>NC_086321.1:85771091-86371091 GCF_036172605.1 Pelobates fuscus
TATATATATATTATATTATATTATATTATATATATTATATATATATTATATTATATTATATTATATATATTATATATATATTATATTATATATATTATATATATATTATATTATATATATTATATATATATTATATTATATATATTATATATATATTATATTATATATATATTATAATATATATGTTATATATATTATATTATATATAATATATTATATTATATATATATATTATATATATATATTATATTATATATATATTATATATATTATATATATATTATATTATATATATTATATATATTATATATATATTATATATATTATATATATATTATATATATTATATATATATTATATTATATATATTATAATATATTATATTATATATATATTATATTATATATTATATTATATATATTATATATATTATATATTATTATATATATTATATATATTATATTATATTATATTATATTATATATATTATATATATATTATATTATATATATTATATATATTATATATATTATATTATATATATTATATTATATTATATTATATATATTATATATATATTATATTATATATATTATATATATATTATATTATATATATTATATATATATTATATTATATATATTATATATATATTATATTATATATATATTATAATATATATGTTATATATATTATATTATATATAATATATTATATTATATATATATATTATATATATATATTATATTATATATATATTATATATATTATATATATATTATATTATATATATTATATATATTATATATATATTATATATATTATATATATATTATATATATTATATATATATTATATTATATATATTATAATATATTATATTATATATATATTATATTATATATTATATTATATATATTATATATATTATATATATTATATATATTATATATATTATATTATATTATATTATATTATATATATTATATATATATTATATTATATATATTATATATATTATATATATTATATTATATATATTATATTATATATATTATATTATATATATTATATTATATATATTATATTATATTATAATTATATATTATATATTATATTATAATTATATATTATATTATAATTATATATTATATAATAATTATATATTATATATATATTATATTATATATATATATTATATATAATATTATATATTATATATATTATATTATATATATATATTATATTATATTATATATTATATATATATTATATATTATATTATATATTATATATATATTATATATTATATTATATATATTATATATATTATATATTATATATATTATATATTATATATTATATTATATATTATATATCAGAGAGTGTGTGTGTCTGACAGAGAGTGTGTGTGTCTGACAGAGAGTGTGTGTGTCTGACAGAGAGTGTGTGTGTCTGACAGAGAGTGTGTGTGTCTGACAGAGAGTGTGTGTGTCTGACAGTGAGTGTGTGTGTCTGACAGTGTGTGTGTGTGTGTCTGTTAGCTAGTGTATGCGTATCTGTCAGTGAATTTGTGTGTGTGTGTGTGTGTGTGTGTATTTAGAAGGCGGGACGGGGGGGGGGGGGGAGGGCGCCTGAGTTTTGTCCTGCCTAGGGCAGCACAAAACCAGGATACACCACTGCAGCCTGGAGGACCTAAATAACCGTTCTCGCAGGAACAATATCAGAATAAGAGGTATGCCAGAAACTGTGGACACAGACGCCATTTTACCCACACTACAAGATCTGTTCCGGTCCTTGCTCCCACACTCCACAGACCAGGACAGGGAGATAGACAGAGCACACAGGGCCCTGCGACCCGCAGCCCTCAATCCATCAGTCCCCAGAGACGTTATAGTCCGCCTCTTACACTTTGCCACAAAAGAGAAAATCATGGCGGCGGCCAGAACAGCATAACCAAAGCATGGGACTCACACACTTACCTTCTTCCAGGACCTAGCCCCTACCACACTGAGTAAAAGAAGGGACCTAAAACCTCTTACTATGGCACTAACCCAACAAGGACTAAGGTACCGATGGGGGCACCCCTTCAAACTCCAAGTACGTGTGGGAGAACAGGAACACGTCCTACATCACCCGGCGGCGATGGATGACTTTGCAGTGGCCCTGGGGCTA
This sequence comes from Pelobates fuscus, assembly GCF_036172605.1. Lineage (NCBI taxonomy): Eukaryota > Metazoa > Chordata > Amphibia > Anura > Pelobatidae > Pelobates > Pelobates fuscus. The sequence continues at coordinate 85,773,267 of NC_086321.1, forward strand.
CAGCTCGCCACCATAGCACCACCAAGAGACCGCCGCAACAACAACAACGACACCAAGGAGGGCCACGCGACCGAACGCTCTCAACAGACGCACCGACACCAAGCATGGAAAGGGCCCCCCCTGACAACCGGGTCAATCAACCAGGCCACAGTAACCTGAAGCCAACCCACATGGCCCTTAGACTTTCTCTCTACCCAGCGGAACTTACCGCTGTAAACCAAACAAGGACTCAGGCCTGTATACCCTAAAATGTTGTAATGTTTGAAATATTATACTGTTATACTGTTTTACTGTTTAAGCTCACTCCTGCCACAAATTTAATACGGGAAATGACAGGCTGATGCACATATACACAAAACACGCCAGACCAGGGGATAAGGCCTAAATTCCCAACTCCACAGGAAAACCCCACCCCCCCCCTCTTTTTTCCTTTTTATTATTACTACTACTCTCATAATCTCCCACAACACCAAACCGCTAAAATGGCGGAGGTCTGGCAGACACCACTTTACGACCTACACCACACTCCCACTACCCAGCGAGCTACGACACAATCCACCAACACGGCAAGCAGACTTATGCCGTGACAAGGCCCACCACAAATAACCTGGGACATTCTATGCTAACTTTAACAGGACACATGAATGTTCCGGCACTACTCCTCCTCACTGTGACAGGAGCACCAAATAGCGCTGCTCCCCCTATACTAGGATTTAAACATAACAGCTGCACAGTCCTCCCTCTACCAGGGCACAGATGTTGGTGAATACCTTCTTTTTTTTTTTTTTTCTTTTCCTATTAATTTTTTCTTTTCTCCTTTAGTGGCTCACACGAGAATTCAAGCCTGTATACTCAAACATGTTGCACTGTTGAAATGTGTTATTGAAATGTTTTACTGTTTTACTACTTACGCTCATCCCTGCTACAAAGTTTATGTGGGAGGTAACAGGTAGACGCACTAATATACAACGCAGGCCAGACCTGGGGACTAAACCTACACTACCAAGGCCACAGGAAATCCCTGGCCCTCCCCCTCCTTTACTATTCCCACAACCTCCTACAACGCCATACCACCAATATAGTGAGGGTCTAGCAGAAACCACTATAAAACCCAACATACGCCCCCACTACTCAGCACCCTAGGGTGCAATCCGCCATCATGGCAAGCGAGCCCACCCCGTGCCACAGCCCAACACGGCTTAGAAAACCTATCATAAGACAACTACAGAGCCACAAGCCTAAAAAGAAAAAGAAAATTCCGATAACATGACACAGGAGTAATATGGCACTATTCCCCCGTCACTAAGACATGGGTACCAAATAGCGCTACACTTCCTTTACTAGGTTCCAGATGTTGCATCTGAACAGCCCTACCTATACTATAGCACAAAGGTTGATGGACACCCTTCTTACTTAACTGAACCTACCGCTCTGTACCATACGAATGTCTGAGACATATATACCCTAACAGGTTGCAAGGTTGAAATGTTATGTGGTTTTAATGTACATGCTCATTCCTACTAAGGTGTTACTGAAAGGGATAACAGGCAGGCACAACCGTACACAAAACACACCAAATAAGGGGACTAGGCCTCAGCCACCAAAGCCACAGAATTCCCCCGACCCCCCCCTCTTCTCCTATTTCCCCTGTGTCACATCTGGAATACCAACTAGAACAGCCCCCCACCTTTTACTAGGGTACAAAGGCCACAACTACACAGTCCCAATTTAGACACAAAACCAACATCATATGGGACACTCCTGAGCACCGGCCAACCTGGGCCCCCCATGGCCCGAGTACACACCACATCTGGCAACACCGACTAATGCTATGCACATTCTCTCTGCAGATCCACAGAACTCTTCCACAGAGATGCAAATTGAAGTTGAACGCATACAGCAAGAAAATGCTAAAATTGCTTGTGACATTAAGCGTAAGACAAGCTTCTGAAGCTGTGTCCTTAAGGGGTTAAATATGTACTTGAGTCTGGGATTGAAATGAATGATAGGGTTCACTCTAGAGGAGAGACAAATAACTAAAATGGTTTGGACATTTGAATATGTTATGTAAGTAGAAGTCTGGGAATCTGTAATAAAAAGACAGATCACAAAAATGATTACTTCAATAAAAAACGAAATTCTAGTATAAACTTTGCATACTTTTCCATAGGAGCCTCTTCCTAAGACTCAATGAAATGTAAGTCTGTCTAACGAAATTGCAGATGTAACTGGAGGCTCATTACATTTTCCTGTTGTAAATAAAAATAGATAATATTTTATAATCACATAAGAAGATTTCTTGAACACGTTTTCAACAAATTAGCACTTGGCTAATTGGCTCTGAACTCCGGGGGGCGGCATAGCACGTCCACGCCATCCTATTTACTTACCCGGTCGACGGCGATCGCGGTGCGGGGACTCACCTGGCAACGTAGGGAGTCCCCCTCCATCAGTTTCGCCCCCCCTGGGCCATGTGATTGCAAGGTCCTTGCGAGGACCTCGCAATCACATGGATGGCATAGCCGTCCAACAGATTGCCACCAGGGGGAGTACCTGTAATGACAAGTACTCCCCCTGCTGCCTGAAAAAAGACTTAATACATGTTAAAACAGTTTAGAATTAAAATATATATACTTAGATCATATATTTATACATTTATACAATATATACATAGATATATATTTATATATTATATATATATATATTAAAATCAAAATACACGTAGAATGATATTGATTACATATATATATAATTATCATTATAGGATACAAAAATACCGGCACTCAAGGATTGACAGCACATCAAATCTTAATTTATTTCGAAGACAGAGATCAACGTTTCAGCTCCTCACAGGAGCTTTCATCAGGACACAAAATATCATAACACTGAAAACACTCTTATATAGGACATACAATTACTACTAATGGGTACTTACCGCCAGGTGCACTGCATTTGCACTCGCCGCCGGAACCGCCGAGACCGCCTTCACAGACAACCTTACTTCCGGGTTCGCGGTCATGTGACCCCCTAGGACGTGTCAGTTAACCAGGCCGTGTACGTTGCTGGGGCAACACCAGTAAGCAATCTCAGGTAGTTGCTCCCAAAGTACCAGCGCCGGCGAGGAACAAATTTCCTCATGACACTTAATGTTGTCATGGCGATCAGGACGCGTTTCCGGCAGACGTGCCAAAACGCATAGGATCTAAACGGAAAAACCTACAAGACGTATATCTGCATACAAATGTATATACAATGTAAAAAGATGTGTATGGATGTAGTGGTGAAAATAGGAAGTGTTGATAAGCAGTGAAAAATGCATGCAAGTTCTCAAAGGCAGCAAACATAAAAACATGTGTAAAAAAATCAAAGTGATGTGTCTGGTATTTTAAAGTGATGAGTGGAGGAAGGCTCAAAGGCTTACAGAAATGTGAAAAATGTATGTGTAAAGATAATCTAGCTCCTAAGTAATAGTACTAAATCTTAAGTGTGTGAGTGAGATGCATATATAGTACTCGGTAATTGCGCACCTGGGGTAAGTCCCTTAGATACATACTTGTTACATATAACATTAAGTAAGGTTAATATGGAATTAAAAGAATAGTCAGCAGTGCTGAAGCATAAACAAAAAAACGGAAAAACACAAAAATAAAGATGGAGTTGTCAGAAAATAGAAATAGACATAAAGATAGATTAAAAATAAAAATACAGGTGCGGAGCCTGAACACCGATGGAGTGTGAGGCCTGAGCTCTCCCGTCCACGAGCCACAATCAGCCAACATCGGCACCTTTCTCCGGCCATCCACCCACACAAAACGGGTACACGCAATCCACAGCACCCCCCGGCCAATATCACAATGGGAGGCACTAAAAAAAAAAAGGATACCCCCGTATCGGTGGCATCGATGTTCCGCGCCACCCGGGAACAGGGGCGGCCATCTTTAACGCAGGAGGCCCTAGAATCCGGGGCTGAATCCGAAGACAGTGAAGCCCCTGAAAAAGAACCAGCAACAGCATACCGCACACCGCGTGAGCCGCTTACTAAAGCCGACCTCCGCCAAATGCTGCAGGATGCCACAGCGGACATAAAGGCACACACGGCCACGGAATTGGAGCGACACATCTCAGGCCTAAAAGGGGAAATCGAGGCCCTGAACAACCGCACAACCCAGGCTGAAGCTGATATCACACAAATTAAAGTGAACACCACCCAGCACAAACAAGATATCTATTACCTAAGCGATAAAGTGCAATTCCTTGAAGACAGCCTGGAGGACCTAAATAACCGTTCTCGCAGGAACAATATCAGAATAAGAGGTATGCCAGAAACTGTGGACACAGACGCCATTTTACCCACACTACAAGATCTGTTCCGGTCCTTGCTCCCACACTCCACAGACCAGGACAGGGAGATAGACAGAGCACACAGGGCCCTGCGACCCGCAGCCCTCAATCCATCAGTCCCCAGAGACGTTATAGTCCGCCTCTTACACTTTGCCACAAAAGAGAAAATCATGGCGGCGGCCAGAACAGCATAACCAAAGCATGGGACTCACACACTTACCTTCTTCCAGGACCTAGCCCCTACCACACTGAGTAAAAGAAGGGACCTAAAACCTCTTACTATGGCACTAACCCAACAAGGACTAAGGTACCGATGGGGGCACCCCTTCAAACTCCAAGTACGTGTGGGAGAACAGGAACACGTCCTACATCACCCGGCGGCGATGGATGACTTTGCAGTGGCCCTGGGGCTACAGCTCGCCACCATAGCACCACCAAGAGACCGCCGCAACAACAACAACGACACCAAGGAGGGCCACGCGACCGAACGCTCTCAACAGACGCACCGACACCAAGCATGGAAAGGGCCCCCCCTGACAACCGGGTCAATCAACCAGGCCACAGTAACCTGAAGCCAACCCACATGGCCCTTAGACTTTCTCTCTACCCAGCGGAACTTACCGCTGTAAACCAAACAAGGACTCAGGCCTGTATACCCTAAAATGTTGTAATGTTTGAAATATTATACTGTTATACTGTTTTACTGTTTAAGCTCACTCCTGCCACAAATTTAATACGGGAAATGACAGGCTGATGCACATATACACAAAACACGCCAGACCAGGGGATAAGGCCTAAATTCCCAACTCCACAGGAAAACCCCACCCCCCCCCTCTTTTTTCCTTTTTATTATTACTACTACTCTCATAATCTCCCACAACACCAAACCGCTAAAATGGCGGAGGTCTGGCAGACACCACTTTACGACCTACACCACACTCCCACTACCCAGCGAGCTACGACACAATCCACCAACACGGCAAGCAGACTTATGCCGTGACAAGGCCCACCACAAATAACCTGGGACATTCTATGCTAACTTTAACAGGACACATGAATGTTCCGGCACTACTCCTCCTCACTGTGACAGGAGCACCAAATAGCGCTGCTCCCCCTATACTAGGATTTAAACATAACAGCTGCACAGTCCTCCCTCTACCAGGGCACAGATGTTGGTGAATACCTTCTTTTTTTTTTTTTTTCTTTTCCTATTAATTTTTTCTTTTCTCCTTTAGTGGCTCACACGAGAATTCAAGCCTGTATACTCAAACATGTTGCACTGTTGAAATGTGTTATTGAAATGTTTTACTGTTTTACTACTTACGCTCATCCCTGCTACAAAGTTTATGTGGGAGGTAACAGGTAGACGCACTAATATACAACGCAGGCCAGACCTGGGGACTAAACCTACACTACCAAGGCCACAGGAAATCCCTGGCCCTCCCCCTCCTTTACTATTCCCACAACCTCCTACAACGCCATACCACCAATATAGTGAGGGTCTAGCAGAAACCACTATAAAACCCAACATACGCCCCCACTACTCAGCACCCTAGGGTGCAATCCGCCATCATGGCAAGCGAGCCCACCCCGTGCCACAGCCCAACACGGCTTAGAAAACCTATCATAAGACAACTACAGAGCCACAAGCCTAAAAAGAAAAAGAAAATTCCGATAACATGACACAGGAGTAATATGGCACTATTCCCCCGTCACTAAGACATGGGTACCAAATAGCGCTACACTTCCTTTACTAGGTTCCAGATGTTGCATCTGAACAGCCCTACCTATACTATAGCACAAAGGTTGATGGACACCCTTCTTACTTAACTGAACCTACCGCTCTGTACCATACGAATGTCTGAGACATATATACCCTAACAGGTTGCAAGGTTGAAATGTTATGTGGTTTTAATGTACATGCTCATTCCTACTAAGGTGTTACTGAAAGGGATAACAGGCAGGCACAACCGTACACAAAACACACCAAATAAGGGGACTAGGCCTCAGCCACCAAAGCCACAGAATTCCCCCGACCCCCCCCTCTTCTCCTATTTCCCCTGTGTCACATCTGGAATACCAACTAGAACAGCCCCCCACCTTTTACTAGGGTACAAAGGCCACAACTACACAGTCCCAATTTAGACACAAAACCAACATCATATGGGACACTCCTGAGCACCGGCCAAACTGGGCCCCCCATGGCCCGAGTACACACCACATCTGGCAACACCGACTAATGCTATGCACATTCTCTCTGCAGATCCACAGAACTCTTCCACAGAGATGCAAATTGAAGTTGAACGCATACAGCAAGAAAATGCTAAAATTGCTTGTGACATTAAGCGTAAGACAAGCTTCTGAAGCTGTGTCCTTAAGGGGTTAAATATGTACTTGAGTCTGGGATTGAAATGAATGATAGGGTTCACTCTAGAGGAGAGACAAATAACTAAAATGGTTTGGACATTTGAATATGTTATGTAAGTAGAAGTCTGGGAATCTGTAATAAAAAGACAGATCACAAAAATGATTACTTCAATAAAAAACGAAATTCTAGTATAAACTTTGCATACTTTTCCATAGGAGCCTCTTCCTAAGACTCAATGAAATGTAAGTCTGTCTAACGAAATTGCAGATGTAACTGGAGGCTCATTACATTTTCCTGTTGTAAATAAAAATAGATAATATTTTATAATCACATAAGAAGATTTCTTGAACACGTTTTCAACAAATTAGCACTTGGCTAATTGGCTCTGAACTCCGGGGGGCGGCATAGCACGTCCACGCCATCCTATTTACTTACCCGGTCGACGGCGATCGCGGTGCGGGGACTCACCTGGCAACGTAGGGAGTCCCCCTCCATCAGTTTCGCCCCCCCTGGGCCATGTGATTGCAAGGTCCTTGCGAGGACCTCGCAATCACATGGATGGCATAGCCGTCCAACAGATTGCCACCAGGGGGAGTACCTGTAATGACAAGTACTCCCCCTGCTGCCTGAAAAAAGACTTAATACATGTTAAAACAGTTTAGAATTAAAATATATATACTTAGATCATATATTTATACATTTATACAATATATACATAGATATATATTTATATATTATATATATATATATTAAAATCAAAATACACGTAGAATGATATTGATTACATATATATATAATTATCATTATAGGATACAAAAATACCGGCACTCAAGGATTGACAGCACATCAAATCTTAATTTATTTCGAAGACAGAGATCAACGTTTCAGCTCCTCACAGGAGCTTTCATCAGGACACAAAATATCATAACACTGAAAACACTCTTATATAGGACATACAATTACTACTAATGGGTACTTACCGCCAGGTGCACTGCATTTGCACTCGCCGCCGGAACCGCCGAGACCGCCTTCACAGACAACCTTACTTCCGGGTTCGCGGTCATGTGACCCCCTAGGACGTGTCAGTTAACCAGGCCGTGTACGTTGCTGGGGCAACACCAGTAAGCAATCTCAGGTAGTTGCTCCCAAAGTACCAGCGCCGGCGAGGAACAAATTTCCTCATGACACTTAATGTTGTCATGGCGATCAGGACGCGTTTCCGGCAGACGTGCCAAAACGCATAGGATCTAAACGGAAAAACCTACAAGACGTATATCTGCATACAAATGTATATACAATGTAAAAAGATGTGTATGGATGTAGTGGTGAAAATAGGAAGTGTTGATAAGCAGTGAAAAATGCATGCAAGTTCTCAAAGGCAGCAAACATAAAAACATGTGTAAAAAAATCAAAGTGATGTGTCTGGTATTTTAAAGTGATGAGTGGAGGAAGGCCCAAAGGCTTACAGAAATGTGAAAAATGTATGTGTAAAGATAATCTAGCTCCTAAGTAATAGTACTAAATCTTAAGTGTGTGAGTGAGATGCATATATAGTACTCGGTAATTGCGCACCTGGGGTAAGTCCCTTAGATACATACTTGTTACATATAACATTAAGTAAGGTTAATATGGAATTAAAAGAATAGTCAGCAGTGCTGAAGCATAAACAAAAAAACGGAAAAACACAAAAATAAAGATGGAGTTGTCAGAAAATAGAAATAGACATAAAGATAGATTAAAAATAAAAATACAGGTGCGGAGCCTGAACACCGATGGAGTGTGAGGCCTGAGCTCTCCCGTCCACGAGCCACAATCAGCCAACATCGGCACCTTTCTCCGGCCATCCACCCACACAAAACGGGTACACGCAATCCACAGCACCCCCCGGCCAATATCACAATGGGAGGCACTAAAAAAAAAAAAGGAACCCCCGTATCGGTGGCATCGATGTTCCGCGCCACCCGGGAACAGGGGCGGCCATCTTTAACGCAGGAGGCCCTAGAATCCGGGGCTGAATCCGAAGACAGTGAAGCCCCTGAAAAAGAACCAGCAACAGCATACCGCACACCGCGTGAGCCGCTTACTAAAGCCGACCTCCGCCAAATGCTGCAGGATGCCACAGCGGACATAAAGGCACACACGGCCACGGAATTGGAGCGACACATCTCAGGCCTAAAAGGGGAAATCGAGGCCCTGAACAACCGCACAACCCAGGCTGAAGATGATATCACACAAATTAAAGTGAACACCACCCAGCACAAACAAGATATCTATTACCTAAGCGATAAAGTGCAATTCCTTGAAGACAGCCTGGAGGACCTAAATAACCGTTCTCGCAGGAACAATATCAGAATAAGAGGTATGCAAGAAACTGTGGACACAGACGCCATTTTACCCACACTACAAGATCTGTTCCGGTCCTTGCTCCCACACTCCACAGACCAGGACAGGGAGATAGACAGAGCACACAGGGCCCTGCGACCCGCAGCCCTCAATCCATCAGTCCCCAGAGACGTTATAGTCCGCCTCTTACACTTTGCCACAAAAGAGAAAATCATGGCGGCGGCCAGAACAGCATAACCAAAGCATGGGACTCACACACTTACCTTCTTCCAGGACCTAGCCCCTACCACACTGAGTAAAAGAAGGGACCTAAAACCTCTTACTATGGCACTAACCCAACAAGGACTAAGGTACCGATGGGGGCACCCCTTCAAACTCCAAGTACGTGTGGGAGAACAGGAACACGTCCTACATCACCCGGCGGCGATGGATGACTTTGCAGCGGCCCTGGGGCTACAGCTCGCCACCATAGCACCACCAAGAGACCGCCGCAACAACAACAACGACACCAAGGAGGGCCACGCGACCGAACGCTCTCAACAGACGCACCGACACCAAGCATGGAAAGGGCCCCCCCTGACAACCGGGTCAATCAACCAGGCCACAGTAACCTGAAGCCAACCCACATGGCCCTTAGACTTTCTCTCTACCCAGCGGAACTTACCGCTGTAAACCAAACAAGGACTCAGGCCTGTATACCCTAAAATGTTGTAATGTTTGAAATATTATACTGTTATACTGTTTTACTGTTTAAGCTCACTCCTGCCACAAATTTAATACGGGAAATGACAGGCTGATGCACATATACACAAAACACGCCAGACCAGGGGATAAGGCCTAAATTCCCAACTCCACAGGAAACCCCCCCCCCCCCCTCTTTTTTCCTTTTTATTATTACTACTACTCTCATAATCTCCCACAACACCAAACCGCTAAAATGGCGGAGGTCTGGCAGACACCACTTTACGACCTACACCACACTCCCACTACCCAGCGAGCTACGACACAATCCACCAACACGGCAAGCAGACTTATGCCGTGACAAGGCCTACCACAAATAACCTGGGACATTCTATGCTAACTTTAACAGGACACATGAACGTTCCGGCACTACTCCTCCTCACTGTGACAGGAGCACCAAATAGCGCTGCTCCCCCTATACTAGGATTTAAACATAACAGCTGCACAGTCCTCCCTCTACCAGGGCACAGATGTTGGTGAATACCTTTTTTTTTTTTTTTTCCTATTAATTTTTTCTTTTCTCCTTTAGTGGCTCACACGAGAATTCAAGCCTGTATACTCAAACATGTTGCACTGTTGAAATGTGTTATTGAAATGTTTTACTGTTTTACTACTTACGCTCATCCCTGCTACAAAGTTTATGTGGGAGGTAACAGGTAGACGCACTAATATACAACGCAGGCCAGACCTGGGGACTAAACCTACACTACCAAGGCCACAGGAAATCCCTGGCCCTCCCCCTCCTTTACTATTCCCACAACCTCCTACAACGCCATACCACCAATATAGTGAGGGTCTAGCAGAAACCACTATAAAACCCAACATACGCCCCCACTACTCAGCACCCTAGGGTGCAATCCGCCATCATGGCAAGCGAGCCCACCCCGTGCCACAGCCCAACACGGCTTAGAAAACCTATCATAAGACAACTACAGAGCCACAAGCCTAAAAAGAAAAAGAAAATTCCGATAACATGACACAGGAGTAATATGGCACTATTCCCCCGTCACTAAGACATGGGTACCAAATAGCGCTACACTTCCTTTACTAGGTTCCAGATGTTGCATCTGAACAGCCCTACCTATACTATAGCACAAAGGTTGATGGACACCCTTCTTACTTAACTGAACCTACCGCTCTGTACCATACGAATGTCTGAGACATATATACCCTAACAGGTTGCAAGGTTGAAATGTTATGTGGTTTTAATGTACATGCTCATTCCTACTAAGGTGTTACTGAAAGGGATAACAGGCAGGCACAACCGTACACAAAACACACCAAATAAGGGGACTAGGCCTCAGCCACCAAAGCCACAGAATTCCCCCGACCCCCCCCTCTTCTCCTATTTCCCCTGTGTCACATCTGGAATACCAACTAGAACAGCCCCCCACCTTTTACTAGGGTACAAAGGCCACAACTACACAGTCCCAATTTAGACACAAAACCGACATCATATGGGACACTCCTGAGCACCGGCCAACCTGGGCCCCCCATGGCCCGAGTACACACCACATCTGGCAACACCGACTAATGCTATGCACATTCTCTCTGCAGATCCACAGAACTCTTCCCGCCTCTACACAACAGGCAGGGCCACGGCCTCCCCCTAAGCACCACCCCAGCCACCGAGCTATAGCGACCAGATAAATGACCACGACTAAGGTAATACACTCACGGCTCGGAGAGGACGGGGGGTAAGGTCTATACCCCTTCCAGGCACCTCCGACTCAACCCACACAACCTACCCACAACAACAACCACCTAGTAACGGACGACTAAGCTTGCTTCCACCCCCATCAGGACAATAGAACACCCTCGAGGGAACAGGAATAGGTCCGCACCGAGACGCAGGTACCTACACCCCCTCAACCTCCGCCCCCGCCATACCTGGCAGCGTAGGTATAAGACCAGGAAACACCCGACCCTCAGCCCGATTCAAAGGCGAACACCTGACCTCACACACCCAAAGACCAGACTCCCCAAACATAATAGCCTACAAAGACACAGACAACCCTTTCGCTCCGGAACCACACATACCCCCTCCCCCCGACCTACCCCACACATAATAGGACACCATGAACTCCAAACTGACATGCGTATCTATCAACTGCAAAGGACTCAATAACCCCGCAAAGAGACATAAACTAATGAGATGGGCAAACCGTACTAACGCAGACATAATACTATTACAAGAAACCCATTTCACACAAGCTAAACCATTCCCCCTCACTAACAGACACTACCGGGAGTGTCACACGGCAAACTCCCCCACGACCAAACAAAATGGAGTTGCTATCCTGATAAGAAAAACTTGCCCACTCAGCATTAAACAAATACTCAAAGACCCACAAGGCAGATTCATCACGCTCACAGGTCAAGCAGGACATACCCGCTACGCCATAACCTCACTATATGCACCGAACACCCCAAATAAAGAATTTTGGGACACGTTCCAAGCGCACTTAGCCCTCACCCCAGGCCACCTCAAAATCATAGGGGGCGACTACAACGCCACACTGTCACCGACGGTAGACCGACGTAGGACCCAAAAACTCCCAAACCCAACGCCCAAAATTGACAGACTACTGCAAGACTTCGTACAAAGACAGAGACTGGTCGACGTCTGGCGCCTGCTCCACCCGACCACTAAGGATTACACATTCTATTCCCACCCCCACAACTCGTACTCCCGCATTGACCTTTTTCTGATTTCCCCCCCCCCTAACACACATGACCCAATCAGCCGACATAGGCAACATTACGTGGTCAGACCACGCGGACATTACACTATCAATTAAGGTCCCTGACGTAGCCAGGCCATGGTCCTGGAAACTTAACCCCACACAATCCAGTAATAACAGAAAAGATCCATACAGAACTGACCAACTACTTCACACTGAATGCACCCACGGCGCCCTCACCAAGCATATTGTGGGCTGCCCATAAGACGGTCCTGAGGGGAAAAATTATAAGCCTAGCATCACACCTGAAAAAGACCCAATTAGCCGAGTTAGCAACAGCTCTTACGAGCCTACGATCCCTGGAAACGAGCCACAAACAAAACCCCACACAGGACATAATAACAGAAATCACAGAATGCCGAGCCAAAATTAAAGACTTCATGACTAGAGACACACACAAAGCCATGCAATGGACCAAGCAAACCTATTACGAAAAATCGAATAAAGCCGACACCTTACTAGCCAGGAAACTGCAACGCAGGGCCGACCGAAAACGAATAGACACAATACAATCACCGGACGGCACCAAACACCACACACCGTCTAAGATTGGTGAGGTCTTCCAAAAGTATTTCTCCACACTATATGACCATAGCCCCAACACCCGAATACATCCCGAAAAGACCAGGCAATCCATAGACGAATACCTACAGAAAGTACCCTTACCAGCCTTAAAAACGGAAGCTATAACCAAAATAAGCGAACCAGTCACCATAGAAGAAATCGCTAAAGCCATTAAGAATACTAAACCCAATAAAAGCCCGGGACCGGATGGTTTCACGGGACTCTACTACAAAACCTTCCCTGCCATCCTTCTCCCCCACCTCTGCAACCTCTTTAATGCAATACTACAGGGAAACCCCATACCACCCGACATCCTAAGAGCAAATGTGTGCCTTCTTCCCAAACCAAATAAAACCCACCTAGACCCAAGCCACTACAGACCGATATCCTTATTAAATGTTGACGTAAAACTACTAACAAAGCTACTTGCGGACAGGATTAACCCCCACGTACATAAACTTATACACCCAGGCCAAGTGGGCTTCATACCCTTCAGACAGGCGTATGACAACACCAGACGGACCTTCGACCTTCTATGGACGACCTCACACCGACGACTCCCCACCCTATTCCTATCCCTGGACGCCGAAAAGGCATTTGACCGACTGTTGTGGCCATTCCTTTTCGCCACCCTGCGCAAATTCCGGTTCCCAGACCCACTTCTAAATGCGCTCAACGTTTTGTACTCCGCACCAGAAGCGAACCTCCTAATCCCAAATGCTCAGCCCCCCTCTTTCCGCATCTTCAACGGGACGAGACAGGGCTGCCCCCTTTCCCCACTTTTGTTTGCCCTCTCATTAGAACCCCTACTCCAAACCCTACACCTAGACACAACAATAAAAGGAGTGCGCATTAGAGAAGAGGAATATAAAGTAGCAGGTTACGCTGACGACCTACTCCTCACCATCACCGACCCGACAAACTCGCTCCCATCTCTACTACACACCATACACGAATACGCACAGGTCTCAGGCTACCGCCTTAACCTGGACAAAACGGAAGCACTTCCGGTACAAATCCCCCAGGAAGACCTAGACAAACTAAAAACAGAATACCCGTTCCGATTCAACCTCACACACATACACTACCTAGGTATCGACTTACCAGTAGATGTCTCCCAGACATACCAACTCAACTACTCCCCCCTATTGCTAAAGGCGGCGGCTGACCTCAAAACCTGGGAATCCCACTCCATCTCTTGGCTAGGAAGGGTAGCATGCATAAAGATGAATCTCCTACCGAGATTCTTATACTTATATCAGACGCTACCGGTTCAAGTAGTCGCCAAAGACTTTAAACAATTACAAACACAAATAGACCGCTTCATCTGGGCCAACAAACGTGCCAGAATACGGAGAGACATCCTCTACCTCCCGACACGGTCAGGAGGCCTTGGCCTACCCCATTTCCTCCATTTTTTCCATGCAGCACAACTGGCACAGATTAAGGCACTGCACGCCCCCGTAGGGTTGAAAAGATGGGTCGACCTTGAACATGACTTATTTGGCCACGATTTCCCTTCCCTCTATATATGGGTCCCAAAACAAGCAAGACCACAACTCCCTCCCACCACACCGGCACTCGACACCTCCATTACACTATGGAACAAACTCTCCATAAAACACGCACTCACAACGAACCCCTCGCCCTTGACACCAATCCTGAGAAACAAACACTTCACGCTGGGCATGACCCCAAAAGACTTCGCTCACTACGAAGACAATGACCTCGTAAGGACATATCAATTCTTCCGGAACCAAAAAATCATTGCATTCACAGATCTGACTCAAAACAGACCATTTACCACTCACGACTTCTTCCGCTACCTGCAAATCAAAAACCTCCTAGATACCCCCATATATAAACGAGCCGGCCTTACACCACTCACAGCCTTCGAACAAACATGTATCCATGCCCCCATACAAAAAAGCCAGATCTCCACGACCTACACACAACTACTCAAGACGACAGGGACCCGACCACCAGGGTATGTCATAGCATGGGAAAGGGATCTAGGACCCCCAGCAGATCCCACAGACTGGTCTGCAATATGGGAAGCCACAGCGACAGTAACAATATGCGTAACGCATAAAGAGCAGGCATATAAAACCCTAATGCGCTGGTACCACACTCCCCTAAAACATAAACAAATGGGATTATCCGCATCGGACAGATGCTGGAAGGGGTGCGGCCAAAAAAGAACATATTACCATATGTGGTGGGAATGCCCATGTATCACACAAATTTGGACTGACATAGCAGCCTTGGCCTCAAAAGTCCTACACGACACTATCCCAAGGGACCCATGGCTGTGGCTGCTATCCAAACCGCTAGAGGATACACCACGAGCCCATAACAAACTACTGGCCAAACTAGCCTTGGCCACCAGGAGAGCTATAGCCTCCCATTGGGGCGCACCCACAATCCCGTCACTCACGGACATAAAAAAGAAAATGAATGAAGCCAGGTCAATGGACAGCTTATCAGCACTTATACATGACACCACAACACATTGCAATAAAATTTGGGACCTATGGCTCATGGAACCCTCCACTGCCACTTAAAGAGGTGTGAGGAAAAGAAGAAAAACAAAAACAACAGGGAAAGGGAAGGTCAACGTAACAAAAGATAAACATTCACTATATGTGTACAAGAGGGATCCTAATTACATGCTCAACTCATACACCCCATGGGCGCAAAGGGAATCAAGGAACTAGTGAGTGGCATGCACGAAAAATAATGCATAGTCGACTTCTGTGGATTAAATTAGAGATACACAAAGTGATATCCTCATCTCAGGTAAAGCCAATTCGGACCCGAGAAAATTATCAGGCAGTCAGTTTACTCACCCTATACTCGATTCCCTACCGGAGTAAATTTACACGACACGGCTAATCTCAAAAGTAAAAACGCAATCTGAGTCAACATAGAGAAATCGCACAACCCACAGGTCAGGGACGCCTTCCCACCCCCCCTTAACCCCACCGGAAACTCCAAAATAGGGAACCCCCAAAACACACTCTATTCTGGAACTATGTTTCACCCCCCCTCACCTCCTACATATTAGCTACTGCTCCTCGTACCACAAAGAGGATACATGACCATACGTTCAAACCTGTTTGTATTTGTATTTGTATTTGTTTTGGTTCGTTCCAAAAATGTTTGAAAACTTGTCAGAACAAAAATTGCTTAAGAAAACATAACGTTGCACTACCAGTTAACTACTAGACCTGCATAAGCCTCTCTGTACCAAAACGCCTTTTTTATATGATCTGTTCGCACTTTGGCTTTTGCATAAGCCCACACAATACCCTTTGTGCAACATATGTGTACCTGTCACTTCTGTCAATCGAAAATAAAGAATTTATAAAAAAAAAAAAAAAAATGTGAAAATAAAATTGAGAAAATAAAAATAATGAAAGAAATTTTTAATAACAAATAAAAAATAAAAATTAAAATTAAAAATTAAAAAATAAAAAAATAATAAAATAATAAAAATAAAAATAAAAAATAAAAAATAAAAAAATAAAAAAATAAATAAAAAATAAAAGTAAAAAATAAAAATAAAAAATAGTAATAAAAAATAAAAGATAATAAAAATAAATAATAAATAAAATAAAAATAGTCAAGATAAGAGTGATAATGAATAAAGTAATAAACAATGATAATATGCAAATGAAAAAAAATAAAAAAATAAAGAAATAGACATGTAAATAGCGAAATAACGGATGTGGAGGTAAACAATCCCATGACGTATAAATATTTATATTAATATGGGCATTAAACCCATAGAGGTGAAGGTCAAGGCTCAAATCCTTATAGGAAAGGAACAAATGAGCATTTCTCATTGAGGCCTCGAGGTGCTAGGGTTCCTAACTGGCAAATCCAGTAGGTCTCTCTTTGTAATAAGAGCCTAGCTTTGTCACCCCCTCTGGCAGACAATGGAACATGCTCAATTGCAACGCATCTGAGTGAAGCTAGTTGATGCTTAAATTCTAGAAAATGTCTGCCCACTGGTTTGTCCAATTTGCCATCACGGTAGGCAAGCCGGATACTAGACCTGTGGCCTCTTATTCTCTCACAGAGTGCGGTTTCTGTTTTACCTATATAGTTGAGCCCACAAGGGAAAGCCAATTTATAGATAACAAACTCAGTTCTGCAATGAATACGTTGTCTAATCTTATAGGACTTGCCTGTAAAAGGGTGTGTAAAGGTTTTGGAGGGGATGAGGTGACCACACGTCACGCATCCCAAACACCTTACACACCCCACATTGATGTTTTCCTTCTTTACTGGTTTATAGCAATGTCGTGGGTCCGTCTTTACCAGTAAGTACCCATTAGTAGTAATTGAATGTCCTATATAAGAGTGTTTTCAGTGTTATGATATTTTGTGTCCTGATGAAAGCTCTTGTGAGGAGCTGAAACGTCGATCTCTGTCTTCGAAATAAATGAAGATTTGATGTGCTGTCAATCCTTGAGTGCCGGCATTTTTGTATCCTGTATCATTTAGCCACCAGGACACCAGGTATTTTTTCTAATTATTTAAGTTGGAGTGCAGGGGCTCTCTGGATTTGTAATTATCATTATATATATATATTAAAATCAAAATACACGTAGAATGATATTGATTAAATATATATAATTATCATTGTATATTTTTTTTTATATATAATATAAAATAAATAAATATGTAAATACGTTTAAAAAATAAAATGAAAAAATAATAAATAAAAAATATACTGGCCAAAATTGGCGTTTAAATTAGTTTTTTGCATTTTTTACACACAAACAAATATTAACACTAACTTTGGCCAGTGTTTGTGACCAAGTCGCTACTAAAAAAAGACTGGACATACCCCATTTGCAATACCTTGGGTTGTCTACTTTTGCAAATGGCATGCCATCATGGGCTACCAAACGGTCTCAAAGGCAACGTAACCAATCTGGCGAATTTCAATGTGAAAAAACTGAAAAATGTAACATGCTATATTTGACTCTGTAACTTCCCAAAACACCATAAAACCTGTACATAGGGGATACTGTTTTACACGTGAGACATCGCTGAATACAAATATGTGTATTTTATTGCAGTAAAAGCAAACAGTAGAACTACAGTTTTTTTAATTTGTATTTTCTCAATTTTTTTTATATTTTATTCATATTAAATTATGTTTCATACCTCAATATTTGATGTTAAATGAAAGCCCTGTTTCCCCTGAATAAAATTATATATAATAAGTGTGGGTGCTCATAATATGAAAGAGGCGAATTACGCCTGAACAGACATACAGCGCAAATTCACGTTTTTGTTTACGTTTTGTTTTGATCACAACGTGTACATTTGGCTCAGTCCTTAAGGGGTTAATTTAGGAGTACAGAAGGTGAAAAACAACATTTTGACACCTACCTTCAAAGAAACCTCAGGTGTGCCAAAACATTTCATCCCTTAGTATATCATGCAGTCAATTTCTTTCCCAGGTAAACAGCGGACACAAACTGGGCATCCACCTAAAACATGATTAATCACACCAGGCAACCTTAATCCATTGCTCCGTGGTCCATTTCTGATGGTTTTTTTATTTTATTTTTTTATGTACCAACAAATCTGGTGATTTATTGTTGAAAAATATACATGAGTAGAGGTAAACATACTATAACATAGCAAGGCAATAAAGACTATCATGCCAAGATCCTACAGTCAATTAGTACCAGGGGGAGCAGAAAAATACAACAAAAAAATCTATATGGTGACTGAACACGTGTTTTGGCCACTAAACGGTGCTTCCAAAGAAGAAACCTGTATTCCTTTATCGTGTCAAGATACCTGCTCCTTCTGTGTTATGATTTTGTACTAGCTTTTCTTTAAATGTGTTATGTTCCTTTAAATTTTATCTGTGTTGTGTCCTTTTTTTAATAAAACGGGTTATAGCAAAGGAGTACATGTCAGGTAGATAGTTGTAACATACGGTATAACCTTGAGCATATCAGCCTCTTTTAAATAAAATGTTTTATATTAAACAAGACAATACTAACAGATGGCACAAGACTGAGTAAATGATGAGATAATTAATAGAGGTTAACCATGCTAAACACCGGGTACGTCAGGCTAGGTATGCATGTGAAGATTCTAAGATAATATACATGTTAAACTAATTTTGACTACCTAGGTGATGTCCAGTTAAACAGAACTAAACATGCTAAAGACAGGGTTTATCAAGCTAGGTGTTCAGGAGAGTAGTACTATAGCATAAACAATATTGTAAAGCGCTACGGAATCTGTTGGCGCTATATAAATGGAGATAATGATAAACATGTCAACGTAAGTTTACAAGAGTGGCTAACTAGATACCTAACTAAGTGTGCATTTTATAGTCATGCATCAGACATATATAACATGAAGAAAAGTATATTCGTCCGGACTGAAGTTGAGATCTGCAGCAGGTTGCTCTACCCGTTAAGACCTCTCTATGCATGCTTATGGTATGAAGCTGATAGGTTAGTGGCAAATCTTAGAGAGGGAAAGTTTAAACCGCCGGGGCCATTTTGGTTGGTAGGTGGCCTCTAGGCTAGCATATATGCATTAATGGCTGTATAAAGTAGCTTAACCAGGGGGGTGGGATAGTGGCAGAGTAGTGTCACATTGTTTTTGAAATAAAGTAAGATAATAGGGCAACAGGCTGAAATAAAACATAACAGTTGTAGTAGATGGTATTCACAGCTGATGCTGGATCTCAGCCTTTTGGTGCGACATCCTTCCAAGTTAACTTGGTTTTCAGCCGATTCCATGGAGTGGTAGTCCCTTCATGCCACCGCACCTGCTTCGCCCTTCCAGTTTCCATGTCTGTGAGGGCTAGGGACGAGTTCCTGCTGCCAAAGTGTGGGTCCGGACCTTGCGTATTCAGCCCAAGGCCTTGGTGGGAGCCTGTGCCCGAAATTAACCCCTTAAGGACACATGACATGTGTGACATGTCACGATTCCCTTTTATTCCAGAAGTTTGGTCCTTAAGGGGTTAATTTATCCCATCAGCAGGATCATGGGCCAATGGGGTTACCAATTGCCGGACAGCCCCCTGGGTGTATGGACGGCAGTGGGGGGTTACCTCTAATTGGGCCCCCAGCTTGCAAGAAGAGCGGGAGTCCAGCATCACTACTCCTTTGTGATGCATGGGATGTGGGCAGGTGTGTGCCATGCCGCTGGCAGGCCTCAAGCTGTTTTTAGGGATTGTCTCCCAGCGCATGATTGTGCTGTTTAGTAGCCGTAGGTGATATCCCCTGTGATCGATTATCCAAAAGCTCTGGTAGACAGCCTCGAATCTGTCATTAAAGGAGTCCAGTCATTCTTCAGCCCTCTGGCTCGGTCATGAGTGCAGCGTTTCCTGGCCGGCGGCCATTTTAGTTTTGCCTCGTGGGCCTCGATTACGGGACAGGTTTGCTGCTCAGATGTATGTTAGCCAAGGTGGGGACCAGCTTAATTCCCACCGGTCCAGGGGGGGGAGAACATTGTTTGTGGCAGGTCCCGCCTGTTGCTGCGCCGCAGGGTCCGGGTAATTGGCCACTCCACCCATCCGTCTCTCCTGGGCCTGCTGTGAGCGAGATGCAGCTGAGTGCTGCGAGGTGCGGGCTAGCTGACTGTAATTCCGGCTTTTTTAGTGAGTCGATGAGGGAACTCTCACAATGTGCAGCCAGCCGCCATGATGCCCAGCTCCATTTCTGATATTCACAATCCCATTGATTGTGCTTTCTGCGGTGGACAGTAGTCATCATGGGCATCCTGACCGGACTGTGGCTGTGCAGCCCCATATGCAGAAAACTGATATACTGTGTGTTTTTACACCTTTCTATCATGGCCACAATGAAGGAATTTGAGCTACAAAAGTTCTTCTGTGTGATCGGACCAGACAAGCTAGTGCATCCCATGTGCATCAATGAGCCTTGGCATTATCTCCAACATCCATGACATTGTAATGTTATAATCAATGTTATTCACTTCACCTGCCGTGGTTTCAATGTTGTGGTTGATCAGTATAAATTCTAGTGGTAATCATTATTGTTTATTATACACTGTACATAGTTATGTTATAATTAGTGATGTCGCGAACATAACATTTTCGGTTCGCGAACGGCGATTGCGAACTTCCGCAAATGTTCGCGAACGGGCGAACCGGGCAAACCGCCATTGACTTCAATAGGCAGGCAAATTTTAAAACCCACGGGGTCTCTTTCTGGCCACAATAGTGATGGAAAAGTTGTTTCAAGGGGACTAACATTTGGACTGTGGCATGCCGGAGGGGGATCCATGGCAAAACTCCCATGGAAAATTACATAGTTGATGCAGAGTCTGGTTTTAATCCATAAAGGGCATAAATCACATAACATTCCTAAATTGTTTGGAATAACGTGCTTTAAAACATCAGGTATGATGTTGGATCGATCAGGTAGTGTAAGGGTTACAGAAAAGGTAAAAAAATAGGTTAGCGCCAATAATACAATAGATAGGCAGCAACCTTACAGAAGGTAACCCTCTTACCCTCTGGGATAAGAATGTACAACAGAAAGAGAGAAAGGCTGCGCCAAAATTAAAACAGAATTAAAAATAATAATACAATTAGTCCCAATATATATTGGAGAATAAAATGTCTGTTCCACAAGTTCCACTGGTAGAGTGTTTCCTCTGTCTGTGATACTTCAGATCCTCTCGTGATATGGAAAACACAAAGGGAAAGGACCAATCGTGCAGAGTGTATTAAATGAGTAGTGGTAAAATAATAAGATGTATTACACTCACATTTACATGAGCTGTGACCAGCTCAGGGGTAACAGGTGTTCAGCAGAATAATCCCTGCTTGTAGGATGTTACGAATGCTTGTCCTCTTGGGGTATGATGGTATCCAACTCTCAGGAAAAGGGGAAGAGAATAGGAACAACAAATAGTGCTCTCTGATGGTATAACGTGGTATAAATAAAAAGAAAAGTAAATATGCTCACAAATAGAGTGCAGATCACACTGCACTTGAAATATAGCGTGGGCGGTATAATCCCCACCTCAGGATATATAAAATGCCAGGAAACAAAATAGTAAAAATGTTATATGTGTAAAAATAATAAAATAAAAATGATATGAATGGCACAGTCATATAGCCAAACTTAATTTATTATTTAAAATACACAATAAAATCCATTAACGCGTTTCACCACTGGGGTTTTAGCAAAACGGAATAACATTAAAACCTGGCAAGAATAGAATATATATAAGGACACTGGTACTTTAAAAATTGTGCCAAAAATAGCATCAATTAGCATAAGCCAATCAGAGTTAAGCATAATACACATTGGTAACAAAACTTTAGGTAACAGTTAAAACAGAGATTGTAATAGATAAAATAACAGTCTAACACATGGTTCGTCAACCTGGTCCCTACCGCCCACTAGTGGGCGTTTCAGGATTCCAGGTGGGCGGTAGGGATTTCCAGGTTGATCGGGCGGGCGGGTGCGAGCCGGCGGTACCCGTGCGACTGGGTACCGCCGTGACCATTTGCGGCTCCGGCCCGCCCGGTAAACCGCCGGGGCCGCCTTCCAAAGTGTCCATCGGGTGACCCATGCTGTCAGGGCCACCCGATGGATGCGGATTGTAAGGGGGCCCGGTCAGCGCTGGGTGCTTTAATAGCGCGACCGGGCCCCCTGTGATGACATCAGAGCTGGGAGGAAGTGATTCCCCGGTCACTCCTCCCAGCTAAAACTGAGAGCCGCGCGGGAGGAACACCAGGGAGTCAGAGTGGGAACTCTGACTCCCATCCACCTGAGCCACCACTGGACCCCAGGGAAAGTCACCCTCCTGCACCTTAAAGGTAGGAAACAGGAGGGTGACTTAAATATAGTGTGTGTCTTTGTAGGTATGTCTTGTGTGTGTGTGTGTGTGTGTCTGTCTGTGTATATGTGTGTGTGTGTCTGTCTGTATGTATGTGTGTCTTGTCTTCGTATGTATATGTCATTGTATGTGTGTCTTGTGTGTCTGCATGTGTGTGTGTCTGTTTGTGTGCATGTCTGTGTGTGTCTGTTTGTATGTGTGCCTGTCTGTTTGTATGTATGTGTCTTGTGTGTATGTGTGCCTGTCTGTGTCTTTGTGTGTGTATGTATGTGTGTATTGTGTGTCTGTATGTGTGCCTGTCTGTGTCTGTATGTATGTCGTGTGTGTGTGTGTGTGTGTGTGTGTCGTATGTGTGTCTGTATGTGTGTCTTGTGTGTCTGTCTGTATATATATATGTGTGTGTGTGTCTGTATGTATGTCTTGTCTTTGTATGTATGTGTCATTGTATGTGTGTGTCTATGCATGTCTTATGTGTGTGTGCATGTCTGTTTGTATGTGTGCCTGTCTATATGTATATGTCTTGTGTGTATGTGTGCCTGTCTGTGTCTTTGTGTGTGTGTCCTGTGTGTGTGTCCTGTGTGTGTCCTGTGTGTGTGTCCTGTGTGTGTGTCCTGTGTGTGTGTCCTGTGTGTGTGTCCTGTGTGTGTGTCCTGTGTGCGCGTGTCTTGTGTGCGCGTGTCTTGTGTGCGCGTGTCTTGTGTGCGCGTGTCTTGTGTGCGCGTGTCTTGTGTGCGCGTGTCTTGTGTGCGCGTGTCTTGTGTGCGTGTCTTGTGTGCGTGTCTTGTATGTGTGCCTGTCTGTTATAGTGGACTATAGTTAGTGGGCTACCTAGCTCAGCCTTCCTACTGGGCATTGCTATAAGGACGGTTAAAAAAGGGGAAAAAAAGGTGGGGAGGGGAATTGAGGAGGGAGAGGAGATGAGCTGACGCACAAATGAGAAATCATATTATGCGCAAACAGAGAAGTCGTCTGAATATCACTGAAAGAGACCTTCGTTTGTTCCTCACGAAAATCGAACCAGATATCAAATATTTAGTCTCGCAGTATCAACCTCAAGGATCTCATTAATCACTGGTAAAGGTAATTTCAATTTAATTTATTGTTTTCTCATTAAACGTTATAAAGTTAAAAACCTTATAAACCTCCATTAAGTAGAAATAAAAAGATAAATGTACTTACATTTATTTTTTTTAAAAACACCCTCCTTTCTTAAAAATATTCCGCATTTGCGCGAAAACTGGTGGGCGGTAAGGAAATTTTTTCAACCAAAAAGATGCATTAGTGGGCGGTAGGTAGAAAAAGGTTGACTACCCCTGGTCTAACATGTCACAATCATAATGTATTATGAATAAATAAAAAACGAGGCCTCCAGCTTAAATAGTACTTTGCTGAATATGGGTATAGCGCGTCACGTGACCCGCGCGGCATTGTGGGGACTGTAGTGCGCGGGTCACGTGATCGCACAGAGGCATGTATGCTGGCTGTCCCAACAATGGGCGGAGTGAGCATCTGAGGGGGTGGATACAAACTGCAATTGAAAACAATAGTTGTATATAAAAAAAAAGGGGCAGAGAATATAAATAAAATGCTAAGGGTAATACATATCAGTAGCAGCATTAATGATCATCACAAAGATGAAAAATATGTATATCTAATAGCAGCAAATAATTAAGCATCATATACAGAAAAAATAGTTAAAACCAGTATATATCAAAAGGCAGCAAGTAATATATATATGCAATAACATATATACATATATAAAAAAGAATAAAATATAAAATATTATAAAAATAAAAATGGTGACATATAAGAGTGAAATCTCTACTGTGTGGTCATGTTGGGGGTATCCTAGACTATAATGCCGTAGGTAACAACTATGAATAGGATAGCCCCAAAATGACCATAACTAAAGCAGATAAGGAGTATATTAATTAATTATATTTTTCATAAAAAGTTAAATAGATCAAAGTCTACATTTAAGCCTTGGGGGGCTAAAGTCTGTAGGTTAAAAACCCAATCCATCTCATTTTTACCTAAAATATTCTTTATATTGCCACCTCTCCAGGGAACTCTGCATTTTTTTTTTATTCCAATACATCTAAGAAATTTTGGATCCCGATTATCTTTTTCAAAGTGTTTTGATACAGAGTGGTTAGCATGTAACGGATCGCCTGGCACCCCGACTTGGTACCTCCGTTAATGGATGCTCCTAGTGCTTCCTGAGGACTCCAAGCACTCTGGCAGGCACCACAATCACCGAATCAGAGAAGCCTTTAAATTCTCCCAAGCATATGAATGCTGTAGACCATTGAATAGGAACCATACGAATAGGCTTGTACTCCTAGCAGTCAACTGGAACAGCATGCAATAAATCCTTCCCCCAATAATGAGACGACACATCACTTTGAGGGTAAAACAGGAACTGAGGACTGGCTCATCCAGCCTGGCTTTTATTTCCAACTCACACATACAGGTCACACCCAGGGGGAGGCATAAAAGAACCAATGACATAGATGTTACCTCCCACACATCCCCTCCCCTTAGTGTGACACATAATCCCATTATGCATACCGTTTAAAATGTACTTTTACACAACTTTCCTAACTCTAAAACCATACATCACATTCACATAAAAATACATATCCACAATCAATCCATTCAGGGGAACAACATATTAAAAAATGGCATGGATCAGACCAGGGGTTCAAAAGTTAGTAAAGTATCTTTTAAAACCCCTAGCTTCCCAGCTCAGACTGTTTTTTACAGAGCCTTCTCTGTGCTGGAGAAGTAATCTAATTATCTCCAGCACAGAGACAGACTCCATTAACCACATGGTTACAGAAAGACATAAAACACTTTAAAATACAGAAAGTTACTTTTTAACCATAACACACAGACATTTCACATATCCCCAGATAGCTGGGATCTGAGCGCACAAAACTACCGAATAGCGCGCAGATCCTATTCACACAGTACAATTGCCATGGAGCTAAAGTCTTTCCCATAGTCTTTCATTATGAATAGGCTCCATGGTATAGCTATCTGGGGTATCACATTCCCATAAAGTCTGGTCCATAGTCCAAAGGCAAGAGGCGGGCAATCGGCCCCCTCCAAGGACACGTGGCGAGGTCGGTTTCGCCACAATCCCAAAAAGTCCCAATATGTCCATCAATGATTTTAAAAGGGCCAGTTGCAGCAATATAAAGTACAATATGCCCCAAATAACCCAGGGGCCATAGTCAGCAGGTAGGAGGCTAGCAAACAGGCTTCTCCAGGGCCCAGTGGCGAGGTTGGTTTCGCCACATTTCTCCCCTTTTCCAAACACACTAACAGGGTACCTGACCTCTTGCCGGTCAGTGCCCTTGTTAGTCCAGCAGCCCACCCACAAGACAGAAACAGCAGTACAGCCCACCCGCAATAAATGGTTACTACACCTGGGTAAGGGAGAATCTTGTCCATGTCCAGGTGCCTTACCACGGCTGTGTGGGGGACTGGTAGGCTGCCTTGGTGGGTTGCTGAGGGGGCAGAGACCAGCGGTACTCTGTCCTGGTGCCAGCACTACCACGGGAGTAGTCTGGTTGGAGCCTGGTTGCTGGAGACCGACTGTCTCCTCTTTAGCTGCACAGCTCTGCTGCTGGAGACCGACTGGTAGGCTGCCTTGGTGGGTTGCTGAGGGGGCAGAGACCAGCGGTACTCTGTCCTGGTGCCAGCACTACCACGGGAGTAGTCTGGTTGGAGCCTAGTTGCTGGATACCGACTGTCTCCTCTTTAGCTGCACAGCTCTGCTGCTGGAGACCGACTGTCTCCCCTTTGGATACATAGCTCCGCTGTTGGAGGGGGAGACCGACTGTCTCCCCTTTGGCTAAGCAGCCTTGTTGCTGGGGGACAGGACTGACTGTCCTTACCCCCTGTGCTGTAGGTGCAGAGACCACAGTCCCATCTGCACAGTTGTGGGGCTTACAGTCTCCCCCTGGTACATTAAGCTGCCACTGGGGAGAGGTGGTAACCAGCTCCTCTCCCATTAGAACACTCTGCCACTGGGGAGAGGTGGTAACAATCTCCTCTCCCATGCATACTTTCAGTCTTTGTGGAGGGAGACCGACTGTCTCTCCTCCCAATGCAGTGTCCTGCTGCTGGGGAAAAGAGACTGGGCTCTCTATTCCCTGCTGGACACTCTGCCGCTGGGGAAAGGAGACTGGGCTCCCAATTCCCAACAAATCACACTGCCGCTGGGGAGGGAGGACGGCCCCTTCAGCTCCCTTTAACTTGGGCGCAGAGACCACGGTCCCATCTGCGCTGGTGTGGGGCTTACTGTCTCCCCTTGGTGCGCTAAGCTGCCGCTGGGGAGAGGGGGTAACAAACTCCTCTCCCTTACACACTTTCAGCCGCTGGGGAGCAGGGCTGACCCTCTGTACTCCCTGTAGGCAGGGCGCAGAGACCACGGTCCCATCTGCGCTGGTGAGGGGCTTACTGTCTCCCCTTGGTGAGCTGCGCTGCCGCTGGGGAGAGGGAATAACAAACTCCTCTCCCTTACACACCTTCAGCCGCTGGGGAGAGGGGATAACAGGCTCCTCTCCCTGCACCGTAGACTGCCGCTGGGGAGCAAGAATGGCACCTTCAGCTCCCTGTAACGCACACTGCCGCTGGGGATCTGGACCGACTGCCCGGCATCCCTGTAGGGCCGGTAGAGAGACCGCAGTCCCATCTCCCCCTGCCATCTGTGGGTCTTCCCAGGACCAATCCGTGAGGCCCCTCAACATTTGTGAGTAAGGGCCACCTGCTTCCCCACATGGCAACTCTGGCTGCTGCTGGGGATCTGGGCCGGCTGCCCAGCATCCCGGTGGGCCCGGTGGAGAGACCTTGGTCCCATCTCTACCTGCCTGTTGTGGTTCCTCACAGGACCAGTCTATGAGGACCCCCACTTCGGGTTCCTCCCGCCGCCTCAGGGAAAGACAGCTAACCTCCTCGGATGCAGCCTCTACTCGGCTGCTGTAACGCTCCTGCTGCTGAGCATACTTCCTCTCTTTTGCCAACCGGAATTCTCGGTCCAGCCTTGTGTTTCGCTCGGCCATGACCTGGTTCCAGATCACCCGGCGTGTCTCCATGGGTATATCATCCCCATACTCGGCCACTCGCTGCCTCACCTCGGCCAGCCAATCATCTCCAGAGCCAGAACCTTCCATACTTGTCTGCTCCCAGGGGCGCTGCACGACTGCTAGCGTTGCCCTCAATTTGTAAATCCAAACAGTGTCTCTGAGCTGCTTTACCTCACACTAGGATGCCATCCCACCGCTTGCCACCAATGTAACGGATCGCCTGGCACCCCGACTTGGTACCTCCGTTAATGGATGCTCCTAGTGCTTCCTGAGGACTCCAAGCACTCTGGCAGGCACCACAATCACCGAATCAGAGAAGCCTTTAAATTCTCCCAAGCATATGAATGCTGTAGACCATTGAATAGGAACCATACGAATAGGCTTGTACTCCTAGCAGTCAACTGGAACAGCATGCAATAAATCCTTCCCCCAATAATGAGACGACACATCACTTTGAGGGTAAAACAGGAACTGAGGACTGGCTCATCCAGCCTGGCTTTTATTTCCAACTCACACATACAGGCCACACCCAGGGGGAGGCATAAAAGAACCAATGACATAGATGTTACCTCCCACACATCCCCTCCCCTTAGTGTGACACATAATCCCATTATGCATACCGTTTAAAATATACTTTTACACAACTTTCCTAACTCTAAAACCATACATCACATTCACATAAAAATACATATCCACAATCAATCCATTCAGGGGAACAACATATTAAAAAATGGCATGGATCAGACCAGGGGTTCAAAAGTTAGTAAAGTATCTTTTAAAACCCCTAGCTTCCCAGCTCAGACTGTTTTTTACAGAGCCTTCTCTGTGCTGGAGAAGTAATCTAATTATCTCCAGCACAGAGACAGACTCCATTAACCACATGGTTACAGAAAGACATAAAACACTTTAAAATACAGAAAGTTACTTTTTAACCATAACACACAGACATTTCACATATCCCCAGATAGCTGGGATCTGAGCGCACAAAACTACCGAATAGCGCGCAGATCCTATTCACACAGTACAATTGCCATGGAGCTAAAGTCTTTCCCATAGTCTTTCATTATGAATAGGCTCCATGGTATAGCTATCTGGGGTATCACATTCCCATAAAGTCTGGTCCATAGTCCAAAGGCAAGAGGCGGGCAATCGGCCCCCTCCAAGGACACGTGGCGAGGTCGGTTTCGCCACAATCCCAAAAAGTCCCAATATGTCCATCAATGATTTTAAAAGGGCCAGTTGCAGCAATATAAAGTACAATATGCCCCAAATAACCCAGGGGCCATAGTCAGCAGGTAGGAGGCTAGCAAACAGGCTTCTCCAGGGCCCAGTGGCGAGGTTGGTTTCGCCACATAGCATAACCATTTTTTATATTTCGGCAGTGTTCTGCTAGTCTAATTTTGAGGCATCTGGTAGTCATACCCACATATTGGAGGCCATAAGGGCACTCCAATAGGTAGATAACATTGGTGGTATTGCATCCAATAAAATCTTTTATAGTATAGTTCTTATTAGTAACATTGGATTTAAAACTGGTAACTTTGGAGTGGTAAGCGGGATTAGTACTTTTGCATACAATACAACGTTTGCATCTATAGAAACCCGTCATTCCATTTAAAAAAGTTGGTTGTGTATTTTTAACTTATCTAGTGTAGTTATTGGTTAAAATGGATCTAAAATTGGGTGCACCTCTAAAAACAATTTTAGGCTGTGTCGGTAGTGTTTCTTTAAGAAGGTCATCTTGTCTTAGAAGATGCCAATGTTTTTTAATCGTTTTTTTAATAAAACCACTTTTGTTATTATAATTAAAAATTATAGGAAGGGTAGGGGCTTCTGAAGTATTTTTGTCTTTATAGGTTAGAAGGTTTTCTCTGGGTTTGTTTCTTACTGTTTCTATAATGTTATCTAATTGTATGGGTCAGTAATTTTTTTCAATAAACTGTTTTTTTAAAAACAGTGATTGTTCATTAAAATCATCAATGTGAGAGCAGTTACGACACATTCGTAAAAATTGGCTTTTGGGGGCGCTCTCAAGCCATGGCTTGTAATGACAGCTGGTCTGATCAATTGCTGTATTGGTACATACTTTTTTTAAAAATGTTTTTGTATGCACTGCTCCTTCTTTGATAAAAATACTTAAGTCTAAAAAATTAAATTATATCTCTACTATATTTGCACGTTAAAACAATCCCCCTATTATTTGAGTTAAGATGTGAAATAAAAGCATTGAGTGAATCTTCCGAACCCTTCCATATAAAAAACAAGTCATCGATATATCTAAAATAGGAGACCAGGTTTTGCTCCCATGCATGCTGCCCCCAATGGCACTGGATTCCCAGTCGGCCATAAAGAGGTTGGCATAGCTGGGAGCAAACCTGGTCCCCATAGTTGTCCCTCTCTTTTGGATGTAAAATGAGTTACAAAACCAAAAATAATTATTATTTAAAATGATATTGATGCCTTCCACAATAAAATCAATCTGGGTCTCTGGGACTCTTTTTTCATTAGATAGCATAGTTCTGACGGCATTACAACCAAGTTGATGTGGAATGATAGTATATAAAGAGGTAACATCACATGTAACAAGTATAAAATCTTGTTCCCAATAAAATCCATTAACAAAAAATAATAATGACATTGAGTCCTTCAAATAAGACTTCATAAGTTTTACATAGCACTTGATTGAATAACAAGACCCCCACCTTTATCTGCAGGTTTGATAACAATGTCTTTATCTTCTTGAAGTTGTATCATAGCTGTTTTTTCTGATCTATTTAAGTTTTGAGTGTCATATTTGCTATACTTGATTTTATTAAAATCTCTTAGTACGGATTTTTCAAACATCACAAGAGGGGCTGATTTAAAATGATAGGGATAAAAGGTAGATTGTGGTTTCAAATTTGTATTAATGTATGTAGGTTTGTCTGTAGGGATTTGAGAGGGAGGAAGGGGGGGATTAGTGTTTGCGTCATGGGTATTGTAAAATCCTTTTAGTGTAGCTTTGCGTATAAATTTATTTACATCTAAAAATGCCTAAAATGGTTTAAAAGAATTGGTCGGAGCGTATTTTTAGATTTTTGCTACTTGTGTTCATCATGGAAACACAAAATAATTTTTAAAGCTGTTTTTACAACTGATTTTTTTAAACAAATCTCCATTATTTCCATTTTGCTTTCCTTTGTAAATGAGAACAATTTGAAAAAGTATATATTTTTTCTATAATAGTTTGTAAATTAGTGGAGCTAAAGAAATGTATGTGAATTTTTTTCCTATGAATTTTGCAAACCCTACTGATTCGTCTGCGGTAATATTCCCAACTGTGAGTGCTACATAGACTTAAAACATTTCAATACCATAGAATATTTTGATGAAAGCGTTTATATTTGAACTATATTTAACTCCAGGCCTTCCTTTTATTCTGTGAATTTGAGGGACAAGGAATCTTTTTGGTCACTGTACCAAAGTTCAAAGGGGTTAATTAATTTTCATAGAGGGGGTGAGTAGATGAGAAGAAAAGCTCTTTGATATACTCAAAAGCCTTTACCATTCACTTGTGATTACTAAATATAATAAGGGAGTATTGAACAGACACATTAAGCGTTACTATCATTGTGTGTATCAGGTTCATGGGTGCCCAAAGCTCATTGATGTACATGGGGATCGAAGATGTACATGATAGCATTTCCTGACATGTATTAGTCTTTGAAACTCATTATATGTCAGATCCCAGAGTTTTAGTATTATCATTTGCTGGCTGATCTTGGCATGCATGTTTGCACACCATGACCTGTAAACCCTGATATGTCCGGACTGTCACTCATCCCCTGCAGACAGATGTTATAACTGCATTTCATCTTAAAGTGCTTAATGTGGACTTTAACAGCTTGTTGAATCATGGAACAATTTATTTCACACTTTAAAATTAATATGATTTTTTCAGCAATTTTGTGGTATACCCCCAATTTTGTGGTATACCCCCGTCAAAGGTATAACTCCACCTCTGGCAGCGTCACTGGAGTGTCATCAGCCAAACCAGAAAGATCAGGAAGTCAATTATGTACAAGTTTCCTTACACAGTGTGCTATTTATTGGCATAGAACGGTCAGCTTACATTCTCAGCCAATAAATGACCGGCGGGATTGGCATCCAGTTTCTGCAGCTCTGCAGAAACCAGACGTTGTAAATGATTTGCCCCATTACAAGGAACCTGGGCCAGGGTACACTTGGCTTCATAACCACTACAGTAGGCTGTAATGATTATGATGTTTGGATTAACCCTTTAATGCTGTATAGACGTTCATAATTTTTTACCTTTTGTGTCTGTAGATGATGTTGATGGATCTGGACAAATAAATGTGAATTAAAATGAAGTCTCACGTGTCTAGTATTGAACTTGAGACAACAATATAATTACAATAAAATGACAAATTTCACTTTACTCATCAGCTCTCTACTACCACATTGGAGCGCCGGTATCCACACCAAAGCTAAATCTTATGATAACCTCTGGAGGGATCCATCTCTGAGCTAGTTGAAGTGGACATTCAATGGGGGCCCTCCACAGCCAGCTTCCCTTGCAATTATAATACCTGTAAATGCAGCATTATTAGTAAAACGTATTAGAAATTGAAGAGATTTTACTTATTTTATTGCAAATAATGATGGCTTCCACTTTCTGTATTTAACGCTCTGTATTAGTACATAGGAGCACACAAGTAAAAACTAGACCACAAATTAATGAAACTAATCAAATTAGTCTATATAATAAGTTAAGGTGCTATCAATGGTTTACTAGCACCCCTACTGGTAAGGAAGTAATACACAATTTATAACCAAAAGAATGCTAAGTTATATTAAAACCGTGTTATTCACTAAAGTCAGAATTCCAAGTGAATTCCAAGTGAATTTCAAATTTAAGGTTGTAAAAGTCATTTATGCTTTCCATTCAGCTACTGTGGCGTTAAATCTGAAATTCACTTTGAATTCTTACTTTCGTGAATAACCCTGTAAGTCTTTATTGAATATACACTTATCAGCCACAACATTAAAAACACCTGCCTCATGTAGGTCTCCTTCGTGATACCAAAACAGGTGTGATGCATCGAGCTATGGACTCCACAAGACCTCTGAATGTGTCCTCTGGTATCTGACACCAAGACATTAGCAGATCCCTTAAGTCCTGCAAGTTGCGAAGTTGGTCTTCCATAGTTCAGAATTGTTGATTTAGCACATCCCATAGATGCTCAATTGGATTGAAATCTGGGGAACATGGAGGCCAACGCAACACCTTGAACTCTTATTTATGGTCTTCAAACCATTGCTGAACAATTTTTGCAGTGTGACAGTGTGCATTATCCTGGTGTTAGAGGTCACTGCCATCAGGGAACACCATTGCCATGAAGAGGTGTATGTGGGCTGCAACAATCTCTTAGTAGGTGGTACATGTCAAAGTAACATCGACATGAATGCCAGGACCCAAGATTTTCTTAGCAAAGCATTGCCCAGAGCATAAAACTACCTCTGCGAGTCTGTCTTCTTCCCATAGTGCATCCTGCTGCCATCTCCCCAGATAAACAACGCTAACTCAGCTATCTACATAAAAACATGATTCATCAGACCAGGCAATCTTCTTCCATTGCTCCATGGTCCAATTCTGGTGCTGATGTCGCCATTCAAGGCACTTTCAATCATGGACAGGGATTATCTTGGGCACTATGATCGGTCTGCAGCTAGGCAGCCCCAAATGCAGCAAACCGTGATGCACTGTCTGTTCTGACACCTTTCTATCATGGCCAGCATGACGTTTTTCAGTAGTTTGAGCTACATTAGCTCTACTGTGTGATTGGACCAGACAGGCTAGTCTTCGATCCCCATGTACATCAATGAGCTTTGCGCACCTATGAACCTGATGCACACTGGGAACATAGCTTTGCATTTTGGAACTGCTATGACCAAAGTCATCATTATTTGGCCCTGGTCAAAGTCACTCAGATCTTTTTTTCTTGCCTATTTTTCCTGCTCCTAACACATACAATTAAAAAACTGTCTGTTCACCTGCTGCTTACTATATTCCACCCCTTGACATGTGCCATTGTAACGATATAATCAATTTTACTCACTTCACTTGTCAGTGGTTTTAATGTTGTGGCTGATCAATGTACATGTTATAAAAGTCTCTTACATGTCCCATTCAAAGATCAGGATGATTAGTATATTCGTGGATAACAGAAAAAAGACACTGTCAAACAGTAAGACAATATGACACAAATATGCATAGTAATCCAAATAATAAGCAATATATTGTGTGGACACTCCAAATATCACTGTTTAGTAAACATGTGGTAGGCAGGTAGGCGTTTGCCTAGGCAGATCTTTATTTGATCTTTAACCGTTTAATCTTTTTTTTTTATTATTATTATTTCAGACATGCACCCGCCTTGTATAGTTTGCTAATACTTCCATATTTCAGGCCTTGGTACTCTTGTCATCATTAATATCTCCTGCTATCCTATTAAACTCCCTGTGACCCCCCCACACCCGGATCCCCATTCCCCGTTCCCCTCCCCTGTTTGATTTTATTGTATATTCTTATTTATCAATTTGCTTTGCCCATTTGCTTTTGGAGAGAGAGACACTTATGTGCAGTGTATTTTTCTTATTTTCTTATTGTATTTTGTCTGCCCATCTGAGGGTTGATATCTTTACCTCTTTTCTCTTCCTCCCCTAAATTCTAATTTTTAAAACAATAAAAGAGTGGTAATACAATACAGTAAAAATTCAAGTGCTAGTAGTAAAAAATCTTAAAAGAACTCAAGAAAGAATCCAAACGTTGTCATAATTCCTTTAGGGGATTATTTTCATTGTAGAAATAACAGAATCAGTGGTGGCTTGAAATCCATATCAACATGCAAAGGAAAACAGAGAAAACTCAAACGGTGGTGTATGTATGCAGTGAGGTCCCAGTATCCATACCGGACCCCACTACCCCTTGTGGCATCGCAGGCTCCCTCTCACCGGTGTCCTCTCTATTGTCTGCTGTGGACCTTGTTGCTTGACAACGATCAGAGTGTGGACGTTGCTGTGTTTGCCATCTTTCACCATTAAAACTGCTGTTTAAAAAGACCCTGAGTGCCTGGACTACATTGTCATCACTATATGAAATGGGGGTTTGCCAGCCCTAGGTACAGTGCACCGAGCTCTATAAGTGATGAGAGTGCATATCCCTCCTTTGTTTGCAGGCTCTGCCTCTTGTGGCAGGGTAGATGAGATGGCACCCTCTGGGGTGGCTTCCAGAGCTGTCTGCTGTGAAGTTGGTGTGAACACAAGCAGGACCCTGCGCTTCCAGTGACTGAAGCCTCTCCCATTGCCGGCGATTCTCTCATCGGCTACACTATGCATCAGTAATCTGCTGTGGTCTGCGGCACATTTCTGCTGTTGGCTTCTGCAGTGATTTCCCACCATTGAAGCATGGCCCATTGGCTTGTACCCACCAGCACATCCGAGGGGGCAAGGGCATAGTACACATAGGGCACAAATTTCTCCACATAGGCTACCCAATCAACCCACTGCTCCACTTTCTCATAGAAAGCGTCCATCCAGCCTGGATGGGTCACATCCACCTGGCGATCATGATCCTCGTGGGCTAGGTCCTCTACTGCGATTGCTAGCAGCTCCCCATCACTTACTCTCCATCACCTTTGGAATACCTGTAGTCCTGCATTCTCTGGGCCGGTCTGATTGATCAGGTTAACATGCTGGAAGCCTGTGGTGTTGCTTCAGACACTTATTCTGCTACTTAGCCATGTTGTGTCCCTCAGCAGCACTCTGAGCTCTCGTGTCAACTTTAGCCTTTTCAGATCACTGTACTGCAAGTTATCCCACCGCTTGCCACCGGTTTGTGACGATACGATTAAATATTGTCTGTGGGTTTACATAACTTGCACCACTAAACTGCTCCACTAAATGCTAGGACTCATCTTTGGTGGCGTATGCTGGATATACAGAGCTGATATCTAGTTACTAAATGATATGCTTTCCATCTAGTCTTCTGGCAATACTCTTATTAGTAATTGTACTCTTATTAGTAATCTGTAGAGGACAATGAATAGCAATATCTTGTGAGACCAGCTTCTCTCTTGGCAACTCCTTAAAACTCAGACTCGGACTCTGACTCAGTTTGTATTTCACACCTAACTGTACTTTATGCCTGCATTAATAATAATACAGACATACATACAGGTAGGCATCCACACCTCTGACTGCAGTGTGATCTGTTACTGCCTTTAGCAATGACCTAGCTATTTTTTACTTGTTCATGGGTCCTGGGACCAAGCAGCCAGCCAATAGGTCTGAAGACTCTGTTACTGGGATCCCCGAATAACAAACCAGGACAGAGATCCAAAAGAAACTAACACATCATTTTCTACTTTGGACAAGGACTAGCCCTTAGCAACCTGTTCCCAAACATGTGATATGTATATCCTCTATCCCACCTCTGATACATAGCTCCAAGATTTCTATAGCACTGCAGAGTTCCTGTGGAACCCCCTTCCCTTCTCAGTTAAATGTTCCTCCAGTCTCCATTCCCTCAAAAATTCATTGAAAACTCACTTCTTCAGGAAAGCATATCAACTAAACTGTTAACAGAATTCCCTCCCGCACCCTGATTCCTCCCCTGCAACTGTAAAAAAAATAAAAAACATTCACATACTTAGCAATCAGTGATTACTTTTCCAGCAATCTACTTTTCTACTCCTACCCTTACCTTTTGTGTCACTATAAGAGACACTCTCTAGCATGTAAGCTCATTGAGCAGGGCCCTCAATCCCTCCGTTCCTGTGTGTCCAACTCGTCTGGTTACAAATACATGTCTGTTAGCCCACCCATTGGACAACACTGCGGAATTTGTTGGCGCTTTATAAATAATAAAAATAATAATAAGGCAGACAAGGTTTAAAAAATGCAAATACACAGAACACTGGAGAACGAGCAATAATATTTCATACATAAACTATATAAAACAAGTAACATTTTCAAACACATTAAAAAGCAACAATATATATATTTAGATTCTTATTTGGTTGCCCTACTCTGTATACCAGCATTATGTAAATATACACACATTTTCAGTCAGCAGAGGGCGCTTGCAGAGTTATCAAGCTAACAATGTATAGTTTGTATATTAATAGCTACTGTCACAAGCCCTTTTTTCAGAGGCTCTTGGGACCAGGTCCATAGTCTGTAGGCAAGAGGCTGGCCTTCAAGCCTCTCTAAAAGGAGTCTCTATCATATACATCTGATATATATACATTTTCATAAACATGTACACAGAAATAAACTAATACATTGATGGATCTTGCTGATATGACTTTCAATCATTGAGTTCGAGAGTAATCTCCATAGATGCAGTGCAGAATTTCGGTGTCTAAAAAACAATTCAGGAACCGAATCAGAAGAAGCAAACAAATGCAAAGCTAGGCCCAGAATCAGAATACCCCAATGAGAGAAAAAGAGGAACAATACAAAAAAAAAAAAAAAAGTATTTGAATATTATCAATTATTAAAAGAGTTAACATTCAATTGTTTTTTCCCCATCAATCATCTCTTTTTTTTTCCTGCTACCGACCGAACACTGAATCACAGATCAAACAGCCATAATTGTCTATTAAATATATATATATATATAGGGGTTGATTTTTTGTGAAAGATTGCAATGAGACATATACAGCTCCAGGTGTTTCACAGTGAACAAGTACCAAAGTAAGCCTTGGTGTATCACAAAAGATTTGATGGCAGATATCACAGTAATTAAAAAGGGTTTGTTACATAAAAACATTCACAGATTAAGAATAAAAATACATATTTCTGAATAAAACAGAAAAAAACGAAAAGAACAATACAAAACATTAGTCATGTGTAGAACGGTTGTCATAAACAAAGAATTTATAGGTTATGGACAAATAACGCAGAATAGGAGACCGAGGTCATTGTATTAGATAAAATCCTCAGACTTTGTGCACAAGTTGTGTGACCCATACATCCCTAACCTGGTGAAAACCATGAAAAGGCTGTTGTAATGTAGAGGTGGTCTCTTCTAAGGCCCTGATTTCATTAAATCTGTTAATCCAGTCCTGATGGGTATGAGGTGTGACCTGTTTCTCCTTCAGTGGTATGAGTGATTTTGCCATAGGTGTAGAAGGCAAGATCGTTTAGTAGCCTATGTAGGTAAATGAAAGTAGAGTAATAATACTTTGGCTGGGGAGGTAATAAAGAGGAATTTGTTTTTTCAGTATTGGAAATTAAGGCACAACTTCACGAACTATGAAGTTATGAACACTGAGTGGGAGTAAAGACGAGACTTCTGGTGAAAGATGATAAACTTCTAGGAATTTACGCCGTACCCTCAGAGTGTAGCTATTTGTATCTGACAGAGCAACATAAAATTTGGGACAGTGAGGTAATCTGCCTCTTCACCAAGGATTTGTCATTGTGAAGGCAACTCTAGACCAGTGACCTGG
This sequence comes from Pelobates fuscus, assembly GCF_036172605.1. Taxonomy (NCBI): domain Eukaryota; kingdom Metazoa; phylum Chordata; class Amphibia; order Anura; family Pelobatidae; genus Pelobates; species Pelobates fuscus. The sequence continues at coordinate 85,811,848 of NC_086321.1, forward strand.
CAAGAAAAGCTGCCACATAACAATGGTGAAAGTCAGGCACGACGAGTCCACCCGATTCAATAGAAGAACATAAGATATACATTTTCATTTTAGGTTTTCTACCTGCCCATATAATCCAATGAAGAAGGAGGAACTAGGCACATAAAATGGTAAGGCAGCGTATGTGTACAATAGTCTGGGCAAAAGTCATACTATTGGTGTTTCAAAAAGTGATATATTCAAGTAAAGGTAAGTAACTAATATATATGGTTGACATGTATTATCTGAGAGTTCTATGCCAAGTACGTCAAAGAGCAATGTGCCTTTCCCATGTAACTTGTGAGTGCAACACCTATGTAGTACAATTCATCGTAGTTTACAGAAAACTCACTATATTGTTCCATTTCTGACATTAATGGGAGGAAAGTTATTGAAAACCGTAGGTCATCTGCATATGCAGATACTGCATAAGCTTCATCCCCATAATGACTCTTTTTATTTGAGTCAGTATTTGGAATGCAGCTTAGGGCCAGTGTTGTCCCTGACCACAGTTAAAAAGGTTTTAAATCGAAAGACAAAAAGCAGTGGGGAAAACTAGACTTTGGCTCCGCCAAAGTTTTCGTTTTAACCATTTACATTCAGACAAATAAATAGATTTTTGTTCATTCTGAATTTCTGCTTTTTGTTTAATCATTTTCTGATGAAATTTGATAGTTTGGGAATTTCAAACAAATGAAATTCTGATCCATGTTGTGGCTGCATCTTGCAGTCATTTGGTAGATAACTCCCTAAATTGGTACCCTTGTGGGATTTCTTTATTTAAGGGAACTAGGGATCTGTTGATAGCTCCTTTTCGGTATCCTTATAGCAATTCCACAAAGATTAGGGAGCTATCTACTCAAAAGCAGATAAATCAAAATTGCTAAAAGGCCTATCTTTTTTCATTTTTGTCTTTCAGCCAATTTTACTAATACTAAGTTTAAAATACTTAGTATTAGTAAATAATGTAGATTAATCCTCCCTCCTGCCCATACCCACTGTGCAGTGAGTAGGGACATGTCTAACAAACGGCAAGCAGTCATGGCTACTCACTGATATACAAAGAAGACTAGCGACTGGGCAGCTAATCCAATAAAGAGGGATCTGGCACAGGTCCCCCATGCCTATGGTGGGGCACCTATAAAGTCTCAAGATTTATTATGATTGCTTGGCTCACGTCAACCAAGTCAAATTGCGTGGTGTGGAAAGCTTCATAAGGTTTTCCTTGCCATGCAAGCTTGGGGACCCCTAGTCATGGGGAAACAATTATTTTTACTATTAGCACCCACCCCCGCCAATGGGTGGGGTTGGGGGGGTAAATAGGTCCACCCCTCCATTTTATTATTTAGGCTTCCCAGTCACCTGTTGGTGGGGGCTGAAGGAGGGACAATTGTTCCACCCCCATTATTATTTAAGGCCCACACCTGCCACCAATTGGTGGGAACTGGGGGGAAACAATATGTCCCCTCTATTTAATTATTCTTTTAGGTACCCCTTTATTGGATTAGTGACTGGGAAGCAATCGTTGATTTGATTTGGGAGATAAATATTAAACAAGGTATTAATTTCAATGAAAACATATCCCTTAATCATTAGGTAGTTGGGACAGAATGCTTAGCTACAAATTGAAAATGTAAGGAAGTGAATTGCTGTGCCCCCTGCTTTAGATGTTGGATTATTGCTATTATAACTCATTGGGTAATGGATAATGAGTTGGAGTTTAATGGAGCTGTGGGACCTCTAAAGTGGGTTCCAGCATGAAAAACCACATGGGCTTCAGCAGCATGACATTCACAGCAAATGTTATCCTCTCCAGTAGGTTAAGACCTACAATAATGCTGCATTTTCTCTGGTGACCCTGAGTAACACGCCAATACCATGTAACCAATGAAAAGTTGTAAAATTAAATAACGTAGCTATGTACAGTGTAACATGAACAATAATGATTACCACTAGAATTTACACTGATCAGCCACAACATTAAAACCACTGGCAGGTGAAGTGAATAACACTGACTATATCATTAGAATGTCACCTGTCAATGGGTGAGATATATTAGGCAGACAAGTGAACAGTCAGTTCTTCAATTTCATGTGTTGCAAGCAGGAAGATAGGCAAGCAAAAAGATCTGATTGACTTTGACAAAGACCAAATAGTTTTGACTAGATGACATCTCCAAAACAGCAAGACTTGTGGTGTGTTCACGTTATGCAGTGGTTAGTTCCTACCTAAAGTGATGCAAGCAAGGGCAACCAGTGAACTGCATCAGAGTAATGGACGCTCATTTATGCACGTGGGGAATGAAGGCTAGCCCATTTGGTCTGATCACATAGAAGAGCTACTGTAGCTCAAATTGCTGGAGCACTTATTGCTGGCCATTATAGGAGTGTGTCCAAAATCACAGTACATTACCTATTGCTGGATATGGGACTTTGCCGCCATGAACAACTGGTTAGAATGCCAATGAAGACCCCTGTCCACCACGAAAAGTATTCATCATTTACCGGGAGAAGAGATGGCTGCAGGATGCACTGTGGTAGAAACTCAGGTCGACGGAGGCAGTGTTCTGCTCTGAGCAATGTTCTGCTGGGATATCTTGGGTCCTGACATTCATGTGGATGTTACGTTGACAAGTACCACCTACCTTGAGATTTCTGCATGCCATGTATACCCCTTTGTGAATATGGTGCTCCATGATGGCAGTGGCCTCTGTCAGCAGGTTATTGCCCCCTGCCACACTGGAACAATTGTTCAGAAATGATTTGAGGAACATGAGAAAGAGTTCTAGATGTTACATTGGCTTCCAAATTCCCCAGATCTTAGTCCGATTGAGCATCTGTGGGATATGCTGAAACCACAAATCTGATCCATGGAGCCCCCACCTTGCAACTTGCAGGACTGAAAGAAATTCTTGGTTCCACATACCCCCGAACATGTTCAGAGGTCTTTTAGAGTCCATATCGCCACATGTCAGAGCTGTTTTGGCAGCACGAGGGGGACCTATACAATAACAGGCAGGTGGTTTTATAGTTGTGGTTTATTAGTGCATAACACCATTAGTGTTACTTTTAGATATTATGGGCTACTGGGTAATACTGTATCTGTATATATTATATATGGAAACACTGGCCATAATTAGCGTTCATATTTGTTTTTTGCATTTTTCACACACAAATTTGAATGCTAACTTTGGCCATTGTTTGTGACTAAGTGGCTACTAAAAATGATTGGACATAACCCATTTGCAATACCTTGGATTGTCAACTTTTGCAAACGGTATGCCATCATTGGGTTAAATCTCATACCTGGGCTGCCATATGGTCTCAAAAGCATAACCAGTCTGGCAAATTTCAATGTGTATAAACTGAAAAATGTAATGTGCTATATGTGACCCTGTGACATTCCAAAACACCATAAAACCTGTACATGGGGGTACTGTACCCCACCTGTACTCATGATTACTGAACATAAATGTGTGTATTTTATTGCAGTAAAAACTAACAGTATTATGGTATTCACTGTTAAAATGCAATTCAGAACTAGAAAAATAAAACTTCTTAATTTCTCACACTTTTTTAGATTTCATTCATATTAAATTATGTTTCATATATGAATATTTGATGTCAAATGAAAGCCCCACGTCTTCTGAAAAAATGATATATAATAAGTGTGGGTGCATTTAATATGAAAGAGGTGAATTATGATTGAACAGACATTTAGTCACATTCCAGATTTTTTTTAATTTTGTTTTGATCAGAACGTGTACAATCGCCTCCAACTTTAAGGGGTTAAGTTTAGCTCTACCATTACATTTTTATTATTATTTTTTTACATCACATGATTTAGCAAGTCTGTTGCATTGTTTGCATGATCTTGTCATGACAGCCTTGTCTCACTGCAACTTCACAAAGACACGTTTGACATGTCATTGAAGTAGACAATGACATCACACAGAGTATAATCAGGAGCTGCAGTGACATATCATTTCTCTTTAGTGCCTCTGAGTAGTAAAGAGGGTATTTCATTTGCTCTGAGTTTTTCCTATTTGTCTTGCATTTGGTGTATAATTAAAAAACCAATGATGAAGCGCAAGAACAGGAAAAGAAAGAGAGATGAAAACAGCAAAGAAAGGAATGATGAGTCAAACAATTGTCCAACGAGTGCAGAAATAGAATGCAGGGAGGTAAAGCGTCAAAAGGATAAAGTGGAGACGCATGTGAAAAATGAGAAAATCATAGGTGAGAATAGGTAGATAAGTCAGGGTTGGTAGTCTTCATTTAATCAATGGGAATAAAGGAAAAGTGGGCATTTACTTCGATAAAATACACTGAATATGATTTCAGTCTGAAATAGTTATTAATCTTATATACAACAATCTAACGAATATCTGATACATGTTTCTTTCCTAAATTGTAATGTCCACCATGTACAGATGTATAAAGTTATAAATATCAAACAGTATACATTACTTATAGCTTATACACCCATTGTGTATACAGGTGTGTATAATTTAAATTGACTAAAGGTCTACATTCCAGTAGACTGTATTTTATTTTGATTAGGGCCTTACTGTATTGTAGATCAGGTGACTGTTAGATTTTCTACACATTTTACAACACTACCAAACATGTTAGAGTGTTAAATTACAGTACTACTCACTGGTGCTACTACTAACTAGATTTTGGGATGTGAAAATAACTGCACCATGAGTTTGCATTCTTTTTGTACGCAATCAAAAATTGATACCACTTAAAGATTTGCCAGGGATCACGGCATTTCATTAGTCCAAATGGAAATCCAGAACAGAATATACCGGACGTATATTTTCTACAACAAATCGCCTAATGGGCGAAATTTGTTTCAGACAAACAGAAAAGTTCCACCTTGCACAAATCTAATAAACATGAAATAATCTAATGTAATGTACAATTCACCACCTTTTATTTGATTGGATAAAACTGGTAGCATTAAGTTAGTACTACATATAACATGATTATTAATACCGAGAACTGCTACATTGTTGAAAGCCTGTTCAAGAAATCTTCTTATGTGATTATAAAATATTATTATGTATTTTTATTTACAACAGGAAAATGTAATGAGCCTCCAGCTACATCTGCAATTTCGTTAGACAGACTTACATTTCATCGAGTCTTAGGAAGAGGTTCCTATGGAAAAGTATGCAAAGTTTATACTAGAATTTAGTTTTTTATTGAAGAACTTGCCATTTTTTGTGATCTGTCTTTTGCTACAGATTCCCAGACTCCTACTTGTAACATATTTAAATGTTCAAATTATTTTTGTTACTTTTATCTCCTTTAGAGTGAACCCTTTGATTAATTTTCATCCCAGCCTCAAGTGTATATTTAAAGGACCACTCCACACGCCCTTTATAGGCGAGAAGTATCCTAGTTTAATCCCAGTTTATAAAATTCCACATTGCAAGCTTTGTTTTAATATACCCCCAATGCATACATGCATGACAAATTGATGCACATATTCCTTAGAGGTATATCTAGTATACAATGATTTTCCTTTTTTTTTTTTTTTTTTACCCATTTGGGCAGTGGAGGGTCCCTTCAAGACTGTTTTCATGACCAACACATTAAAAAAATGTGTATACATTAAAATGGAGAGGCGGGAGGTAAAGAAAGAGGAGGGGGGGCTGGGGAAACAATAAATATCAGATTGGATAGGGAGAGTGAAGGGCTACAATGAAGGAGGGTGGAATTGAATGGGTAGCAATTTTCTACTTACGTGGGTTGTCAGTGTTCACAGAATTCACATTAGTCAACCCGGAACAGAAAAAAAGCAGCCAAGAGGTGAAGTATGTGAATGTGGCAGTTTCCCCTGCACATACCGATCAACTCTCTTTATTAAATATTGACACTTTCCAAATGAAATGATTGTATTTTGTAACCCGTCAACTCCTGTCATTAAGTAACATCCCTCTGCATTGCCTCTTTTCATACTGAAACTACTTACCAAGTGTTCTCCAGCCTTCAACACCTCTGTTTCTTTTTCAGGTCTTGCTGGCCTCAGATAATATAACTAAACAGAACCTGGCAGTGAAAATTGTCAAAAAAAGAGTCCTGCTCGAAGAGGATGAGGACAGCACACTCGTAGAACGTAGAGTGCTAGAGGTTGCAGGTGGATGTCCCTTCCTCACTGAAGCACATGCCACTTTCCAAACTAAAGTAAGAACATCTTTGCTTTCCATCAACCCTTTCATTACAAGAAAGGTAAAGTCATGCTATAGTATATCTTCTTTTAATCTTGTTTAATCTCTCTTTTCAAATAGGATCATCTGTTCTTTGTAATGCCATATTTGAACGGAGGTGATCTGGATGCATTTATTGAAAAGAACGGGAAGCTGGACATTGACATCGCAAGGTAAGTTTTGAAAATAGGTAACTGTAACTGAAAGAGGACAATGGGAAATCAATAACATGGATATTTACTAACGTGAGACTTGCAGGGAATTGAAAGTGTATCTAAAGGGAATTTCAAATTTCAGGTCAAAATAGCCAAACTGAAAACAAGATTACTTGGAGAATTTCTCTAATTTTAAACCTAAATGTTGAAATTTACATTGAATCCACTGCAATTTTCAATTTAGTGAATAACCCCATAAGAATGTAATACACCATAGATAAGAACGTGGCTGGAGATTCATATGATGGAAAACTGGAAGAAAGGACGAAATAGGAAAAGAGTGTGGCTGCTGATAGATATCAACCAAATTTCTTGGGACACAGTTCTAAAATTTACCAAAATTAATGAACTCCTCTATATCCTCCTTAATATAAAACAACAGGGGAAGATGCTTACAAAATTATATCATAGGGTAGTATATCTAAATAAATATTTTATATATATATATATATATATATATATATAATATGAGATATTCATTGGGTTTTTTTTCAGGTGTTTTACCTGAACACACCTATATTCATTAACCTGAACATCAGCCTCATCATTCCTTCACTCATACACAGTGAAAAGCATCAGACCAGACATCAGGCAAACCAGGCAAATACCCGGTGGTCCGCAATGGCTATGGGCTGAGACTGACGGGGAGTTCAAAGGTTCTCCCCTGCCGGCCCATGCAGGGCCAATGCAATCCAAGTGCCAGTTTTGCTGTGTGCCATCACGGACAAGTGGGAAGATAAAAAATCTTCCTCACCGGCCCACAAGTACTTCACTGCAGTAGAGCGGAGAGGGGAGAGGACCCGGGGGCTCTAACTTGCAGTTCCACTGGGATCTTCCACTCGTGAACTTGAAGCATTGTCACAGTTACCGTGGCAACACTCCGACAGACCTGATCTCGTGAAAGGAGATCTCTAGCCGGAGGAGCTGCAGGCTTGAGTTCCCTCACCACCGGACCACCAGGGCTTGTAATGTCCCCAGCCTGGACTAAGGAAAGAAGGAAGGGGGGGTTATAAAGTGTATTATATATTTGCCTCTATCTGCATCCCACACACACACAATATAGGCCTATACCCCTCAATACATTCACACATTGCACCCCTCACACAGACTACACCCCACATACACACATTTCACTCCTCATACACAATGCACCCCTCAAATACAGACACTGCACCACTCACACATACACACTGAACCAATCACACATACACACTGCTCCTCTCACACATAGACATTGCATCCCTCACACACACACACTGCGCTACTCACACACACACACTACGCTACACACACACACACACAATGCACCCATCTATGCACCCCTGTGCACACACTAGATCCCCTGCAGAAAAACACATGCTACTTTCCCTAAACACACACTATCTACAGCCCCACACATATAACATTACAAACACAACAATATTGAAACTTATCTATTTACACAAAGCACCACATCACAAGCAGCTCACCCAACACACACAATCCCACAAGCAGCCTCCAAATACATGCACAATATTCTCTTATGGAGACACCAGATACAAGTCACAAGAAAACACAGTGCAAGCTTGTCATTACATTTGCTGCACAGGACAAACACAGGGCCATTTTCTCATGCTAGGGCTCTTTAGAAGGGCTCTGCACATGGTCTGCCCTGGAAGAGCACTGAACCAATATTCTCACTGTGAGAGGGGGTGTGGTTGTCATTCGTGGCAACAAAACGCCCTCTCTCTGCCATGCTCTCTTCTCACTGGGCGCCTGTGATTTAAAAATGCCTGCGACTCATTTTTCCCAAACCGGCCATGAAAGGCATCACTGTGTTTAAATCAGAAGCATTTTTTGAGAGATCTTAAATAAGGAAAACCAGTCATTACTATAAGAGATATAAAGAGATAATAAATCCAGCTGAGAAAATATATTTCCAAACTACGGTATATGCTTTGTGTTTATAAAACGACATAAGGATAATATTATTTTTCCATTTATTTATTTTTTCAGATTTCTTGCTGCTGAAATGGTGTGTGGAATACAATACCTACACAAGAATGGAATTATCCATCGGTAATCTATTGTATTAGTTAATTATTATATATGTTTATTCTCTCTCAGTTCTAGACTGTAACTTTTCTATCCTTTCATGCAATAAATATGTGACAGTTTGTTTCTAATTATTGAAGACGAATTACTCATTTATAAGGTGTATCTTCCTTACAGAGACCTGAAGCCTGAAAACATCTTATTGGACGGCAAGGGTCACCTTAAGATTGCCGACTTTGGCTTGGCAGTAGAAAGCAGTACTTGCAGAGAGTACGCTGGCACACCGGGATACATTGCCCCTGAGGTAAGGAATACATTTCAAATGCAATAGCTTGTTGATTTGAAACTTAATTTATAAAGAAATTAGAATGGAACAAATTCTGTAGGTGGCACTATAGTCCTTATTATACATCCCAGGGGGTCAGATTCTTTATATTAATCAAATAATACCTAGGAAATCCTATTTGAATGCCGACTGCATAGGTCGTGCCAGGATCTGAAAGAAGAAGATATAGATCTATATTCAGTAATGAGTAAAGAAAGAGGGAATTAGCTGAAATATTATCCAAAGAAGAAATACCCCATTATAGTACAGCTATTAAAATAATAAAAGTTATGAAATTATTGTCATTTTTTATTATTTGTTGAGTCTCATTAAAATTCTCTAAGTTAAAAATTCATTTTACTTAGTGCCTTGCTATATATATATTATCTCAACTGAATAGCCAACTATTCCTCAAATATGGCCATTTATTGAGTTTAATTAGAACTTAAACAAAAAGAAAGCCTGTTTAAAATATATTTTATACAATATTTACAATTCATTCCAAAGTTTCATGTCTGATTCCCATTTTCCACACTCTCTCTCTCCCAGTATACTATGCAGTATATTGTATTAAATATTTGTGACTGTAGTAGATTTTCCTATGTGTCCAATTTGCTTATTATTACTGTGTTTTTCCGGTAGATGCTTAAAAAGTACAGGTACAATGCTTCCGTCGACTGGTGGTCATTCGGGGTCATCCTCTATAAGATGGTTACTGGAGACAACCCATTCTGCTGTGATGAATCGAGCAATACAATAACCAAATCTACTCTGGAGGACACACCAACGTATCCTCCTAATCTGTGTGCTGTTACACGAGACTTGCTAGAGAAGGTGGGTATGATTGTGCTTTATAAGATAATACAGTGGAATAGGACAAAACATGTTATAAGGAATGGTTTTATAAAACACTGAGTAGAGTTATAAAAAGGATATTTTTGTCAGTTTACTCTTCACTTAAAGAGCAGTCTCGTTAGGTAAAAGAATAGAAGAATATTTGTGACTGATCGGTAGATAGAAAGCAATTAAAAGCTATTTCATAAAACTTTATTCCACTCAGAAAACACTTCTAAACAAAAGCAAGAAAAGCCCAGACTTAATATAGTGTTTAATGTTATAATACAAGTCATAATTATTATAGAAACCAAACTTTTAATATACTTACACTTATTGGATTGATTTTATTTAACTGATTAGTTTACTTTTGTTTCTTTTTACAGCTTCTTTCTAAATTACCTTCAAAACGAATTGGAAACAAAGGAGATATACGCAAACACCCCTTTTTCCAAACAATAAACTGGGAGAAGCTTGAGGCTGGGCTACTATTCTCCCCTTGCTCGCCCAACACAGTAAGTGTACGGATAGAATTTTGAACATATTTGCGACTTATGAGGTCTCTGAATTATTTTTGAATTTATTTTATTCAGAGCACAAGTCACATTATAGAAAAAAATGTAAATTACAAATATAAATAAAGGGAATAAAATATCTAAGAAACAAAAAGTCTAAGGAAAGGGGAAAGGCAATATAGAAAGCAGAAAGACGAATGAAATGTGGAACCATGTGCCATCAAAAACGTTCTATGAAAAAAAGGGATCCCTATATATGAAGAATATGCCTATTCCCAACAGCCACAATTCTCTGTAAATATAAAATAGTGAAAGCTCTATCTTTTGACTTATTTTGTTTTAACCTGTAGTGTGCATAAGACATATTAGTTGATGCTTTGCTTAGGTATATGTTAAACACACTGTAATTTCATTGAAATTGCCATGGGTCTGTAAGCAGGACTGACTTTAATGGGTGTTCTATAATTACCTGAACTCGGGAGAAAAATCTCACCGATTTCATGTTAGTAATGGCTTTTTCAATGTTTGACATCTAAAGGTTGGATATAAGAGGCAAAATCTGGAACCATCGAAACATTTTTCTTTCAAATAAACATCGAAACTTTTAAATATCTTTAAAACAACTGTATATACATAAGGTGGAGCTTCTAAAATGGATATTCAGTATGTATCTGTGGATACAAAATGCAAAACAATAGTGCAATATAGCTTGAACAAGTTAAATCTGTTATATGAACAAGAGGGATATCACTCACAAGCCTAGAGCCAAATATCTCATATGACTCAAATGGTAAGCGCCTGTGGAGCTTTCAGGATGTCCAAATCCTTCTTCCAGTGTATCTCACACTGCTTGACCTCAGGGTGCTCAGTGTCTCCCCACACTCCACGGTCTTGGAGGTGTATACACGTGATACCAAAGATATGTCTTCAAAATGTGCTTTATTCTAAATCAATAAAAACTTTCACAAACTTTAAAACTTTAAAAAGAAATAAATGTACCAGATAAATATCTCCGGCTGATTTTGTAGTCTAATGAACTATCCAAAACGCGTTTCGCCCTTTCAAACGGGCTTCCTCAGTTGGTTGTTGCTAGTCTTTTCGTCTCCCTTCTCTTTAAATGTCCGGATTGATGTTCTCTTCCGGTTTCCTCCTTCGGCATATTGATACGCAACGTGCGTTCCAGCATCTTACGTATAGATGTTGTCATTTCCGGTTCGTCTCTCCTTCTGTGTCTGAACCGTATATGCGTTCTAGCTTTGTATAAAAAACTTTATTTGACAAAGCACACACGGTGCTTGGAACGCATCTGCGTTCCACCATACTTCTTAATGTCTATAATGCAGTCTATACGTTTACACATATTCCCTTAAAGTCCATTAAGTTTTGTTATCCTAGAAAAAATGTTTCGTTAAAAAACACATATGTGTGTCAAACGGAATACATTTTCTTACTTAGGGAACCTCCTGAGTTTCTATATTCTATAGAGGTTACATATAAATCAAAATAAGGTAAAACAATTAATATAGGTCATCAGATAATTGTTAAAACTGGGAAGTATATATTTAAAACATAATATAATATAATAAAATATGTAAGGATATAAACAACGTGTTATTAAGGGAATAATGGGGATTTTTTTAATTCATAAAATGGCATAATTCGAAATCCTGGTTTAGTCCTTGTGGGATCATGGTGTTAAAGTTATAAATAAATTTAATTTCCTCAATTCCAATCTTTTTAGTATTATCCCCTCCTCTCCAATCTTTTTTGACCAGTTTAATTGCACTAAAAAACAATCCTTCAGGGTTTTAGTTATGGACCAGTTAAAAATGATTGGAGACACTATGTGACTCCAGTTTAAAATGATTGATTGGAGACACTATGTGACCAGGCTTGTGAGTGATATCCCTCTTGTTTCTAGGCTTGTGAGTGATATCCCTCTTGTTTCTAGGCTTGTGAGTGATATCCCTCTTGTTTCTAGGCTTGTGAGTGATATCCCTCTTGTTCATATAACAGATTTAACTTGTTCAAGCAATATTGCACTATTGTTTTGCATTTTGTATCCACAGATACATACTGAATATCCATTTTAGAAGCTCTACCTTATGTATGTATGTTTGTAGTTTGTAAAAGTGGTTTAGGGGATACCACTTATAGGTGTTTTTGAGCTCTTTATCACTATTTACTCTCCTCCATATTGTGCACTTATCTGTTGATTTAAAAACAACTGTGTCTAACATATATTAACATCATTGTTTATGTTTCTATCTGTAGACATCATCACAAGTTGTAAAAGAAACATTGAGCGTGGAGGAAGCCGTTTCACAGGGAGAGACTACACAGAAACCAATAGATTCTAAAGGCCAAAAACGGTTTAATGGATTCACATATGTCAACCCTAAATGGATCACTGGAGTACAGCCCATAGCAGCCCCAGGCCCATCAGGGCTAGGGGCAACATCTGCAACATTCGTATCAATAAAGGTACAAAAATAAATCATGTTATTGGTATCTGAATTAATTAGGATTATGGTCACTCTACTATGACAAAACACATTTGTTTTATAAATGAGAGTTTGGATCTGTATCTTCATATTTTATCAGGGTATAGCTAATACAGATCTAAATGTTCAAACTAAAATGTAAATTTTGTTTGTTTGTTTGTTGTTTTTTGTTTTTGTTGTGATTTTTAATAATCTTGGTTCCTAGTAAGATTCTTATTTCAAGTGGGTTCTTTAGCTTTCTTTGCACATTCCATCCCTATTTTCTTCTATCAGAACCCACTATTTTCCATTTCATAAGACTTAAAGTGTCTGTATACCTGGGGTGGCTTGTGGGCATTTGAAGCACAAAAGCACAATAAAAGTTTTTTGCTCTGAGTACATTTTGAATAATGATAATAACCAAATTAATCGGGGGACCAAAACGTATTGTTAGAGGCATCTCTCTGTAGCTGGCATAGCAAAATGCAGACCAACAGTCCACGGTATAGGTAATTCTCATTCGGTACATCGACAAAACCTGGACCTTAGTTGTTTCGTGAGCACTCCATGGTTGCTCTGTGATGACTAGGCTGTTGTAGACTATACATTGCTATTATATCTGCTGTATGATAAATCTGTTAAGGATAGCGTTGATTATTTTATTTGTAATTAAATGTTTCAGAAGGAAAGCTACCATAAAAATATACCTTCATATCTTCAAATGGAAGAGTCATTTCCAGGGATATCACATAAGACAATCATCTTAAGAAGAAAAAGAAAGATGAGAGAAAGTGAGAAAGAAACAGATTTTAACAAAAAAAGAAAATAAAAGGCTTCTCTACAATTTTCATTAATTTAATGCCAACTCCAAATGGATCATCGGAGCACAGTCTGCAGCATCTTCAGGACAAAAGAGGTACACAAATAAATCATGTTATTGCTATCTGAATTAACCCCTTGAGGACACATGACATGTGTGACATGTCATGATTCCCTTTTATTCCAGAAGTTTGGTCCTTATGGGGTTAAGTAAGATCTTGGTCACTCTACTTTGGTCTTGTATCCTCATATATCATCAGAATATTGCTAATATAGACCAAAATGTTCAAACAATAATATTAATGTCCTTAATGATGATTAATTAATGATTTAGTATTTAAGTTTGAATGGTCTGGGTTTATTTATTTTTATTTATTTCTAGTGAGATTCTTACTTTCAGTGGGATCTTTACCTTTCTTTCCACATCTCTTCACAATTTTCTTCTGTCAGAATCAATTTTTTCCATTTTATGAGCAAATAGTGCTCTATATCTGGGATGGCATTTAAAGCCGGGGTCAGTCTGGAGAATACAAGATCAGGAGACAAAATAGCAGGAACCAAATACATCTACTAGAAACAATGAACTGACCCTGATTACTGGAAAATGTGGAGATTAACTACCCTGTTAATGAGTTGCTAACAAGCGGGGTGTTCTAGGTACCCCTGAGTGACAGTTGGCTAATCTAGACAGGTGAGTATGGCTAAGCATATAGCCAGATTCCAGCCCTCAGTGCTGCAGGCAGGGCAAGGCACATTTTCCAATGGGTACACTGACAAAACCTGGACCATAGGTGTGCCATAAGGACTAGGTTGGGAACCACTGCTGTAGACCATACATTGCTATTATATCTGCTGTATAATAGATCTGTCAGGAATTACATTAGTTGGTTTATATGTAATTACATGTCTTTCAAGAGGAAAACTACCATGAACATGCACCTTCTACCCTTAAAATGGAAGAGTCATTTCCATGCAATCATCAGAAGAAGGAAAAGAAAAAAAGAAGAAAGTGATATAGAAATTTAATTTTACATAACATTTGTTTAAAGGTTTCTCAACGATTCTCCTTCTCCTCTCCAATTTCAGCCATCATGTAAAGACGTCCCTAATAGAAAGTGCATGTTCCTTCACGTATATCAACACCAAATGGATCACCGCAGTCCAGCCCAAGGACCACCAGGGCTAAAACATCTGCAACGTCCGCATTAATAAAGGTACAAAAACAAAAAAATCAGAATTAAATATGATCTTGGTCACTCTACTATGACTAAACACATTTATTTATTTTTTAAATTGTCATGTGACTTAGGACCTGTATCCTCATATAGCATCAGGATATTGGTAATACAGACAGACCTAATTAAAATAAAATGTTAACACCCTCTAAATGGTATAGTATTTCAGTTGGAATGCTCAGGATTCATGTATTTTTTATTTTGTCTAAGTTTTTAATAAGCATGGTTTCTAGTAAGATTCCTTCTTCCAGTGTGATCTAGCTTTCTTTCCACATCCCATCACTATTTTCTTCTATCAGAACCACTTTTTCCATTTTATGAGGTATATAATGCCTCTATTCCTGGGATGCTTTGGTGATATTTGAAGCACAACAACACAATTATAGTTGCTGCACTGGGTAAATTTTAAATAATGATAATAATAAAAGTGAAAACAAATCAGATGATCAGTTAAAACCAGAGGGCAGAGAAGTATCTCTGTAACTAGGATAGCAAATGCAGATCAACAGTCCAGGATATAGGTATCTTTCAATTATTTTTCAATGGGTACATTGACAAATCCTGGACCTTAGTTGTTTTGTGAGCACTCCATGGTTGCTCTGTGATGACTAGGCTGGGATCCACTGTTGTAGACTATACATTGCTATTATATCTGCTGTATGATAGATCTGTTAAGGATAGCATTGATTATTTTATTTGTAATTAAATGTTTCAGAAGGAAAGCTACCATGAAAATATACCTTCGTACCTTCAAATGGAAGAGTCATTTCCAGAAATATCACATAAGACAATCATCTTAAGAAGGAAAAGAAATATGGAAGAAAGTGAGAAAGAAACAGATTTTAACAAAAAAAGAAAATCAAAGGATTCTCAACAATTTTCCTTCATTTAATGCCATTCCCTGAATATAAACTACTTGGTCCTTCAAGTATGCCAACTCCAAATGGATCATCGGAGCACAGTCTGCAGCATCTTCAAGACAATAGAGGTACAAAACTAAATCATGTTATTGCTATGTGAATTAAGTAAGATCTTGGTCACTCTACTTTGGTCTTGTATCCTCATATATCATCACGATATTGCTAATATAGACCAAAATGTTCAAACAATAATATTGATGTCCTTTAAATGATTTAGTATTTAAGTTTGAATGGTCTGGGTTTCTTTTTCACTTTTTTTGTTTATTTGTTTGTTTGTTTGTTTGTTTTTATACGCATGGTTCCTAGTGAGAGTCTTACTTTCAGTGTGATCTTTTACAATGGGTACACTGACAAAACCTGGACCATAGGTGTGCCATAAGGACTAGGTTGGGAACCACTGTTGTAGACCATACATTGCTATTATATCTGCTGTATAATAGATCTGTTAGGAATTACATTCATTGGTTTATATGTAATTACATGTTTTTCAGGAGGAAAACGACCATGAACATGCACCTTCTCCCCTTCAAATGGAGGACAATCATCAGAAGAAGGAAAAGAAAGATGGAAGAAAGTGAAAAGGAAACAGATTTTAACAAAACAAAAAAAAGATTCTCAAAGATTTTCCTTCTCCTCCAACATTTAAAGCCATTCCCTAATTAGGAACTGCTTGTACAGGAAAAAGCAATATAACAGAGAATGAGGAAAAGTGAGAGAGATAGAGACGTAAAGAGTGACATAAATTTGAATGGGGGGTGGGGGGGGCTGGGGCTGGACGAGTTTTACTTGATGAAAATCCACAGAAAACTCACTTACTGCCTGAAACCTTCAGCCTCCTGTCTTGAAACCTTCCAGTGCAGCTGACAAACCCGATAATGGATAGAATTGAGCCCAGGAGGGAGAAACTGAGACTGCGGCCTACCTGGGCAGGGAGCGAGGTGGAAGTCCGCTGCTCTACTCTTTGACATGACAGCTGCACATCGGCACCTCGACTTACCATCTTGCTGCTCCCATTTCCCCCCTTTGGACCGGCGAGGGATATCCCAGTCCCCACAAGAGAAGCTGTAAGTAATGCCAGGCTGGAGTATCAACAGCCACTACAGGAACAAATGTCTGTTCTCCAAGATTGCCACGAGATGCCGAGACATGCTTAATTTAGGCTGCTTAAAAACATCTCAGCATGGATGGTCCAGCAGGCGGCAGTGCATCTACCTTATCCCCACTGGCTGGTGGGTGGCCAATGTTCAGCATGTACCCACGCCGTTTCTTGACAGAGGAGCCTTCCTAGGCCAAGAGTTAACCTGGGAGAATCCCCCCTCATTCCCGTTAGAGTGCCTTTCATTAGCCTGATGTCTTTCCTGATATTTTTGTTGTTTTTTTTCTCCTACATGATTTGTCTTTTAGTTTAAACAATGTAGTTCACTAAGATGCATTTACGACAATTATAAGCAGTCTAGGTGGTTAAATCTGCTTAATATGTTTTTGGTGTGACAATATACTCACCTGTTCCTCAGTTAGCTAGTCAACCAAACGCAATGTGTTCAACGTACTAACCTTTTGATACTGAGGCTGTTTGATAGATACCTTTAAAAATGAGGCATCGTTTAAGCATATGTGTCCTATTATGCTGTCTTTCTTATCTGGTCTTACTGTTGGCGCATACTTGTTATTCATGTCTTGTACGAATCTACATATGTCTCAATAAAAATTTGATTCATCAAGTATTTATTAAGCAGTTTTGTTTTTAATGAGATCTATCTATTGTGGGAATCTCGAGCAAGAATATTGAATTAACATTATTTTGCTTAGTATACACATTGGGATACTCCTTATTTTGGAGGAAAAACGACAATAAAAATCAGACATTGGTTTCTCGTTCTGTTAGTAATTATTAAGGATCCACTTGTAACTGTGCTGAAACATTGGGGTTTGTTTGGTACACGTGTCCAGGTCTTTGAGGTAATATGCAAGTGAGCTTAAATGCCTATGTGATTTAAGTGCATGTTATATTGTCTCTATCACTGGTTAGTATAGTTTTGTATTATTGTTTACTTTGTATTTATTACATTGCTTTGTGTATATAATATAGATATTTGAGTTGTGGATCTTTTTGTATACAGTACTATGGTGTTTGGCATTAAGGGATGCCTCTTTAAGATAGCACCCGTATATGTTCTGACATGTAAACTACAGCCTTTTCCAATTGATTTTGCTTAGCTACCATTGATTTCAGTTTGCCTCTTTTTATTCTGCCCAGATCATGCCACATTGCCCACATGACACACTGCTTACATTTATTTCAGTTTGTCTCTATTATATTATGCCCGCATTATGCCACACTACCTACATTTACTTCAGTTTGCATCCCTTTTTATTATGTCCACATGCCACATCATTAAACATATTTCAGTTTGCCCACATCGTGCCATATTACCCATATGCCATCCTGTCTACAATTATTTTGGTTTGCCTCTCGTTTATTATGCCCGTATCATGCCACACTGGCTATTAAGAATCCCCTCCTCGCTGCAAGATACATGAAAGCCCATTTGGAATCGGCAAAAAATCCCCTAAAGACTGTGATAAACAAGATCCCCTGATCTGATGAAATGCAGATTGAATTGTTTTGCCTCCATTTAAATCTTCGTGACCGGGGAAACTAGGCACAGGTCATCAGCTGCTCATCACCTGCACAATACAGGTTAAGGGTCTGAATAAATTTGCCAACGTGATATGGCAGGTTTGTCTATCTAATATATGTGCAATGGTGTCAAATATGATTTTTTTTTTTTTTGCTTATTCCATATGGGATATTGCATGTAGATTGATGTGGGGAAAATAAACAATTGTAACATAAGGCAGCAATATTTAAAAAAAAATTTAAGAAATCAAGGGTTAGAAACATAGAATGTGACGGCAGATGAGAACCATTCGGCCCATCTAGTCTGCCCAATTTTCTAAATACTTTCATTATGCCCTGGCCTTATCTTATAGCTATGATTGCCTTATGCCTATCCCAATCATGCTTAAACTCCCTCACTATGTTAAACTCTATCACTTCAGCTGGAAGGCTATTCCATGCATCTACTACCCTCTCAGTAAAGTAATACTTTCTGAAATTATTTTTAAACTATGTCCTATTGTTGTGGTAGTTTTTCTTCTTTTAAATATAGTCTCCTCCTTTACTGTGTTGATTCCCTTTCTGTATTTAAATGTTTCTTTCATATCCCCCCTTTTCGTCTTTCCTCCAAGCAGGGGCGTACCTAGAGCATTTGGCACCCGGGGCTGATCCTGTGCTTGGCACCCCCTCGCTCACCACCAAAAAAAAAACCTGTAAATTTTTTTAAATGTTTTCTTTTTTTTTTTACAATTTGTAAACTTTGCAAAACCGCTGTGAGCCCCTCCTACAAAACCCTTGTTAGCCCCTCCTACAAAACCCTTGTCCTTCCCCGCCCCCTCCTTTAAATCCCCTGTCCTGCCCACTTCTACAAATCCTGTAATGCCCCCATCTACAAAACTCCCACAACCCCCTCCCACAAATCCCCTGCTTACCCCCCTTATAAAGACTCCTGTCCCAATACAAAACCCCTGCCCCCTTTTACAAAATCCCTGCAGACCCACACACACACACATTTTTAGGCAGACAGTGTCAGGATCGGGACAGGGATCCAACACGCAGAGTACGAACAGGAGAGATGTACGTATACCGGACCTTAGAATGGCCGGACTAACGTAAGGAGAAAGCAGAGAATAGTCAGAGACAAGCCGGGGTCGAGGGAACGAGAGGACAGGTAAGCGAGAGACAAGCCGAGGTCAAAGGACACGAGAGGTAAACAGGAACAATAGTACAAGCCGAGTCAAAACCAAATAGAACGATAAACATAAGAGCACTGAGGGACCAGACAAGCTAGAACCACGACAGGGCAATGAACCATTAACCACATCCCTCTTTTATACCCTGGTTCTCTAAATCATGGCTCCGCCCTTGCGGAGCCCTGATTCGTTGTTCCGAACCAGATTGACAGGTCGGGATGTGATTGCCGTCATGACGTCGGCTCCTGAGCGTCGTGTCATAAAAGGGAGTGGGGTTCTCGCGGCCGGCGTGGGAATGACTATGAGAGCTGTGAGGATTAGATGAATCAGCCCCGCTGAGAGAACGGACGTCGGGAAGTCTAACCTCCTCCGAGGTAGAGACTTCAGGTACCCTGACAGACAGTCACACACACACAGTTACAGGCAGACAGTCACACGCACATAGTCACATGCAGACAGTCATGCACACAGTTACAGGCAGACAGTCACATTTACATTGACACACACGGCAGCAGCAGACAGTCACATGCACACAGTCACAGACAGATAATCACACACACGTTTACAGGCAACATCAAACAGTCACAGGCAGACAGTCACACATACATAGTCACATGCAGTCACACACACAGTCATAGCCAGACAGTCACGCACACAGTTACAGACAGTCACATATACAGTCACTCACACACACATTCACAGGCAGAGAGTTGCACACACACTTACAGTTACAGACACACAGTCACATGCAGGCAGTCACATATACAGTCCCAGACAGCCATGCACATAGTTACAGGCAGACAGTCACGTATAAATTGACACACACACGACAGCAGCAGACAGTCACAAGCACACAGTCACAGACAGATAGTCACACACACGGTTACAGGCAACATCAAACAGTCACAGGCAGATAGTCACATGCAGTCACACACACAGTTATAGGCAGACAGTTACACACACAGTCAGTTACAGGTAGTCACACACAGTCAGTTACAGGTAGTCACGCACACAGTTACAGACAGACAGTTACATATACAGTCACTCACACACAGTCACAGGCAGAGAGTTACACACACACACACACACTTACAGGCAGACACATACACACACATACACGCAAAGTTACAGGCAGACAATCACACACACACACACACACACACACATACATACACACACACAGTTACAGACAGTTTTACACACACACACACACACACACACAAACACACACACACACACACACAGTTACAGACAGTTTTACACACACACACAGTTACAGACAGTGTTACACACACACAGTTACAGACAGTTTTACACACACACCCACACACACAGTTACAGACAGTTTTACACAGTTACACAGTTTTACACACACACACACACACACACACAGTTACAGACAGTTTTACACACACACACACACACACAGTTACAGACAGTTTTACACACACACACACACACACACACAGTTACAGACAGTTTTACACACACAGTTACAGACAGTTTTACACACACACACACACACACACACAGTTACAGACAGTTTTACACACACACACACACACACTGTCACAGTCACACACACTATTACTTACAGACAGTGGGCTGGAGGAGGACTGGAATCCCTGAAGCCTGAGGAGAGGCAGGGACAGCAGCCGGTAACAGGCAGTTACAAGCCCCGCCCCCGCTGCCGGTTTGGTTCCGCCCCGATTTTTAATTAGCTCCGCCCCCAAATAACCTCCGTGTGGCCATTTCAGCTGCTCTTTGGTGTGTGAGCTGTTCTGGCCGCACGGCACCCTAACTACCATGGGGGGTGAGGGGGTACTGTGCGGCCATACAGCTCACACAGCCCCCAGACAGGGTCATGGCACCCCCCACCGAAGTGGCATCCGGGGCGGACCGCCCCCCCCCCCCCATAGTACGCCACTGCCTCCAAGCTATACATGTTAAGTTCCTTTAACCTTTCCTGGTAAGTTTGATCCTTCAATTCATGAACCCGTTTAGTAGCCCTTCTCTGAACTCTCTCTAAGGTATCAATATCCTTCTGAAGATATGGTCTCCAATACTGCGTACAATACTCCAAGTGAGGTCTCACCAGTGTTCTGTACAATGGCATGAGCACTTCCCTCTTTCTACTGCTAATACCTCTCCCTATACAACCAAGCATTCTGCTAGCATTTCCTGCTGCTCTATTACATTGTCTGCCTACCTTTGAGTCATCTGAAATAATTACCTCTAAAATCATCTAAAATAATTACCTCTATGAATACATTCTTATTATTCATATTATTAAAATGAGTGTATAATTTCAGTCCTCCTTTAATGATTACAAGTCTAGATTTATGTTCACAGATTTGCATACTAACATTATTGTGTGGTGTTGAGAGAGAGTTATTATTTCCTGTTTATGAAATATGTCTGCATTCGTGCATTCTAAATATGTCTGCATTCGTGCATTCTAAGTTGTGAAAACTTTTTCTTTGTTTAGTTTAAAGGATTTATAAAGTATGGTTTTAAATCTGGAAGTTTTAAATAAATCTCCAATATTGGTCAAATCTAACTATTTAATTATTTTTGAATAAGCCATGTTACTCTGTATATAGAGGGGAGCCATGTTACTCTGTATATAGAGGGGAGCCATGTTACTCTGTATATAGAGGGGAGCCATGTTACTCTGTATATAGAGGGGAGCCATGTTACACTGTATATAGAGGGAGCCATGTTACTCTGTATATAGAGGGAGCCATGTTACTCTGTATATAGAGAGGAGCCATGTTTACACTGTATATAGAGGGAGCCATGTTACTCTGTATATAGAGGGAGCCATGTTACTCTGTATATAGAGGGAGCCATGTTACTCTGTATATAGAGAGGAGCCATGTTACTCTGTATATAGAGGGAGTCATGTTTACACGGTATATAGAGGGAAGCCATGTTACACTGTATATAGAGGAGAGCCATGTTACTCTGTATATAGAGGGGAGCCATGTTACTCTGTATATAGAGGGAGCCATGTTACTCTGTATATAGAGGGGAGCCATGTTACTCTGTATATAGACGGGAGCCATGTTACTCTGTATATAGACGGGAGCCATGTAACACTGTATATAGATGGAGCCATGTTACTCTGTATATAGAGGAGAGCCATGTAACACTGTATATAGAGGGAGCCATGTTACTCTGTATATAGAGGAGAGCCATGTTACTCTGTATATAGACGGGAGCCATGTAACACTGTATATAGAGGGAGCCATGTTACTCTGTATATAGAGGAGAGCCATGTTACTCTGTATATAGACGGGAGCCATGTAACACTGTATATAGAGGGAGCCATGTTACTCTGTATATAGAGGGAGCCATGTTACTCTGTATATAGATGGAGCCATGTAACACTGTATATAGAGGGAGCCATGTTACTCTGTATATAGAGGAGAGCCATGTTACTCTGTATATAGACGGGAGCCATGTAACACTGTATATAGATGGAGCCATGTTACTCTGTATATAGAGGGAGCCATGTTACTCTGTATATAGAGGGAGCCATGTTACTCTGTATATAGAGGGGAGCCATGTTACACTGTATATAGAGGGAGCCATGTTACTCTGTATATAGAGGGAGCCATGTTACTCTGTATATAGAGGGAGCCATGTTACTCTGTATATAGATGGAGCCATGTAACACTGTATATAGAGGGAGCCATGTTACTCTGTATATAGAGGAGAGCCATGTTACTCTGTATATAGACGGGAGCCATGTAACACTGTATATAGATGGAGCCATGTTACTCTGTATATAGAGGGAGCCATGTTACTCTGTATATAGAGGGAGCCATGTTACTCTGTATATAGAGGGGAGCCATGTAACACTGTATATAGAGGGAGCCATGTTACTCTGTATATAGAGGGAGCCATGTTACTATCTGAGGTGGTTAACTATGATTGGCCCTGGCATGTTTGTTAGTCTGGCCTGCATGGTTGTCTGGCATGAATAAAAGTAGCATGTTTCAACTATATTATTAGTTAGACTAGTTTGCACTAAAACATGTGCAAATGGGGAGTTTGCGGTTGTGCAAATGGACTGTTTGCGGTTGTTTGCGGTGCGTTAAATGGGGAGTTTGGTCTGTCACTGTGAAGCCCTTACACTTACACTACCTGATCGATACAACATCATACCTGATGTTTTAAAGCATGTTATTCCAAACAATTTAGGAATGTTAGGTGATTTATGCCCTTTATGGATTAAAACCAACTATGTAATTTTCCATGGGAGTTTTGCCATGGATCCCCCTCCGGCATGCCACATGCCAGGTGTTAGTCCCCTTGAAACAACTTTTCCATCACTTTTGTGGCCAGAAAGAGTCCCTGTGGGTTTTAAAATTCGCCTGCCCATTGAAGTCAATGGCGGTTCGCCGGTTCGCTAACGTTTGCGGAAGTTCCCGTTCGCCGTTCGCGAACCGATAATTTCGTGTTCGCGACATCACTATTAACTATATGTCTCATCTGCAGTTCGTAGAAATAATATTAATATGCTGTAAAAATGGAAATCAAGGAAATAGTTGGATTAGTTTATTGATTTCCCTCAGATGATATGTTAGTACTACATACAATAAAGCACCATGTTTATCAGTATGTCCAGGAAAACATTTTGTCAAGTAGAAGAATTACGTACACAAAAGCCATTAAATATGATTATTGATGACATTCCACCATCTAGTGGCCATCCTGAATATTACATATATTACTGTTAACATTTAATTGCGGCATACTTTACACTTAGAAACTTTTAAAAACTCTGATCCTTATTTTGTATTTTAGTAAGGTACATTAGACTTCACTAAGGAACCTAAAAGCTTAATTTTGAGGCTCCATGAGCCAATTTTGAAGTTTGTGCATTGTGTGGTATCTGTAAATAACAATAAAAAAAAAAACACATTAGTCTTTAGACCAAACAAAAGTAGTTATGGTAGGGTGTGGAACTGCACTCTATCCCTTTAAGCAGTATGTAGCTGGGTGCAACTCAGACAGTCTCAGTACCAGAGACCAAAATGCTGAATAACAAAATAGAAGGAAAGTCGAGGCACTCCAAGGTACAAATCAGGCAATTTTATTGAACCCACTCCATCGCAACGTTTCAACCTACACGGTCTTTGTCAAGCTACTAAGTGCATGTATACATTCATTTTTATAGGAATACAAGTGATTAACAATTAACAAGATCCCATCAAACACAGTTAAAATTACATCCATATACAACCCCCAGTATGGCCACATTGATAGTAAAGGCTAACAGCTGTGTCACGAGTGCCAATTAACTCAATTGGAAGCTTTCTCAATCAGTACCATCCCTGGGATATGGAGACAAAATTGGAAAAAAAATAAAAAGTAAAAGGTAAATATCACAGTAATAAACAATAAAATGAATCAAAGCCAGATCGAGTCCAATTTCTCTTCAAGCATTACTATTAATAACTTTAGTATGATAATATTTGATTCTCTGACATATATAATATAGAATATATACGTATGTAAAAAAAGAAAAGAACATATATAAAAGTGATAAAGATAAACAATCAGTATATGTGTTCCAAAAGTTATATGTACACACATAAAGAAACGTGTTGTATATAAGAAAGGTCTACAGAATTTGGATAGACAGTGTACATGTTAATAGACAGATTCCAAAGCTGTGAGTAGTTCTAGTTCATAATTATATTTTAAGTGTTGAAGTGTATTATATGAAATATCACAATAAAAAGTAACTATATAACCAAATATAAAAAGCAGGTGTGAAACCCATTATTCTAAGATAAAGTGCATAACGTGAAAAACGATCATATTATAGAATTTATTCAATAAATCTATCAGAGATCTATATTAAGTAATCAAAGTCATTAAATTTTCTATGATTAAATTATAAGAGATAAAGACCTGACTGGTCCAGAATTCATTTATGTGCATTTAGTAGATATGTCCCCAGCACCAGTATCACAGACTAAGAATAATCTGCAAAAACAAAAAAATAGTTAAAATCCAAAAATTAAAACCAATATGACAATGTCTATAATAACGGATTGAGATCATAATAATTAGGGCCTATTGAAGTCAGGGTTTTAAATTCCCTAATTTCCAGTGAGCTTCTCTGAATAATAGCCTTATGTGTGTCCCCATTAATTGACTGTTTAACTCTATGATGTAATCAATCCTGTCCTGCATCACTATAACACCACCCCTATCAGCTGGTTTTAAGACCAAATCCTGCTTTAGTTGAAATATTATTAAAGCTTTATATTGTGCTTTTATTAAATTATTAGGGTGTGTATACGCTGGACAGGGTTACTTACATCATGACTCACCAAGTTAATAAAAGTATCAACAGCATGATTAGCAATAGATGGATTAAAGGAACTTGTACATCATTTAATCTTAATATTACTTTACATGGGGTATTCAGATCAGTAGAAAGCAGCGGTTTACTAAAGAACACTTTTAACCCCTTGAGGACGCAGGACGGTTCAGGACCGTCATCGGCATTTTTGCGTTGCCGACCGACGACGGTCCTGAACCGTCCTAAAT
Organism: Pelobates fuscus; assembly: GCF_036172605.1. NCBI lineage: Eukaryota > Metazoa > Chordata > Amphibia > Anura > Pelobatidae > Pelobates > Pelobates fuscus. Next base: position 85,837,852 of record NC_086321.1, read on the forward strand.
TTAAAATGTACTTACCCGATCGCCGTCGTTCCCCCGGCGGCGATCGGCGTTGGTCCCGGTGTGGGGAGACTGCCTGCAGCCCAGACAGTCTCCCCATGGCGGTTTAGGACCCCTGGGGCCATGTGATCGCCCAACAGGGCGACCACATGGTCACAATAGGTGTCCTAGTCTCTGCCTGCAGGGGGACTGTCTGTGCTGACAGGCAGTCTCCCTGCATGTGTAAAATCATAAAAAAAAATAAAGTTATAGTTAATAAAAAAAATATATATTATTATATATGTGTATATATATGATATATAGACATATATTATACCTATATAATATATGTCTATATATCATATATATAATGTCATGCTAAGTGTATTTTTATATTAATATGTACATATATTAATATAAAAATACACTTATAATTAATTTGCACACGTATATATATAATATATATAATAACTATATATATTGTATATATATATTATTATAAAATACGAATAATAAATAATTTAAATTAAATTAAAAAAATTAAAAATAATAATAAAAAATTGAAAAAAAATTATATATCTATACGAAATTTTATTCTAACTGTATTTTGATATTAATATATATATATATTTATATCAAAATACACTTAGAATGAAATTGTATATATATCTATGTATATTTAAATAAATAAAAAGAATGCGAACTATTCATATGTCGATATACAAAATTACATAAATAATTATATAAATATACACGTAGACTTCAAATATATAAATATGCATATATATTTAAATTCTACGTGCGTATTTAGGTAATATTTTTACATAATTAAGTTATTTTATTGATTGCAATTTAAGGGACCTGCCTGCCAACCCAGGCCGAAAGACCAGAGAATTTAATTTGCTATCACTGTATTTTACCCTGTAACGTTCTACGACACCCTAAAACATGTACATGGGGGGTACTGTTTTACTCGGGAGACTTCGCTGAACACAAATATTAGTGATTCAAAACAGTAAAACATATCACAGCGATGATATTGTCAGTGAAAGTGACTTTTTTTGCATTTTTCACACACAAACAGCACTTTTACTGACGATATAATTGTTGTGATACATTTTCCAGTTTTGAAACACTAATATTTGTGTTCAGCAAAGTCTCCTGAGTAGAACAGGACCCCCCATGTACAGGTTTTATAGCGTTTTTGAAAGTTACAGGGTCAAATATATAGGTCAAATATTTTTACATTGAAAATGGCCAGGTTGGTTACGTTGCCTTTGAGAGCGTATGGTAGCCCAGGAATGAGAATTACCCCCATGATGGCATACCATTTGCAAAAGAAGACAACCCAAGGTATTGCAAATGGGGTAAGTCCAGTCGTTTTTAGTAACCACTTAGTCACAAACACTGGCCAAAATTAGCGTTCAATTTAGTTTTTTACTTTTTTCACACACAAACAAATATGAACGCTAACTTTGGCCAGTGTTTGCGACTAAGTGGCTACTAAAAAAGTCTGGACATACCCCATATTGAATACCCTGGGTTGTCTACTTTTAAAAAAATATGTACATGTGGGGTGTTATTTAGCAATTTATGACAGATAACAGTGTTACAATGTCACTATTGATACATTTTAAAAATGTATGTTTTGAAACCGCAATATCCTACTTGTACTTATAGCCCTATAACATGCAAAAAAAAGCAAAAAGCATGTAAACACTGGGTATTTTTGAACTCAGGACAACATTTTGAATCTATTTAGCAGTTTTTTTCATTCGCTTTTGTAGATGAGTAAAAGATTTTTCACATAAAATTCAAAAAACGTGTATTTTTTTCAATTTTTCATCATATTTTTTCATTTTTTTTAAATTAAATTAGATGAGATTATATAAATAATGGTATGTAAAGAAAGCCCCTTTTGTCCTGAAAAAAACAATATATAATTTGTATGGGAACAGTAAATGAGAGAGCGGAAAATTACAGCTAAACACAAACACCACAAAAGTGTCAAAAAGATGCCTGGTCGCAAATGTACAACATCGCAAAAAAAGTCCAGTCCTTAAGGGGTTAACGTCACATTACGGAAGAACCTACACAACACCAAATTATCTCTAGCATTTGGAGTATAAGTAAGACAAAAAGTCAAATATTTTCTTAAAGCTGTGTCACGAGTGCCAATTAACTAAATTGGAAGCTTTCTCAATTTTGAAGTTTGTGCATTGTGTGGTATATGTAAATAACAATAAAAAAAACACATTAGTCATTAGACCAAACAAAGGCCTCAATTTAATATTACTGGATAAGTTTAGCAAATGATTTAATATTTTTGGATACACTTTTACAATTATTTAAGACTATAACAAATATTTCAGTTTTGTTACATTTTGATATTTTTTTGATATACTGATACTTTTTTTTTAATTATTTTTTTTAATCGGACAAAGAAGAAAAACAAACAGGCTTGTAGCGCCCCGACAGCGTTGACAAGCATTGCATTAACATACAGGAATATACATTGCCAAGGCATGAGATAATTGCACATTTTTTTAACAAAAATAAACAAGCTGATAACTGTTACGCGTGTAAATTAAACAGGTTAGATATACATGAGGGAGTCGCTTAGTGGTTATCTGAAGCAATCATGAGTAGGATCTAAGTTAGTCTTTGTCGTGAGGCCACTGTTTTAGAGATAGTATGATTAGTGAAACGCACATCTTAATCTAGGAACGTATGAGATGGTGTTAAACGCTTGCTATACACATTGCTGAACTAGTTGAAGACACAAAATGGGCGCTTGCGTTATAGGTAAGTGTCAACGGTGATAACGTCCCGCAGAGGAATAGTGGATTGAAACAAAACCCCACACCTGCTTGCAGAATAGTTTAACCTCACTCAGCCTATGTCCTCCAGGCTTCCAGCACAGTCCAGCCTGTTGTTGTTCCGCCAGCGGGGTTTGAACCCCAGCCATGTGGGACTCCTTGAGCTGAGGACATGGATAAGCTGAAATAGAGGCGGCTGTAGTATCAGTACCATCGGGGGTCGTGCCTTATCTTGGCCAGCGCTGAATCTTGCTGTTCCTTGGCAAGGATTGTTCGCACATCGGTGCCTGATGCGCTTACATCGACGAGGTTGGGTATCTTATGTTCTTTCAGTGCTGGGGAGGTGGGTTGTCGAGTGGTCGGATGCATGGCATGTGCACGCTGGCCTCCTCAGCAGTGTCCAGGCGACAGGAAAGTGTAACTAGCCATTTAGCAAACAGGCTATCCAGCTCTTGCTTGAGAGAAGGTTCAAGGCTGCACGTGGCGTCCGCCATTATGGTTGCAGTGCGCGGGTTACTACTGGAACTCACCACCCCTTCACAACTTAATGGTGCTGTGATATCCCTCACCGGCAGTAGAGGGGGAGAGAGGGTGGGGAGACTTGAGGTTTCCTGTGCAGCAGCACGCTGAGGGATCGGCCACCTCCCTCGCATGAACTGTGAGTGGGCAACTTGTAGTCAGCTGCCGATATCGGTCAGGAGCATGAGTAAAGCTGTTACTGCCAGGTCCTTCCACCTTCAGGACAAGGCGGCAGTGAGATTTCAGTGTAGAGTTTCAAGAATTTTCGCTATTTTAGAGCTCTTGCACACGGAGCTCTTAAGACGTGCGACCGGTCGGCTCTGCAGTTAGCCTCCACCCCATACTGATTTTTATATATGACATTTTTCGATATTTTAATATTTAAAAAAAAAACATATTTAAAATGACTATCTGGCATAATTTTTATTTTCTCTATTTTTGCTTCAGTGCATTTGCTTGGGTTCACCTTAACGTTAAAAGAGTAATCTAAACATGGGCCCCTTGCTCACTTTGTCTAGAGGGGTATCAGCATCATCTTGCTGACAAGGGCCAAAGGAAGATGGAATGATTGCCCAGGTTTTTTGTATCTCTTGTGCAGAGAGAACTTGCTAGCATTTCGGATCTGGACTTTCCTTATGGGCAGGATCAGTTCTATATGCACATAATATGGGTTCTTATAATGGCACACGTGAGAAAATACCCTTTTTGAGACCTGATCAGAGACTAAGCAAGGTGCAGGCTTTTGAGTTTTCTAAAGTTTCTCTAATTATCATAATGCCTAAGCCATTTTGTTTTTCACAGTGTCTTGTAAAAATTCTTCTAATGAACAATGAATAAGTAGCAATAAAAGGCATTTGCAGACTCTGAAGTAAAAAAAAGTCCCATCCAATGTATCATTTTTTGAAAACTATATTCGTAACTTACTATTGAGCCACCAGGATTTTTGAGGAGATAATAATAATAATTCATTGTGTTGACTGTAGTCGTGCTTTCAAAATCGGAACAATAAAATATCCATTTTATGTTTTATTTTAGGTTTTTAAAGAAGACTCTCTGAAGTCTCTTTCAAGTCCAGTTTGGTAAGTGTAATTATTATTTTTTTAATTACATAAAACGTCTCACTTTTTGTGTGCTCTTATATAACACCTGATGGATAGAAATAGAGAGCTAGAGGCATGATCATATTTGTTTGAGTTCCCCATCCTCCCTCCCTCGTGCAGCATTCAACTTATTACATTTCAGTAAGCACAGAGTGTTGCGCGTAAGGGTGCCGCAGATTGACTGAGATCAGTCAACTGACAACTCTCAGTAATTCATAGTTGCCTGCCCCTGCGCAGCGGCACTCTATGGTTACTGAAAATAAAATTTTGGAAACAAGTTGACGCACTGGGTGGGAGCTAAGATTAGTGCTGTAGGATATTGCGAGGTTAAACAGTTCAAGAACATCGTAACCCAGAGGTAAGATTGTGGCGGGTGACAACATTGAGAAGAATTTCTTCTAGTCCCTGGAACGCCCTTGTATATAACATTTCACTACTGAAAATTATTAAACTTTGAATAGTCATAATTTAGGGTTGTGGAGGGAACTCTAAAATAATGTACAATGAAGTCACGGGACATCATATATCCTCCATTGTGTACTGTATATATAGTTTAAAATGTTATGTTAAGATCACTTGTAATTTGCTTTGAAATCATCACCAATAGTTTTTATTCAGTATTTGTTTAATAAAATGATTTTATTTTAAAAATAAATTGTAAACAGTAAATAAAAAAAATACAATATATATACATTAATATTTAAATTTAACAATTTAACCATAATTAAATTATTCAGAAACTAAAGAACTAAAATGTTTGCTAAAATAATTAACAATGATGCATCTGGGAAACACAAACCTGCACAGTGTTCCCAAAAGGGGAGTGGTGCACAAATAAGAGATTGTGTGCCAATGCCAAAACAGGAAATGGTACACATACAGTGTCTTACAAAAAGCCAACAGCATTGGGCTCGGAGGACACTGGACGATACTCCATATAGAATAGGTCCGGTGCGGGAAAGTGTTCATGGATCCACTTCACCGCACACAATGGAATTGGACGCCTATTCCTGGGTCCCAAGTAACCATAGCCCCACAGAGTAAAAGCCGTGTAGGCTGTCTTCCTGTAGTCACTACAAGAGAATAAAGAAAAAAGATTTTTGTTTACAACTTTGATTTGATTTTAAGACATGAAAACATGAAAAGGAAGAACATCAGTAATAATTTAAAAAAATTGAATGTACTCTATATGTATGAAAAGTAATCGCTACATTACCTTTTCGTCACCTATCACCTATTTGTGAAGCAAAAATTCATAAAAATATAAACCATCATCACAAAATGTAGGACCATATTATTGTTAATCCTAATTGTCATTTGTGAAATCAAATATCACTTTTTAAGAATAAAGGTAGTGTGTGCTTTGATGAGACAGAAGAGACAGTATATTGGGCACATAAAGAAAGACTACAGCTGGAGTAGATATTAAAGGGATTCTACAGTGTCAAGAAAACAAAGCCATTTTACTGGCACTATAGAATCCTGGATTGCCCCCCTTCCACCCCTCATGACATGTCGCTGAAGGGGGTTAACTTGATAGCAATATAAAAACTATAAAAATGCTACTTTAAATTAGAAAAAGCCTGCAGAGACATGCTATAGACACCAGAACCACTTGAATAAGCTGGAGTGGTTCTGTTGACTATAGTATCCCATTAAAGCACACTATGGTGTATATAAATGTAAAATTTAATATTTTCAAATAACCTTTCCAGCATTTCTTCAGGCGACTTTATCCTCCGATTCCCAAAGCTGGCACCAAACCGGTGGCGACACATTATGTGTTCCATGCTTACAATATCCTGCTGCAGGTCTTGTCCGCAGGAATAATTTCCTTCATTTTTTGAATCTCCCTGCAGTAGATAATCTGTAATCACAATAAAAGTTGTATTTTATTTTTCAAAATCAAATAGTTTACTGCAGTCATAAAAAGTTTAATTGTATATATTTATTTAATTATACGGTTATTCAGAGTACAATGAGAACTATATATTATAGCTCTATTTTATAAACTTTCTAAAAACATTTCACTTACCATTCTCTGTGTCTCCTCATCCTCGTACAGCTCATGACTGCTACTCGACATTTTTTATATAAAACTGTAAGTAGTAATTAAAATAAAAAAAACATTAATTTGTTTGGTTATTTAAAGAAAAAAACATAATATTGAAGTGTAAACATGTATGTTTCTTAATGACGCCATTACGCCGCGCTAGACTGTTTGCCCTAGCTGATTGTCATGAGAGTGGAAGTCTACAAGTGCAGCGAAAGAGGTTGGCATTCTGACCCTAAGCGAACTAGAACCAGCCCTTTGCAATAACATTTATGAACAGTCTGTAGTCACAGTACTATATATTTATATATACATATTTTTAAACAAAAGCACGGTGTGTGTGCTTATACATACAATATATACATGCTGTTGAAATTCAGTGAATGGGGGTACACAGGATCAAGCCTGGAGTTCACACATTCACCCTGCTGAGGTACCAGCCACCAGCAACAGCAACGTCTGTGCTAACATCATGGAAGCTCCTGCTAGAGGATTTAAATGATGGTCTACTCAGAGCCCGTGAGACCAGTGGTACGTCACATATTGGTTTCAATACCCTCAGCGGAGGCTTGAGTTCAATTGTTGCTTACATGAAGCAAAGCATCAGGGGCATCAACGCTCAATCAGTACCCTTCAGTACAGGTAGAGAATGACATAGATAAGCATTCACCATAGGCAGGATCTTCAGGTGCCAAATGCAATACAACCATATCTGTTGAAAAGTAGTGAAAGGGGGTTCACAGGATCAAGCCTGGAGTTCACCCATTTTCCTTGCTGGGGTACCAGCCACCAGCACTTTCTGTGCTACCACCATGGAAGTTCCTTCTAGAGGTTTGAATAATGGTTCAGTCAGGGCCCGTGAGACCAGGGGTACGTCACATATTGGTTTCAATACCCTCAGCAGAGGCTTGAGTTCAATTGTTGCTTACATGAAGCAAAGCATCAGGGGCATCAAAGCTCAATGGGTACCCTTCAGTACAGGTAGAGAATGACATAGATAAGCATTCACCATAGGCAGGATCTTCAGGTGCCAAATGCAAGATGACCATATCTGTTGAAAAGTAGTGAAAGGGGGTTCACAGGATCAAGCCTGGAGTTCACCCATTTTCCTTGCTGGGGTACCAGCCACCAGCACTTTCTGTGCTACCACCATGGAAGCTCCTTCTAGAGGTTAAAATAATGGTTTAGTCAGGGCCCGTGAGACCAGGGGTACGTCACATATTGGCTTCACCACACTCAGTGGAGGCATGATTTCAATCAATGCCTATATGAAGCAAAGTGCAGCTAAGTGCTCTTCTAGAGTGTTATAACACAAAACTGAACTAGGAGTAATTCCAACAGACAAAAGCATGTCAAGCTTAGTAAAGCCTGTATAGGATTGTAAGAGGATCTCAATGACCGTCTCAGGAATACCTATACTAATATGGACTCCCGCATCAACACCAGAACTTGAGGATCCTGGTGTGTCAAGGGGCCTTGTAATAGGTCTGGACGTACTGGAATTTCCCTTGGAGGTTCCAGAATCATCTTATTCATCATAGGAATTAGGTCGACACGGTCTTACACTGTCCATCAGACTAAAATTCTAAATTTGAGTCAGTGTATCCTGAACCTGAGCATTCTGGTCCAAGAATGTAGAAAATACTTCAGGACCTGGTAGTTCGACGAAATGGCCATCAGATCTATGTAGGGTATCAGACAAATCTGCGTCAACCCAGAGGATACGTCGTGACATGGTTGCCAATCCACCTTGTCCACAGTTATTCGGCTCAAGCACACAGCCATTGTATTCTGAGCCCCTGGTTGTTCTTCTGTGCCCTGATCATTATGGGCTGGAATTCCATCAATACATATCTGCGAGACCCATCTTGATAGATATAGGATACAGTTGCATTGATATTTGAGCAAAGCAAAGCCTTGAAAATGACTCTTAATTCCATATAAAATGTATCACTTTTTTTTAAAATGTATCACGGTTTTTAAAATATATCACAGTTTTTAAAATATATCACAGTTTTAAATGCCACACAGCTTAAATGCAACACAGCTTAAATGCTTCCTAGTAAAAGCACAACCGCATAATGTACCACAATCTTAAAAATAAGGTACAGCTGTATAATGCACTAGTTTAAAGATATCAAAGCTTAAATGCATCACAGCATAAAAGCACAACTGCATAATGTACCACAGTAAAACAGGCAAATAAAGTAATGAAGATAAAAAAAACATACATGTCCGAAAGTAAAGGGAGCAAATTGCTCACGTCCTAAGGGCTGTAGGACAGGAAAAAGACTGAGGACCTTAGGGATGGAGCCTCCTTTTAAAACCTTGGTGGTTTTCCTGTCCTATCGGCTGTAAGGGGAGGAGCTAACCCATGTGTATATGCTGCCATGATTAGCCAGGAAATATATATATGAAACAGGGGGAGAGGCTGCACTCACCTGAACATGCATAAATTGCATGTTCAGGTGAGGGGCCAATTTATATATATATAGTAAATGCACACAAAGAGTATTTACTGTGTATACATACACTATATACATATGTTGCACACAGTGTATATAATATATACACACGCATAATGTATACAAAAGAAAATTGTATAATGTTTTGTTAAAAAAAACATATAACTAGAAAAGCTACAATTTCTGGGGAAATTGTGTGAAGTGTTTTTGCCTCCACCAGTAGTCTACAACTGGAGTGGGCGGAGTAACTGAGTGGAGTGGCTGGATTAACTGTTGTGTGGTTGGAGTGGCTGGAGTAACTGTTGTGTGGTTGGAGTGAAAAAAATAATTAAAATAAATATTAGCCTTATTTCATTTTATAAACCAAAGCATACTGTGTTGATATACATTTTCTCAGCTGGATTTAATACTGCTCTTATCTCTCCTATAGTAAGATCTCAGATATGAATGGTTTCCCTTTTTTATAATCTCTTAAATAATGCTTCTTATTTAGACACAGTGATACTTTTGACTGTGTATGAGGCTGATGTCCAGGTTAATGAACAAATAATATATTAAGGCATACTGCCTTATGATATATCTATTGCTTTTTCAGCATCTTCCTTGTTGCTTTGTATTTAAGAGAATTTAGAGAAGTCCTGGGGAACACTATATTCCAGGGAAAGTATTGTTAATTTATTTTGGTTCTATTTTGGTAAATTCTAGAACTGTGTCCCGAGGAATTTAGTTGATTTCCAGTTGCAACCACACTCTTTTCCGATTTCGTCCTTTCTCCCACAGTTTTCCCTCATATGAAACGTTCTTATCTATGGTGTATTACATTCTTACAGAGTTATATCAGTGAATTTCAACATTTAGGTCAAGAGAGACAAATTAGAGAAATTCTACAACCAATTGTGTTTTCAGTTTGGCTATTTTGGCCTTAAAGGGACACTATAGTCACCTGAACAACTTTAGCTTAATGAAGCAGTTTTGGTGTATAGAACATGCCCCTGCAGTCTCACTGCTCAATCCTCTTCCATTTAGGAGTTAAATCCCTTTGTTTATGAACCCTAGTCACACCTCCCTGCATGTGACTTGCACAGCCTTCCATAAACACTTCCTGTATAGAGAGCCCTATTTAGGCTTTCTTTATTGCAAGTTCTGTTGAATTATGATTTTCTTATCCCCTGCTATGTTAATAGCTTGCTAGACCCTGCAAGAGCCTCCTGTATGTGATTAAAGTTCAATTTAGAGATTATGATACAATTATTTAAGGTAAATTACATCTGTTTGAAAGTGAAACCAGTTTTTTTTTCATGCAGGCTCTGTCAATCATAGCCAGGGGAGGTGTGGCTAGGGCTGCATAAACAGAAACAAAGTGATTTAACTCCTAAATGACAGTGAATTGAGCAGTGAAATTGCAGGGGAATTATCTGTACACTAAAACTGCTTTATTTAGCTAAAGTAATTTAGGTGACTATAGTGTTCCTTTAAATTTGAAATTCCCTTTAGATACACTTTCAATTCCCTGCAAGTCTCACGTTAGTAAATATCGATGTTATTGATTTCCCATTGTCCTCTTTCAGTTACAGTTACCTATTTTCAAAACTTACCTTGCGATGTCAATGTCCAGCTTCCCGTTCTTTTCAATCAATGCATCCAGATCACCTCCGTTCAAATATGGCATTACAAAGAACAGATGATCCTATTTGAAAAGAGAGATTAAACAAGATTAAAAGAAGATATACTATAGCATGACTTTACCTTTCTTGTAATGAAAGGGTTGATGGAAAGCAAAGATGTTCTTACTTTAGTTTGGAAAGTGGCATGTGCTTCAGTGAGGAAGGGACATCCACCTGCAACCTCTAGCACTCTACGTTCTACGAGTGTGCTGTCCTCATCCTCTTCTAGCAGGACTCTTTTTTTAACAATTGTCACTGCCAGGTTCTGTTTAGTTATATTATCTGAGGCCAGCATGACCTGAAAAAGAAACAGAGGTGTTGAAGGCTGGAGAACACTTGGTTAGTAGTTTCAGTATGAAAAGAGGCAATGCAGAGGGATGTTACTTAATGACAGGAGTTGACGGGTTACAAAATACAATCATTTCATTTGGAAAGTGTCAATATTTAATAAAGAGAGTTGATCAGTATGTGCAGAGGAAACTGCCACATTCACATACTTCACCTCTTGGTTGCTTTTTGTTCTCTATCCCCACCATGTTTCTGCCTACATGTTCTAGACTTGGTGCAAATTGGAATGTGCAGCAAGGAGGACACTTTGATAACTGACCAGATTTTAGGAGAGAAAATGCAGCTGAAAACTATTCTTGGAGACTGAAGACTCTTTCCAGTTTTGCTATTTCGCCTAAAACTAATAATTCTCTTTTCATTTCTCCAGTTTCAGTTCGGTGAATAAACCACTAGAGGCTAGTTCATAATTTTGCTGCTACTTTTTAGTAACCAGCCACCACTCATTACCATGATTGTAGGTAATGGTAGTGAGTAGCGGCTGTTTACTGACATCAACATTTTATCAGTTAGTTACAGTTAGTTATTTTCTATGTGTTATTATCAGTTAGTTACAGTTAGTTATTTTCTATGTGTTATTATCAGTTAGTTACAGTTAGTTATTTTCTATGTGATTAATAATGCCAATAGGGCATTCTTCTCTGACTGAAGAAAAGGGTTGGAGAAACCATTTAAGCTCAAGAAACATTGATATATATTGCATGGCCTCCTCTTCCTACTTTTTATGAATGCCGCCCCTCTCTGCATCAACTTACTGATTTGACCACTGCTGAACTATTTTGATAGCATATACAGGGCACCAGGGCAATGGAGAATCAGGGCCTTCTGACTTTTTGCTACCACTACTCTTCTGCCCCTTCTTTGTACGGCTCTCACAAAGACATTATGTGCATGCAGACTGCACCCAGAATGGCTGTGTGAGAGCCGCACAGTCATGACTGTCACACCCTCATGGCCCCAAAACATAGTCAGATTGACTTTTAACGGGTTAATCCACCCAAAACAGTGATTTAATAAAACACTATTTTTAGATGGAGTAACCCTTGCTGATATGCCCCCCTACCCCTTAACCCCTTAAGGACTGAGCCAAATGATCAAAACAAAACGTAAACAAAACTTGGCATTTGCGTTATATGTCTGTCCAACCGTAATTCACAGCTTTCATATTAAATACACCCACATTTATTATATATGATTTTATTCAGGGGAAGCAGGGCTTTCATTTAACATCAACTATTTAGGTATGGAACATAATTTAATATGAATAAAATATAAAAAAATAGGAGAAAATAAGATTTTTTTAAATTTTCTTAGTTATGCATGACATTTTAACTGTGAATGTCAAAATACTGTTTGCTTTTACTGCAATAAAATACACATATTTGTATTCAGCGATGTCTCACATGTAAAACAGTACCCCCTATGTACAGGTTTTATGGTGTTTTGGGAAGTTACAGGGTCAAATATAGCTTACACTTTTCTGTTTTTTCACATTGAAATTCGCCAGACTGGTTACTTTGCCTTTGAGACTGTATGGTAGCCCAGGAATGAGAATTACTCATACTATTTGCAATAGTAGACAACCCAAGGTATTGAAAATGGGGTATGTCCAGTCTTTTTTAGTAGCCACTTGAAAAAAGTCCCTAGTGGACTGAAACGTTGACACTGTAATCAACTTTTTGAAGCTTGAATAAATGGCACATTTTTGGCAACAGTATCGAGTCCTGTGAGTGCACTTTCAACAAGCTATTTTTTATTTTTTACTTATGTATATAGATATATATTATTTTATTATTTATTATTTCGTTCTACGTGTATTTTGATATCAATATATATATATATATATATATATATATATATTAATATCAAAATACAGTTAGAACGAAATTACACACATATATTTTTTAATTATTTATTTTTTCATTTTTATTTTTTAACGTATTTACATATTTTATTTTTTTATCATATATAAATATATATATAATTATATATATATATAATCAATATCATTCTACGTGTATTTTGATATTAATATATATATATTGGGGGCGGGGCCGGGCCGCTGAGCAGAACGGTCGCAGGAAAGCTCAGCTCCTGCAAACAACGACCCCATAATGCCTATAAAACACGATTTTCATCACCAACCTCAACTATAACTGCGACCCTCGATGTATATGGCCACCGGAACCGGGGAGAGGCTTGCTCATTGAGTTTTAGTCCCCCGGAGGGGATATCTCTGCAGCAAAAAGCGGGACCTTTTTCTGGCGGTTAGTGGAGTGGATTTTTGTTTTATATTATTATATTTTTTATTTTTTCTATATAATTTCTTATTTACATTTCATAAGATAATTAATCAATTGTCTTATCAATATTTCTCATTAGTATTGCTTTTTTAGAAGGCACTAATGCTCAATATCTATATGATGTTGTATTGTACTGTTGTATGATGAATATGGTTGATATGCCCCCTGTTTTCAATGAAATATGTTTGATAATACTGCCAAGTATTAGATATCCAACTTTTTTGGTCCGGTTTGCAAAACCGGAAGTGATATGAAGTTTCTGCTCGGTCCGTAAAACCGGAAGTGACGTCACCCGGAAGTTATGAATGCGTTCCAAGCTGGAACGCACGCCATCACCTGCAAGCATTCCCTGCATTTGAAGGTGGATATAAAAGCATGATTTACTCGGATTGGAGTCATACATCCCTGAGGAAGTCCTGAAGAGGACAAAACGTGTTGGAGCTGCTTATTGGTTCATATGAACTTTTATTTTATTTTATTTTATCTTTTTTTATCATTGCTGGTGCTGTTTTTTAGCCTTTATCTGCTGCTACTGGATTGGCTGAAATTCGTGGATTCCACTTTGATGTGGAGACATGATGTCTTTTATCTGATACATTGTGAGTGCAATATATATATAATAAATTGTTATTTTTATATACAATCTGTACTATTTTTTCCCCTTCTATTTGAGTGAGCAAGAAGATCTGTTGCCTTCTATCCAGAATTACATCGCTGGAGGTTCCTCACATTTCACTATTCACTGATCTTAAGGGAGATACGCTTGAATTCATCTAAAATCCTGTGAGTTCTCTACCACCCCCACCCTTTATATGTGTTAATAGTATTACACTATATGCTTCTATATTTTTCCATATAGATTTATATCTAAGACAGAATATATCTACGATATTCAGTTTGTATATTTTTTATTATTATCACTTATGGTGTACATACACAGTTTTTTCCTCTTGGGTTTTTTTCTCTTTGTTTTTACTAGGTCATCATGGGGCCTTAGTAGGAATTAACATGAACCCAACGGAAGTCTCTGCTTTGTTAAGTATAGAGAAGGAACACGTGCCAGTGTATTGACGTAAGGAGGGGGAACAGGGGTTGGATCATAACAGGTGATGTTACATTGAGAGGTTGGAAGTAAGGAATACACGTAAGGTGCTCCGAGTGTGGTTTAGTACCAGTTTAGGAGATCCCAGTAATCCCAGTCAGTCATAGTTTTATGAGGGGAAATTTCTGTATTTGCAGCGTGCATCTTTGCCATGCTATCTACATAGATCAGGGTAGGTAAACATGAATCTATGCCGTAAGCTGCTGTGCTGTAGTTGTGAATAATTATTTATTTCCTGTTTGTTGTGCAGTAGCATTTTTGACTGATCCAGGATCTCAGTGTACTGGGCTAGAGGAGTCGTGTTATAGCCAAAGTGCATATTATGTTTGTAGAGGGCCTGTCGGGGAGTTTGGGGTGAAATTCCTTCTGTGACGAGTAATATGATGAAAGAAATAAAGCATAATGTGGCAGCCGTGACGTAGGAGTGTAACCCTGCATCAACTGGCAGCTTTCTTAATGCCGAATGGCAAAGGAATTAACTGAATCAGGGGAAGGTGAGACCCTACTAATTGCCAAGTGGCTATGAGAGGCTCTAGCTATGAATTTGGCCGGGGGACTGAGGCCACAGAACGAAGTGGCAGGTATGTAGGCCTCTCGGTGACAAGTAAGAGATTCAAAATGAGTGGCCGTGAAGGGTGAGGCCCTATCTAATAACCTGAAGAGGTTGTAGCAAGGCTCTAGCTATGAGTTGGGCCTATGGGCGAATACCTCCGTGTGAGGATGGGAGCTGGCCTTGCAGGACAGAACTATGATTAACCTAGAATATGGCCAGCACCAACACCCTTTACCGCCAGTTGATCTATCCCTAAGGAATGTAGGGAAATAAGAACGTAGTGCTTTGGGAAGTATGAGGAACGTGTGTACCTAATATGTGATAGTGGCAGGAATCTTTAGAGAGGAACCTAAGCACCCAATGGGACTATTAATGGGAATACATCCAGTAAGGTAATAGTGCTAGTGGAGATAATGGGATAATATACCTGTGTCATGGGTAATGATTACATTTCCACAGGATGAAAAGTAGAGATGGTCAACTAGATAAAATGGGGCAATAACCTATTAATTGACATGTATAGGGAAGAGACACCTAATTGACTCACCTACGTGAGTTCCTGCTGTCGACCATTCGCTAGAAGAACCTGAAATATGTATGAAGTATGTGGGACACAGCTAGGTTACTAGCAGGAACTAATGTTGGAGATCCAGTACGAGTCTGTGACTGGAGTTGTAAATGCGGGCAAAGGGCCATATAGGGAGGATTTAAGTGGTTTCACGTGACCGTGGTCGTATGTAACTGCCCAAATGAGGGGCCGAAAAATTGAGTCGTAGTGGATTGCCTGCTGTGGGCCGTATGTAACATGAGAGTGATGGCCTAGTGAGGGCCATACGTAGAGGCATTGCTGCGGTAGGCTGTAACAAAAGTGCAGACGTATGTCAAAATGTAATCCTTATGTCGTATGTAATAGCACAAATGAGGGGCCGAAATTATGAGATAGTGGATATCCCTTGTCGGGTCGCATGTAACGTATTTAAGAGTGCGGTTGTGAATAAAAGTTGGCCGTGGTATGATAGGGTAGTAGTTGATCCTGTAAGCTTAAATGACGTAAAAGCCGAGATGCTGAGTAAAGCCGTACAATAGGCATAGAACGTACATGCTAATGTGGTAACTCGTACCATTGTTGCCGGAGCAGTCAAATTGCCAGGGTAGCAGGAAGGACAGAATAAATATAATTAATATGAACTGGTCTAATATGCAGCGGTGAGGTGGGAATAGTCCATTATGGAATTGGCTATGTAAGTACCATGCGGCTGACTAGTAAGGCCGAACTTGGGGAACTTAAATGACCCATATGATAAATTCAGTACGTATCATAATGTATGTGGCATGTTTGCACGCCTCGTAATTAACATTATGCTGGACTGAAGTAGTAAAATAAGAGAGGTAAGGAGAACGTCTGTTATGAGGGAATCATTCGACACTGTGAGTTTGGCCACATGGCCGTATAGGTAGGGTCGTGAGGAGAGCCACTGTGTGGCCGTAAGCTGACAGTTCAAGATATAGCAGATGTATAATACTATAAGACGTGGTAGAATACAGGATACATATCTGTCCAGATGATATGTGAACTTAGTGCCTTAATGAGTGGTTGCAAATAAGACTTAGTTATCCACTAAGGTTACCTGAAGTGTGTTGCAAAAGCCAATAGAGGGCCTTGTGTAAGGAATATGCCTAAGAGGTTGAGAGAGGCCCAATGTAGTTCTTGTGGTACTAGGAGGTAACATAAGTCTGAATGGAATTTAATGGGGTGGGGTGGGTGGGTTTTTTAAGTAGTAGAACAGTAGAAGTTACTGGTTATGAAAGCGTAGCTATAAATGAAATATGGTGTTACTGATACAGTAAAGTAACATGCAGCGTAACATATGATCGTTGTAGGGTCAATGGTCTAAGGGCAGATCTACAGGACACAATTGCCAGGAATATAGGCTGAGACCTGTGCAATGCAGTAGTGTCTGTACTGACACAAGACCATACTAAGACTATACTAAGTGATATCAAACATTGTATGTAGAAGGAGACAGGTTTCCAATAGATCTGGGAACAAGACATACTGAAGAAATGTATTTGTCAGTTGATTAATACTTCACATATGCATTTGGCAAGAAAAATAACATGTAGATTAATTGCCAGTGCCAGAGTACGTATAGAATACAATAGGAAATAACATTATACATGACTATAATGCTTGACTGAACTTTACTACTAAGGCATCTTAAGTACAAAGACTCTCCTAACCAAAAAGTAATTGTAATTCCTAAACTAGCTATATATGCTAAAAGGTTAGTAATATGGCAGAAACTGGCCAAAATGTGTTAGGATATGGTTGGGAACATACAAACAATGTAGAAGAGGTGGCCACATGTGGGCAGGAGCAATTAAGACAGAATAGTGGCGAGACCGTATCGTCTGTACGTTCGGTTGAATAAGGGTCGTGCTAACAAGGGACTGGGGAATCAAGGAAGTGTGGCATTCGTGTACAGAATGCTTGGTTACATGCCAAAGGCCCGCGGGCCTGAACTCGCGGTTTTGCAGCCGAAACTGGCCGAATGGAAGGACTCGGAACTACTGGCTGCCGACCCGGAAGTGTACTCGTCACCTGTCGGATGGAGCCAGCCTGGGGGTGATTTGCCGGGGAGCCGGAAGCGGAAGGCCTCGGCTGACGCCTTCCGCAGGTAAAAATAGAGCCCGCGGCTGGATGTGGTACCGGGGAGCAGGCGGGAGAAGGCCTCGGTTCGGGCCCTGCTAGTTGTAGGGAGCTAGCGGCGGTAAGAAGTGCCATGGGATTGGGCTCCGCCGGTCAGGGGTAGTCGGAGGTGGGATGACGTATGAGGCTTGCAGTCCAAAGTTGGCGAAGTTGGGAGAGAAGCAGCAGCCTTTGCGACCCGACGTCCCAGCAGACAGAGGGGAGTGTCCTCTGAACCAGGCGTGAACGGCCCAGTGAGAGGTGTGACCAGAGTTTATATAGCCGGGTAACCCCTCCCACAATTACAGGCTACGCCTTGATGAACTAATACAATAGATTACCGATGGATAATTCCATTCTTGTGTAGGTATTGTATTCCACACACCATTTCAGCAGCAAGAAATCTGAAAAAATTAATTAAACTAAATATTAGCCTTATTTCATTTTATAAACCAAAGCATACTGTGTTGATATACATTTTCTCAGCTGGATTTAATACTGCTCTTATCTCTCTTATGGTAAGATCTCAGATATGAATGGTTTCCCTTTTTTATAATCTCTTAAATAATGCTTCTTATTTAGACACAGTGACACATATCTATTACTTTTTCAGCATCTTGATTGTTGCTTTGTATTTAAGAGAATTTAGAGAAGTCCTGGGGAACACTATATTCCAGGGAAAGTATTGTTAATTTATTTTATTTCTATTTTGGTAAATTCTAAAACTGTGTCCCGAGGAATTTAGTTGATTTCCAGTTGCAGCCACACTCTTTTCCGATTTCGTTCGAGGTGAATTTCAACATTTAGGTCACGAGAGACAAATTAGAGAAATTCTACAACCAATTGTGTTTTCAGTTTGGCTATTTTGGCCTTAAATTTGAAATTCCCTTTAGATACACTTTCAATTCCCACATTAGTAAATATTCATGTTATTGATTTCCCATTGTCCTCTTTCAGTTACAGTTACCTATTTTCAAAACTTACCTTGCGATGTCAATGTCCAGCTTCCCGTTCTTTTCAATCAATGCATCCAGATCACCTCCGTTCAAATATGGCATTACAAAGAACAGATGATCCTATTTGAAAAGAGAAACCATTTAAGCTCAAGAAACATTGATATATATTGCATGGCCTCCTCTTCCTACTTTTTATGAATTTCCCCCTCTCTGCATCAACTTACTGAATTTGACCACTGCTGAACTATTTTGATAGCATATACAGGGCACCAGGGCAATGGAGAATCAGGGCCTTCTGACTTTTTGCTACCACTACTCTTCTGCCCCTTCTTTGTACGGCTCTCACAAAGACATTATGTGCATGCAGACTGCACCCAGAATGGCTGTGTGAGAGCTGTGTGTGTCACACCCTCATGGCCCCAAAACATAGTCAGATTGACTTTTAACGGGTTAATCCACCCAAAACAGTGATTTAATAAATCACTATTTTTAGATGGAGTAACCCTTGCTGATATGCCCCCCTTCCCCTTAACCCCTTAAGGACTGAGCCAAATGATCAAAACAAAACGTCCAACCGTAATTCACCTCTTTCATATTAAATACACCCACATTAATTTTATTCAGGGGAAGCAGGGCTTTCATTTAACATCAACTATTTAGGTATGGAACATAATTTAATATGAATAAAATATAAAAAATAGGAGAAAATAAGATTTTTTAAAATTTTCTTAGTTATACATGACATTTTAACTGTGAATGTCAAAATACTGTTTGCGTTTACTGCAATAAAATACACATATTTGTATTCAACGATGTCTCACGTGTAAAACAGTACCCCCTATGTCAGGGCTCCGCGGGCAGCGGTGAGGGGAGGCTGCAATCCTCTCGCAGCACTCACCCTCGGTCCGTCACCGCCCGCGGTCCCCTCTCCCCTTACCGATAAGCGAGCGGTGTCCTCTCCTCTTGACACGCCGCTTGCGTCCTCCTCTCCTCCTCCCAGCGGCAGCATGTCTAACGCTGCACGCTGGGAGCCGGCACTATTATCTAAGCGCCGGGGTCACTCACGTGACCCGGCGTTAAAGCTACAGTGCAACAAACACAGTGGGGGGTATAGATATCCCCCACGTGTGTTTGTTAATACTGATTGGTGGTTAGCCAATCAGGATTCAGGCTAGGATTTAAATACTTACCTTTCCTGTCTATCTGTGCCCTGTTGTGGTCTTTGCTTTATAGTATCGATTGTGAACGTGTGCTTTCTGGTTACGTACCCTCTGGCTTGTTATACTGACTTTGTGACTTTCTCCTACCCTTTGACCTCGGCTTGTTTCTCGTTATTCTGTTTTCTGGTTCCCCTTACTCGGCTTGTCTCCTGACTATTCTGTGTGTGCTTAGCCCGGCCACTCTAAGGACCGGTACAGCACACTTTCTGTGTGTGTGTCTGTGTGTGTTAGCGTGTTGGGTTCCCCGGAATCGTGACACCCTATGTACAGGTTTTATGGTGTTTTGGGAAGTTACAGGGTCAAATATAGCATGTTACACTTTTCTGTTTTTTCACATTGAAATTCGCCAGACTGGTTACTTTGCCTTTGAGACTGTATGGTAGCCCAGGAATGAGAATTACTCATACTATTTGCAATAGTAGACAACCCAAGGTATTGAAAATGGGGTATGTCCAGTCTTTTTTAGTAGCCACTTGAAAAATGTCCCTAGTGGACTCAAACGTTGACACTGTAATCAACTTTTTGAAGCTTGAATAAATTGCACATTTTTGGCAACAGTATCGAGTCCTGTGAGTGCACTTTCAACAAGCTATTTTTTATTTTTTACTTATGTATATAGATATATATTATTTATTATTTCGTTCTACGTGTATTTTGATATTAATATATATATATATATATATATATATATATTAATATCAACATACAGTTAGAACGAAAGTACACACATATATATTTTTTAATTATTTATTTTTTCATTTTTATTTTTTAACGTATTTACATATTTTTTTATTATATATAAATATATATATATATAATTATATATATATATTTAATCAATATCATTCTACGTGTATTTTGATATTAATATATATATATATTAATAGTAAAATACACTTAGACAGTGTATGTGTAAATGTGTATATATATATATATATATACTTAGATCATATATATAATATATATATATAAATGATCTAAGTATATTTTATTTTTAACTGTAATATATTTTATTTCTAACATTAAGGGGTTAAGAGGGGAGGAGAAGGGCAGAGACAGTGTCAGCCAGTGATTTCACATGCCCCCCCGACCGTGGTCTGCAGCAGGGTAATGCCGCCGGCCACGTTTAGAGCCAGTCCATTAAGGACGGCATAGAACGCCCTGCGGTCCTAAGGGGTTAAAAATAAAGAAATAAACTAATTCATTGACACACCTCCACTGTGTTTGCTGGCAACATAACAAGCAACGCCCCCACATGTGCAACCCTGGAAATATGTGCTTGGAGGTTACTTGTAATGTTACATATGTGGGTTGTTGCTTGTGATGTGTTCCTGTATGACAAACATTTTGAGTTAGAATTAATAGTTCTACCTATTTTACAGTGCTGCAAAATATGTTGGTGCTATATAAGTAATTGTAATAACTGTGTCTGTGTAATGAGGCTGTATGAAGTATTGTATTTGTGGGGATGCTGCTTATGATGTATTTGTAAGGAGCATGCATGTGGTTTTGCATTAGTGGGGATGCTGCTTGTGATATTTTGCATATACACGAGGCTCCTTGTGGGTTTGTGTGTGTGAATGAGGATTTTCGCAGTGCAGTATGTGAGTGGAAAGGGCCTTTAGTGTGTGTGTTGATTAGGGGCTGTTGTATCGTTGTGGAGATAAAGGCTTTATGAGCCGCAGTGGGTATTGGAACTGTAGTATGTGCATAGGAACACATGGGGACATAAGGGTTTAGGGGGTGCAGGGGCTATTGAGAGTGTAGGAAGGATAGGTACTGTAGTGGGTGCTGGGAGTGATATGGTCTGTAGCAGGCAAAGGGGGTACAAGGGCTGTAGCTGGTGCAGAGAGGGCAGAGGGACTGTAGCGGGAGCAGGGGGATAGGTGCAGTTGTGGGTGAACAGAGATTGGGTGCATTAGTGGGTGCAAGGGAGCATAGGATCTGTAGTAGGTGCAGTGAGGGCATAACGGATATAGTGGGTGCAGGGGGTATAGAGTTGTGTTGAGTGCAGAGGGAGCCTAAAAGCTGTGCTGGCTGCTGGGTATCATATGGGCTGAAGTGGGAGCAGGGGGATAGAGGCTGCGGTGAGGGCAAAGGGGGGTACATTAGAGTGGTGTTGGTTGCAGGGGGCATGTGAGCTGAAGAGGGAGCAGAAGATATAGGGCAAGCATTGGAGGATAGGAGTCCCATCTCATCCATGCATCCTACATGTGCCACTGCCCTTTGCACTCCCCAATCCCTGTCTCTCCACCAGCACCAATGTTCTCCTTCAGAAAAGAATAAAACCTGGTGTCTGCTGTCTCTGCGATCAGGCTGCAGCTCCTCATTATCTTAGCCAAGAAGCACTCTGAAAGCACAGGAGAGGAGAGAGCAGGAAGTGATGTCACTTCCCATCCCCAGCCCCGCCTCTTCCTCTGACACAGAGCTATTCAGATGAGATCATGGTGGAGACATGGCACAGAGAGAGCAGGTTTACTGCCAGTTCTCACTGAGAATGGTTACAGTGAGAGAGAGCAGGTGTACTGCCAGTTCTCACTGAGAATGGTTACAATGAGAGAGAATAGGTGTACTGCCAGTTCTCACTGAGAATGGTGTGGGGGGGTCATTTACAGCATCTGGTGACAGTGCTGGGTGGTTCAGGGAGATCATATGATTATCCCAAATAGCACACAGCATCCCCCACCCCACACACACACACACAGCATCCCACCCCCAGGTGTTGGTACAATATGCAAACATATCATTCACAAAACAGCTCCATTAAAATTGTGGATGAATATGTAATTACTTGTATTTTAATGTATACAAAATGTTTTCGTCTTAAACAGTCTTAAAGGGACACTAGGTACCCAGACCACTTCAGCTAATTGAAGTGGTCTGGGTGCTGTGTCCCTATTGCAATAATGCTGCAATGTAAAAAAAAATGCAGTTCCAGAGAACTGCAATGTTTACAATGCAGCTCTAATTCTGTATACAGCCCCTGAGGGCGGTTTCGGAATTGAAACTGACCTTATATGATGCTTGACGCACTCTCGCTCTGCATGAGGACCTCCAGTGGCAGATTTTCCCCATAGAAAAGCATTGAAGGGGGGGGGGACCTATTAAACCTATAGTGCCAGGAAAACAGCTTTGTTTTCCTGGCACTATAGGATCCCTTTAACCCCTTCCCGACCGGTGACGGAAATTTTCCATCAACCTTGTCCTTCAGTTAAGGACCGTTGACGGAAAATTTCCGTCATTTACTAACGTTAACCCCAGATCGCCGCAATTGCGGCGATCGCGGGGTTAATGGTGCTCCGGTCGGCCTCTGCAATAGAGGCAGACCGGGAGCACCAGATCGGGCTGTTACAGCTCATGTGCCCGCTCTGACAGCATGTCAGAGCGAGCACATGTGCTCAATGTACTTACCTTCCGCCTCCCTGCACTTCCGGGTTCTGTGTGAAGTGCAGAGAGACGGATCTTCAATGATCCTGCCCCCTAGTGTAAAAAAAAAATATTAAAGTGAAATCCCACCCCCCTTTCCCCTGTTTTAATAAAATTAACCCCTTCCCTGCCAATTGATCACTGACTACAGTGATCAGTTGTCAGGGTATACATTTTAATGTCATCTGATTTTTTTTTTTTTAACCCCTGAGGGTTAATTATTATTTTTTTTAACCCTCAGGGGTTAAATTTATTGTATTAATTAATTTAAATATTTAAAAATTATATATTTAGGTGGCTGGGATGGGTGGAAGTTAGTGGGGAATTGGGGAATTTGGTGTTAGGCTAACTAGGGGTTAACGTAAAAATTTTTTTAAAATAAGCTTTAAACAGGTAAAAAAAAATTTTTTTTAACTGTTTTAGTAACGTTAAGTAAAAAAAAAAAATACCACCCCCCTTTACCCAGTCTAAATAAAAATTAACCCCTTCCCTGCCAGTTGATCACTGCCTACAGTGATCAACATACAGATCGCAGTATTATACTGTGATCTAATTTTTTTTAACCCCTGAGGATTCACTTTTATTTTTATTTTTTTAACCCTCAGGGGTTCAATTTATTTAATTAAGTCATTTAAATATTTTATAATTATATATTTTGCTAGCTGGGGTGGGTGGGAGTTATGGGAAAATGGGGAATTTACTGTTAGTGCTGCTTACTGCTAGTTAGGGGTTAACGGTAAAAGAAAAGTTTAGAAAAAAATGTAAAAGTGTAAAAAAAAGTTAAGAAAATGTAAAACATTTAATAAGTAAAAAAAAAAGTTTAAAAACGGGTTTTACAAAGTAAAAAAAGATTTACAAAGTAAAAAAATACATTAAAAAATGCTCATTACCACTACACTTGGTACAAGCTAGCGGAAAAATGATCCCACGCTAAGGTTCAAAATATGCCTTTTGAATTACCCTGGGATGTCTTCTTTAAGAAATGGTATGCCTTTATGGAGTAATTGGAATATATAGCCTTGTAAAATACTCTAAAATGGGACATGGACACAGCGTAAAATTCAAAGTTTGAAAAAAACTGGAATGGCTGTGTCTCAAATGTGCCCCTTCAATGTCCACATATACCTGGCAAAGGTACATACGGGGGTATTGCTGTACTCAGCCGACATAGTTGAGCAACATATGAAGTATTATACAGTCGTAGTACACATAAGGTTTGAAAAATATACTGCGCAAACTCACTTTGTGTGTCAAAAAGGCAGAAAAAATGCTTTTTACCACTACACTTGGTAAAAGCTAGCGGAAAAAATATCCCACGCTAAGGTTAAAAATATGACTTTTGAATTGCCCTGGGATGTCTTCTTTAAGAAATTGTATGCCTTTATGGGGTAATTGGATTATATAGCCTTGTAAAATACTCTAAAATGGGACATGGACACAGCGTAAAAATTCAAAGTTTGAAAAAAACTGGAATGGCTGTGTCTCAAATGTGCCCCTTCAATGTCCACATATACCTGGCAAAGGTACATACGGGGGTATTGCTGTACTCAGCCGACATAGTTGAGCAACATATGAAGTATTATACAGTCGTAGTACACATAAGGTTTGAAAAATATACTGCGCAAACTCACTTTGTGTGTCAAAAAGGCAGAAAAAATGCTTTTTACCACTACACTTGGTACAAGCTAGCGGAAAAAATATCCCACGCTAAGGTTCAAAATATGCCTTTTGAATTGCCCTGGGATGTCTTCTTTAAGAAATGGTATGCCTTTATGGGGTAATTGGATTATATAGCCTTGTAAAATACTCTAAAATGGGACATGAACACAGCGTAAAAATTCAAAGTTTGAAAAAAACTGGAATGGCTGTGTCTCAAATGTGCCCCTTCAATGTCCACATATACCTGGCAAAGGTACATACGGGGGTATTGCTGTACTCAGCCGACATAGTTGAGCAACATATGAAGTATTATACAGTCGTAGTACACATAAGGTTTGAAAAATATACTGCGCAAACTCACTTTGTGTGTCAAAAAGGCAGAAAAAATGCGTATTACCACTACACTTGGTACAAGCTAGTGGAAAAATGATCCCACGCTAAGGTTCAAAAAATGCCTTTTGAATTGGCCTGGGATGTCTTCTTTAAGAAATGGTATGCCTTTATAGTGTAGTTGTAATATGTAGCCTGCTCAAGTGCTCCAAAGTGGGACACGGACGCATCAAAACCCTCCATGAAAATTCACACTTAAAAAACTTAACTTGTTATGTCTCTTTTACAGCAGTGTAACTTCACAAAATAGTGTCTAGGTCATACATTGGGCATATTGTTTTACTCAGAAGGTTTAGCTAAGCATAATTTGGGGGGTTTGAACTTAGTGGCCCATGTATGTACGTAGTGGGGAATCGCGATGCAGCCTAGAACAAAATCTAACCCCATTAAACACCCCCAATAACGACAGACCACTTAGTATGGATGAAACAGGCCACAGCATTTATTATCACAACTAAATTACTGCATAACACATCCATAACTTTATTTATTAAATCTCTTCTTTTCTGTAACCAAAACATTAGACATAAATAAGCATAAATTAACATATATACATATATAACTCCACCCATAGTGTTATACAGTGACCCAACCGTCCTTGCCAATAAAAACATGGAGTGGTTCCTAATCACCACTCCCTCTCACCTCCCCCCTCGTCATAAAAATCCTTCCAATGCCTGCCATCAGCCGACCTTATCCACGCTCGATGGGCACGAGACCTCAGGCAACCTAAAGTTAAAACCTTTAGAGCAGGGGAGGTTTGAGACCTTAAAAAACTTGTTCATCTCATTCCATCTACTTAAACGTAACCTCAAACTCAATTGGCAAGGACATACCCCCGGCTAGCTGCGACAAATTATAGTAGAGGGTGGGCGGGAGGGAAACTGTTTGCTGGCCCGAATCCCAAGTGGCACTGAGGTAAGACCTCCCCCACACTGTCTTACACAAAACATAATCACACCCACAGATTCTTCACAACCAATCCCATGCATCTATCCCCACACTCCTACATGTGCCCTTGTCCGCTTAGCTGCGCTATCTCCCCAGGGCCTTGTATGTACGTAGTGGGGAATCGCGATGCAGCCTAGAACAAAATCTAACCCCATTAAACACCCCCAATAACGACAGACCACTTAGTATGGATGAAACAGGCCACAGCATTTATTATCACAACTAAATTACTGCATAACACATCCATAACTTTATTTATTAAATCTCTTCTTTTCTGTAACCAAAACATTAGACATAAATAAGCATAAATTAACATATATACATATATAACTCCACCCATAGTGTTATACAGTGACCCAACCGTCCTTGCCAATAAAAACATGGAGTGGTTCCTAATCACCACTCCCTCTCACCTCCCCCCTCGTCATAAAAATCCTTCCAATGCCTGCCATCAGCCGACCTTATCCACGCTCGATGGGCACGAGACCTCAGGCAACCTAAAGTTAAAACCTTTAGAGCAGGGGAGGTTTGAGACCTTAAAAAACTTGTTCATCTCATTCCATCTACTTAAACGTAACCTCAAACTCAATTGGCAAGGACATACCCCCGCCACAACCCCGCTGTTTTACGCCTAAATCAGCGGGGGACCCCATCACAACCAGCCATGGCCTGTTCCACCACTTCACGCAGCGCTAGAGTAACAGAGGTCAAGTCCGACCTCCAGCAAGCGCACCCCTCCCTTCGAGATACCCAGGCCACCTTTGGCCAAACCCAAAATGCGAACCGAAAGTGTTCATGTTTTAGTTATTCATTTTGTCCGTCATACGTTTAGTCATTCTTGTTATGGCCATGACAAACCTAGAAACCCATCTATTCTGATGACCGACGGCAGCGCACCAGGGCACTCACATTGCGGAGTGCACTGCCAACAGGAAAGGGCGATAGGCGCAGCCTAGCCCCTGGGAACCTCAGGGAAGAAACAGAATGCGTAACATGTCCTGATCGAATAGCACCCAAGTCCTAAACCACCACCGACCCACGTCATTCCACCCCCGGGAGGACAAAACCCCTGGTACCCCATGAGGCGGGGCAGCTGACCCCGTATGAGGAGGAGCCACACTCCCTTCACGTAGCCGGAGCCAGACCACCGAACCTCCGCCATTCGAGCCCTCCGAACCATCGGCGCAGGCACGCCCAGCCTGGCGGTGTCTGTAGCCGCCCCCAACCAAAATAAATGCCCTTTGAATTCCCCACCATCCTTATCCAGGAAGTCGAGCCCCCAAGAGGAAGACCCCAACTAGATGGACGCGGGGGTGAAAAACCCACCTCCGAGAAACAAACCGGGGAGGAGGCCGAACAATCCCAGGGACGGAACAGTACTCCCAACGAAAACAGGCAAATGACGGAACCCTGCACCGCCCCCGATCGGAACGGTATATTACAGACCATCCTGGAAACCCATTACAGCTTGCTAGGACAAAATACAAAACAGTATATCTACATATGATACCTCCAAATTAGTGACAATGGCATCTAGATATACCCACACTTAACTGGTGCAGTTACAACAGCCTCTCAAGGTCGTGGCCCAGTTCCTGACCTTTACAACATATACATAGACACAGAGGGGAATGAGACACGGCTGTACATAATCTAAAACAGGAACAGAAAAAAAATAAATAAATAAATAAATAAATAAATAAAAATTACCTAGTGTAATACCGCAAAAGAAAAGATAATGCGCTGATACAAGATTGCACTCACAAGATCAAAGTGAATAAATCACCAGAACAAGTGCCTGCCCGAATAAGCTTGGGCGGCTGGACGTCTCCACTCTCCACTGGAACTCCAAGCGGACCAAAATGGAATGAGACTTCAATAGAGGTAGGTAGAGACTTCCACAGCTTGGTAGGAGCCCAACCATAACCCCGTGCATCCCACCTACCCCAGGAGGATGCAGAAAGTCAACCCTGCAACATCCAAGAATTGTACAGATTCTATCGATGAAACAGCCAACCTCAACCAACTTACCCTTCCCGACGACAACAGCCATCGAGCTGCGAAACCTGAAGGAAGTCCATTCCAACGCTTACTCAACGGAACCAAACATGTATATGAGCAGTCAAATCCCGGAACCCAAAAAGAAACGTACCCATCCGTCCCGAACCCTCCAACCTTACTAGAGCGGGCCCCACGCCGCCCCAGAGATTGCCTACCGACCAGCTTCAGCAGACCGCTGGACCAAGTGACCACACCTCCACTGCCATAAAAATCGACCCCGTGACACCTCCACCCGAGTACGCTCTATAATGAACAAGACAGAGCATCGGCCATCGTATCGGTAACCACCGGACAAACCCTGACCAGCCGCCCCTAGACTCAAACAGCACCGAGCCAGAGTACCAGAGTACCTCCGGGGTATAGGGTACTGTAACATGTGAAGACAGCCAGCATCACCCCACGATGGTCCCCAAGGAAAACCCACCCCCTTGTTCGTGAGCTGGGTACCACATGCCTACCATGCCACCAGAAAGGGGGACCTCCAAGAACACCAGAGTCCGTCAGAGCCAGCGTATTGGGCAAGAGGCAGCACACCACCGAGACCCAAATCCCCAAAACCTACTGCGGCGGCAAAACAGTTTGGAAGCCAGCGGAAAGGACTCAGGGGCCAGATTGCACACGCCAGCGTTAAAAGAGGCCCCTGCAGGAACCCCATACAGTCCCAAGGGCAACCCCAACAGGCAAAGCCCAGCTTTCCCAGGAGAGACCATGAGTAGCGCGGCCGAAACCCACAACGCCCCTCCAAACCACAGACGCCTCCTGCCCGATGCCCCAAACCGCAGCCAGGGGCACCGACGTCCCCTTACAGGAATTGATCCCACTATCCAGAGACAAGAGCACACATCCCGACCCACGGATAAGGCCCGGGCCACGGAACTCCGAAACTCCAATCCCAAGAAAACACTGTAGCAGCAGAGCGCGTACATGCACCACTGACGGTCCCACACAAGCGACATCGGGAGCAACTCACGTGGAGGCACATAGCCACCTAATCCTGACCGTCAGAAAAACACAGCCCGAAACCACAACTCGACGGGCATACCGGCAGCAGCCGGAAAACCGATTCCACAGCCGCCTTCGTCAGCCCTACCCACGCAGACCGCTGTGGTGAGCCACCAACTCAAAACCCAGCCCCGGAAAGAAACGACAACCGAATAAATAAGGAATCAGGCTACATCAACCCCGTTCCCCCATGGGCACCACATCCCCCAGGGGGGACCCGCAAAGTGGGCCCCAGGGGCCCACTAAACGATTGGGAAGTAAGCTAATCGAGCGCTCTTGGTAAACTGGACCCACATCACCCGAAAGGAGCACTCTGAGGGTCCTGCCCCGAGAGCACCCATGTCCCCACCCCGACAGATTGCAGAGAGGACGAGAAACGCACCGTGCTGAGGCACCAGGCGAGTCCTAAGTATAACCAGAGGCCGCAGTCCATCCAGCCCCAGGCCAAGAAGGGGCGCACCGCCAACGAAAGTGCAAAACGTACCTCCACCAACCCAGCTCTGACAGCAGCGCATTCTCGGGGAGCCCTCACCCCGACCATGCTATCCAGAACACAGGGTGCATTCGAACATGCGCCATGGGGCGCTACCGTCCACGGCACGTACCCCATGACCCACCCGGAAACCTTAATGTTCCTTTTTAGTCAAGGCACCCCCGAGGCAGGAGGGAACGCCCCTGCAGTAAAAAGCCCCTCCCCCCATCCGCACCCTAGCATTGCGCGCAAGCCAAGCGAGCCATAGTAGCTCAGCAACACCCAGAGTCACGCGAACCCTGGACGCTGCAGGAAAGCGCACTTAAACATACGATACATACTGACAATTAAGGGGGAGGGGGAAGCGGCGTCCATGCACCCAAGTACTTGGATTATATTTCAGGTTTTCTTTTTTTTTTTTTTTGAACGTTTAACCTTCTTCCTGTATCTGTCATTGTATTTTTATCTCTCATCATTATTTTTTTATTTTTTTTGTTATTTTTTGTGATTTATTCCATGTGGCAATTTACAGTTTATTTCTGTCCAGTAATAATTTGTTGTTATCTTTTTTTTTTTTTTTTTATTGTGTGCAAGAGGACCAGACTGAATAAAGGAAGGAACAACGTATGCACGCGAAGCGCGAAAAGGAGGGGGGAAGCGTACTCACCGGTCGCAGCCTGGCGATCCAAGCCCGGCACCGCGCTCACAGAAGGCTGAGGCGAAGAAACAGCAGTCCCAACATCCACAGAAGACATCAGCTCTGATCCAGGCGCCACCTGCTGGACGGTCCATGAACTGCAGCAGTATCCTGAGAAGAAGCAGCAGAGAAGATGAGAGCCCACGCCCCAGAGGAGATGGCCGAGGTAAGTGACCTACATGGGGGGGGGGGCAGGTTTAGTAAGGGGGGGGGGGAGGGGGGGGGGGAGAGACAGAGAGGGGGGGGATTACAGCAGAAAAGGGGGAACAGGATGGGAGAGGGGGAGGGGGGAAAATTAGAGCAGAAGGGGGGGGGGGGGAAAGGGGGCCACCGAAGAGGGGGGGGGGGGTGGAGAGGAAACCAGGCAAGCGGAGGGGGGGGGGGGACCAGCCAAGGGGGGCCCCCAGCGGAAAGGACAGCCCAACAGGGGAAGGATGGAAAGAGGGGGACAGGTGAGACAGCCCTGGGAGCCTTCCTCACTGGCAGAGGAGGCTCCCGACGAGCAAGGGGACCCCCCCTGGACTCCCCACGGCGGTACCAAGGTACCCCGCGCGGCCCGCAAGGGCCTACTCACCACCACACCACCCCGCGGGCCGCGGGGGGACCCGGACCGTTGCCGGGCGGCCGCCTGCCGCCCGGATGGCTGTAACCGCCGCCCACCGCCCCCGGACCGCAATCCAGCACAGGCGGCCGGGGCGGATGGTGAAGTGAGGAGAAAACATGTAGGCCGCGCGGCAGCCGCACCAGGAGGCCGCGCGGCGGTAGCAGGCCGCATCCCCGGCCTTGTAGCAATAGGCCGCACGGCTGCGGAAGCAGAAGGCCGCGCGGCGGTACCAGGCCGCATCCCCGGCCTGGTAGTCCCAGGCTGTGCGCCAATGGAAGCGGCTGGCTGCGCGGCAGTGGCAGGCCTCGTGGCAAAAGGCCGTGCCACGCGCGCAGCCGCGGAAGGCCGCAAAGCACAGCAACTGGAGGTAGGCCGCGTGTCTGGAGCCCCCAGACACGCGGACCCGTTGATGCCTCGGGCCCGGGCTCCACCTCATCAGCCGGGCCCGAGGAGTGGAATCAGGGGAGAGCCTGGCAGGTGGGTGGGAACGCCTGCCAGTGCTGTTGCGGCCCCCAGGGGCAGGGGCCGCAGGGGAGGCAGCAGGGGAGACCCCAGGGGGTGCTCCAGGGGAAGGCAGCAGGGGGAGGTAGGCCACGGGGGGGGGCCCACACCGGTAGCCATACCTCATTAATGCTTGCCCATTGTACCCACAGGTGCCGGCCACAATCCACGCTGCAGCAGCCCTGAGGGAAGCCAGAAGCCTCAAACATCAAGCTGTGTCAATCTGCAGGCCCAGGCAAACAGGAGCAGGAGACAGGAAACTGTTTGCTGGCCCGAATCCCAAGTGGCACTGAGGTAAGACCTCCCCCACACTGTCTTACACAAAACATAATCACACCCACAGATTCTTCACAACCAATCCCATGCATCTATCCCCACACTCCTACATGTGCCCTTGTCCGCTTAGCTGCGCTATCTCCCCAGGGCCTTATGAAATGTACAAAATGCCCAGCAAAAATGTAATCCATATGTAAAAAATGCCCCAAATTATATTTTACCACATACTTTAGCATATATTGGTGAAAAAATGGGGGCATGTTAAAGCACAATATGCACCATATGAGATACCCTGAGGCGTCTACTTTTACAAATGGTAGGCCTTTGTGAGGTTTTTTTGAACAGTCAAACTGCTATAATACCCCAAATTGAATCATAGGCCCATTAAATCCGCCTCTCAAAATTCTACTGTAATTGTTGAAACGGACAGGTCTCCTATATGGCACTGTAGCTTCACGAAATAGTGCCAAAGACATACAATGAGGGTACTGTTGTACTCAGCAGATGTAACTGAACACATAATAAAACCTTGCACACACCAACTTTACAAAATACACATGAGAAGTTCTTTGTTATAAGTTTGTGTGCCAAAAACCCCAAAATACTAAATTTTACTCCAATATTTAGCAGAGATTGGCGGTGAAATGGCTACTTAGAAAGTGTCAAAACAACCTTAGGACAATAGCCTGTGATGTCTACTTTATATAAATATATACTTTTGTGTGGCAATTTTGTTTTCTTTTATGGCTATTAAGCTTACAAGACAAACATACCAAATTCTAAAATCGCTCCATAATAAAAGTTTATTTTACTCCTTGTGCTTTGTGACCTGTAACTACTAAAAAAAACTGAAAATCCCAGACACATTATATATTCTGTAAATCAGATTTGAATGAATTTATTTTTAATTACATTCTTTAACCTGCACTAATTAGGCACACATTATTATTGCAAAAACTGTACAAAAAACACATTTTTCATTTTTTTTGCATTTTTCTGTATTTTTTTTAATAATAAATAAGCATATATATATATATATATATATATATATATATATATATATATATGTTACATCAAATTAAATCCCTTTCTGTCCTCTAAAAAACAGTATATAATATGCGTCGGTGCAATAAACAAGAGAGATGCAAATTGAAGTTGAACGCATACAGCAAGAAAATGCTAAAATTGCTTGTGACATTAAGCGTAAGACAAGCTTCTGAAGCTGTGTCCTTAAGGGGTTAAATATGTACTTGAGTCTGGGATTGAAATGAATGATAGGGTTCACTCTAGAGGAGAGACAAATAACTAAAATGGTTTGGACATTTGAATATGTTATGTAAGTAGAAGTCTGGGAATCTGTAATAAAAAGACAGATCACAAAAATGATTACTTCAATAAAAAACGAAATTCTAGTATAAACTTTGCATACTTTTCCATAGGAGCCTCTTCCTAAGACTCAATGAAATGTAAGTCTGTCTAACGAAATTGCAGATGTAACTGGAGGCTCATTACATTTTCCTGTTGTAAATAAAAATAGATAATATTTTATAATCACATAAGAAGATTTCTTGAACACGTTTTCAACAAATTAGCACTTGGCTAATTGGCTCTGAACTCCGGGGGGCGGCATAGCACGTCCACGCCATCCTATTTACTTACCCGGTCGACGGCGATCGCGGTGCGGGGACTCACCTGGCAACGTAGGGAGTCCCCCTCCATCAGTTTCGCCCCCCCTGGGCCATGTGATTGCAAGGTCCTTGCGAGGACCTCGCAATCACATGGATGGCATAGCCGTCCAACAGATTGCCACCAGGGGGAGTACCTGTAATGACAAGTACTCCCCCTGCTGCCTGAAAAAAGACTTAATACATGTTAAAACAGTTTAGAATTAAAATATATATACTTAGATCATATATTTATACATTTATACAATATATACATAGATATATATTTATATATTATATATATATATATTAAAATCAAAATACACGTAGAATGATATTGATTACATATATATATAATTATCATTATAGGATACAAAAATACCGGCACTCAAGGATTGACAGCACATCAAATCTTAATTTATTTCGAAGACAGAGATCGACGTTTCAGCTCCTCACAGGAGCTTTCATCAGGACACAAAATATCATAACACTGAAAACACTCTTATATAGGACATACAATTACTACTAATGGGTACTTACCGCCAGGTGCACTGCATTTGCACTCGCCGCCGGAACCGCCGAGACCGCCTTCACAGACAACCTTACTTCCGGGTTCGCGGTCATGTGACCCCCTAGGACGTGTCAGTTAACCAGGCCGTGTACGTTGCTGGGGCAACACCAGTAAGCAATCTCAGGTAGTTGCTCCCAAAGTACCAGCGCCGGCGAGGAACAAATTTCCTCATGACACTTAATGTTGTCATGGCGATCAGGACGCGTTTCCGGCAGACGTGCCAAAACGCATAGGATCTAAACGGAAAAACCTACAAGACGTATATCTGCATACAAATGTATATACAATGTAAAAAGATGTGTATGGATGTAGTGGTGAAAATAGGAAGTGTTGATAAGCAGTGAAAAATGCATGCAAGTTCTCAAAGGCAGCACACATAAAAACATGTGTAAAAAAATCAAAGTGATGTGTCTGGTATTTTAAAGTGATGAGTGGAGGAAGGCCCAAAGGCTTACATAAATGTGAAAAATGTATGTGTAAAGATAATCTAGCTCCTAAGTAATAGTACTAAATCTTAAGTGTGTGAGTGAGATGCATATATAGTACTCGGTAATTGCGCACCTGGGGTAAGTCCCTTAGATACATACTTGTTACATATAACATTAAGTAAGGTTAATATGGAATTAAAAGAATAGTCAGCAGTGCTGAAGCATAAACAAAAAAACGGAAAAAAACAAAATTAAAGATGGAGTTGTCAGAAAATAGAAATAGACATAAAGATAGATTAAAAATAAAAATACAGGTGCGGAGCCTGAACACCGATGGAGTGTGAGGCCTGAGCTCTCCCGTCCACGAGCCACAATCAGCCAACATCGGCACCTTTCTCCGGCCATCCACCCACACAAAACGGGTACACGCAATCCACAGCACCCCCCGGCCAATATCACCATGGGAGGCACTAAAAAAAAAAAGGATACCCCCGTATCGGTGGCATCGATGTTCCGCGCCACCCGGGAACAGGGGCGGCCATCTTTAACGCAGGAGGCCCTAGAATCCGGGGCTGAATCCGAAGACAGTGAAGCCCCTGAAAAAGAACCAGCAACAGCATACCGCACACCGCGTGAGCCGCTTACTAAAGCCGACCTCCGCCAAATGCTGCAGGATGCCACAGCGGACATAAAGGCACACACGGCCACGGAATTGGAGCGACACATCTCAGGCCTAAAAGGGGAAATCGAGGCCCTGAACAACCGCACAACCCAGGCTGAAGCTGATCTCACACAAATTAAAGTGAACACCACCCAGCACAAACAAGATATCTATTACCTAAGCGATAAAGTGCAATTCCTTGAAGACAGCCTGGAGGACCTAAATAACCGTTCTCGCAGGAACAATATCAGAATAAGAGGTATGCCAGAAACTGTGGACACAGACGCCATTTTACCCACACTACAAGATCTGTTCCGGTCCTTGCTCCCACACTCCACAGACCAGGACAGGGAGATAGACAGAGCACACAGGGCCCTGCGACCCGCAGCCCTCAATCCATCAGTCCCCAGAGACGTTATAGTCCGCCTCTTACACTTTGCCACAAAAGAGAAAATCATGGCGGCGGCCAGAACAGCATAACCAAAGCATGGGACTCACACACTTACCTTCTTCCAGGACCTAGCCCCTACCACACTGAGGAAAAGAAGGGACCTAAAACCTCTTACTATGGCACTAACCCAACAAGGACTAAGGTACCGATGGGGGCACCCCTTCAAACTCCAAGTACGTGTGGGAGAACAGGAA
The DNA here is from genome assembly GCF_036172605.1 of Pelobates fuscus. Taxonomy (NCBI): domain Eukaryota; kingdom Metazoa; phylum Chordata; class Amphibia; order Anura; family Pelobatidae; genus Pelobates; species Pelobates fuscus. The sequence goes on from NC_086321.1 coordinate 85,873,624, forward strand.
CACGTCCTACATCACCCGGCGGCGATGGATGACTTTGCAGCGGCCCTGGGGCTACAGCTCGCCACCATAGCACCACCAAGAGACCGCCGCAACAACAACAACGACACCAAGGAGGGCCACGCGACCGAACGCTCTCAACAGACGCACCGACACCAAGCATGGAAAGGGCCCCCCCTGACAACCGGGTCAATCAACCAGGCCACAGTAACCTGAAGCCAACCCACATGGCCCTTAGACTTTCTCTCTACCCAGCGGAACTTACCGCTGTAAACCAAACAAGGACTCAGGCCTGTATACCCTAAAATGTTGTAATGTTTGAAATATTATACTGTTATACTGTTTTACTGTTTAAGCTCACTCCTGCCACAAATTTAATACGGGAAATGACAGGCTGATGCACATATACACAAAACACGCCAGACCAGGGGATAAGGCCTAAATTCCCAACTCCACAGGAAAACCCCACCCCCCCCCCCTCTTTTTTCCTTTTTATTATTACTACTACTCTCATAATCTCCCACAACACCAAACCGCTAAAATGGCGGAGGTCTGGCAGACACCACTTTACGACCTACACCACACTCCCACTACCCAGCGAGCTACGACACAATCCACCAACACGGCAAGCAGACTTATGCCGTGACAAGGCCCACCACAAATAACCTGGGACATTCTATGCTAACTTTAACAGGACACATGCACGTTCCGGCACTACTCCTCCTCACTGTGACAGGAGCACCAAATAGCGCTGCTCCCCCTATACTAGGATTTAAACATAACAGCTGCACAGTCCTCCCTCTACCAGGGCACAGATGTTGGTGAATACCTTCTTTTTTTTTTTTTTTCTTTTCCTATTAATTTTTTCTTTTCTCCTTTAGTGGCTCACACGAGAATTCAAGCCTGTATACTCAAACATGTTGCACTGTTGAAATGTGTTATTGAAATGTTTTACTGTTTTACTACTTACGCTCATCCCTGCTACAAAGTTTATGTGGGAGGTAACAGGTAGATGCACTAATATACAACGCAGGAGGCCAGACCTGGGGACTAAACCTACACTACCAAGGCCACAGGAAATCCCTGGCCCTCCCCCTCCTTTACTATTCCCACAACCTCCTACAACGCCATACCACCAATATAGTGAGGGTCTAGCAGAAACCACTATAAAACCCAACATACGCCCCCACTACTCAGCACCCTAGGGTGCAATCCGCCATCATGGCAAGCGAGCCCACCCCGTGCCACAGCCCAACACGGCTTAGAAAACCTATCATAAGACAACTACAGAGCCACAAGCCTAAAAAGAAAAAGAAAATTCCGATAACATGACACAGGAGTAATATGGCACTATTCCCCCGTCACTAAGACATGGGTACCAAATAGCGCTACACTTCCTTTACTAGGTTCCAGATGTTGCATCTGAACAGCCCTACCTATACTATAGCACAAAGGTTGATGGACACCCTTCTTACTTAACTGAACCTACCGCTCTGTACCATACGAATGTCTGAGACATATATACCCTAACAGGTTGCAAGGTTGAAATGTTATGTGGTTTTAATGTACATGCTCATTCCTACTAAGGTGTTACTGAAAGGGATAACAGGCAGGCACAACCGTACACAAAACACACCAAATAAGGGGACTAGGCCTCAGGCACCAAAGCCACAGAATTCCCCCGACCCCCCCCTCTTCTCCTATTTCCCCTGTGTCACATCTGGAATACCAACTAGAACAGCCCCCCACCTTTTACTAGGGTACAAAGGCCACAACTACACAGTCCCAATTTAGACACAAAACCGACATCATATGGGACACTCCTGAGCACCGGCCAACCTGGGCCCCCCATGGCCCGAGTACACACCACATCTGGCAACACCGACTAATGCTATGCACATTCTCTCTGCAGATCCACAGAACTCTTCCACAGAGATGCAAATTGAAGTTGAACGCATACAGCAAGAAAATGCTAAAATTGCTTGTGACATTAAGCGTAAGACAAGCTTCTGAAGCTGTGTCCTTAAGGGGTTAAATATGTACTTGAGTCTGGGATTGAAATGAATGATAGGGTTCACTCTAGAGGAGAGACAAATAACTAAAATGGTTTGGACATTTGAATATGTTATGTAAGTAGAAGTCTGGGAATCTGTAATAAAAAGACAGATCACAAAAATGATTACTTCAATAAAAAACGAAATTCTAGTATAAACTTTGCATACTTTTCCATAGGAGCCTCTTCCTAAGACTCAATGAAATGTAAGTCTGTCTAACGAAATTGCAGATGTAACTGGAGGCTCATTACATTTTCCTGTTGTAAATAAAAATAGATAATATTTTATAATCACATAAGAAGATTTCTTGAACACGTTTTCAACAAATTAGCACTTGGCTAATTGGCTCTGAACTCCGGGGGGCGGCATAGCACGTCCACGCCATCCTATTTACTTACCCGGTCGACGGCGATCGCGGTGCGGGGACTCACCTGGCAACGTAGGGAGTCCCCCTCCATCAGTTTCGCCCCCCCTGGGCCATGTGATTGCAAGGTCCTTGCGAGGACCTCGCAATCACATGGATGGCATAGCCGTCCAACAGATTGCCACCAGGGGGAGTACCTGTAATGACAAGTACTCCCCCTGCTGCCTGAAAAAAGACTTAATACATGTTAAAACAGTTTAGAATTAAAATATATATACTTAGATCATATATTTATACATTTATACAATATATACATAGATATATATTTATATATTATATATATATATATTAAAATCAAAATACACGTAGAATGATATTGATTACATATATATATAATTATCATTATAGGATACAAAAATACCGGCACTCAAGGATTGACAGCACATCAAATCTTAATTTATTTCGAAGACAGAGATCAACGTTTCAGCTCCTCACAGGAGCTTTCATCAGGACACAAAATATCATAACACTGAAAACACTCTTATATAGGACATACAATTACTACTAATGGGTACTTACCGCCAGGTGCACTGCATTTGCACTCGCCGCCGGAACCGCCGAGACCGCCTTCACAGACAACCTTACTTCCGGGTTCGCGGTCATGTGACCCCCTAGGACGTGTCAGTTAACCAGGCCGTGTACGTTGCTGGGGCAACACCAGTAAGCAATCTCAGGTAGTTGCTCCCAAAGTACCAGCGCCGGCGAGGAACAAATTTCCTCATGACACTTAATGTTGTCATGGCGATCAGGACGCGTTTCCGGCAGACGTGCCAAAACGCATAGGATCTAAACGGAAAAACCTACAAGACGTATATCTGCATACAAATGTATATACAATGTAAAAAGATGTGTATGGATGTAGTGGTGAAAATAGGAAGTGTTGATAAGCAGTGAAAAATGCATGCAAGTTCTCAAAGGCAGCAAACATAAAAACATGTGTAAAAAAATCAAAGTGATGTGTCTGGTATTTTAAAGTGATGAGTGGAGGAAGGCCCAAAGGCTTACAGAAATGTGAAAAATGTATGTGTAAAGATAATTTAGCTCCTAAGTAATAGTACTAAATCTTAAGTGTGTGAGTGAGATGCATATATAGTACTCAGTAATTGCGCACCTGGGGTAAGTCCCTTAGATACATACTTGTTACATATAACATTAAGTAAGGTTAATATGGAATTAAAAGAATAGTCAGCAGTGCTGAAGCATAAACAAAAAAACGGAAAAACACAAAAATAAAGATGGAGTTGTCAGAAAATAGAAATAGACATAAAGATAGATTAAAAATAAAAATACAGGTGCGGAGCCTGAACACCGATGGAGTGTGAGGCCTGAGCTCTCCCGTCCACGAGCCACAATCAGCCAACATCGGCACCTTTCTCCGGCCATCCACCCACACAAAACGGGTACACGCAATCCACAGCACCCCCCGGCCAATATCACAATGGGAGGCACTAAAAAAAAAAAGGATACCCCCGTATCGGTGGCATCGATGTTCCGCGCCACCCGGGAACAGGGGCGGCCATCTTTAACGCAGGAGGCCCTAGAATCCGGGGCTGAATCCGAAGACAGTGAAGCCCCTGAAAAAGAACCAGCAACAGCATACCGCACACCGCGTGAGCCGCTTACTAAAGCCGACCTCCGCCAAATGCTGCAGGATGCCACAGCGGACATAAAGGCACACACGGCCACGGAATTGGAGCGACACATCTCAGGCCTAAAAGGGGAAATCGAGGCCCTGAACAACCGCACAACCCAGGCTGAAGCTGATCTCACACAAATTAAAGTGAACACCACCCAGCACAAACAAGATATCTATTACCTAAGCGATAAAGTGCAATTCCTTGAAGACAGCCTGGAGGACCTAAATAACCGTTCTCGCAGGAACAATATCAGAATAAGAGGTATGCCAGAAACTGTGGACACAGACGCCATTTTACCCACACTACAAGATCTGTTCCGGTCCTTGCTCCCACACTCCACAGACCAGGACAGGGAGATAGACAGAGCACACAGGGCCCTGCGACCCGCAGCCCTCAATCCATCAGTCCCCAGAGACGTTATAGTCCGCCTCTTACACTTTGCCACAAAAGAGAAAATCATGGCGGCGGCCAGAACAGCATAACCAAAGCATGGGACTCACACACTTACCTTCTTCCAGGACCTAGCCCCTACCACACTGAGTAAAAGAAGGGACCTAAAACCTCTTACTATGGCACTAACCCAACAAGGACTAAGGTACCGATGGGGGCACCCCTTCAAACTCCAAGTACGTGTGGGAGAACAGGAACACGTCCTACATCACCCGGCGGCGATGGATGACTTTGCAGCGGCCCTGGGGCTACAGCTCGCCACCATAGCACCACCAAGAGACCGCCGCAACAACAACAACGACACCAAGGAGGGCCACGCGACCGAACGCTCTCAACAGACGCACCGACACCAAGCATGGAAAGGGCCCCCCCTGACAACCGGGTCAATCAACCAGGCCACAGTAACCTGAAGCCAACCCACATGGCCCTTAGACTTTCTCTCTACCCAGCGGAACTTACCGCTGTAAACCAAACAAGGACTCAGGCCTGTATACCCTAAAATGTTGTAATGTTTGAAATATTATACTGTTATACTGTTTTACTGTTTAAGCTCACTCCTGCCACAAATTTAATACGGGAAATGACAGGCTGATGCACATATACACAAAACACGCCAGACCAGGGGATAAGGCCTAAATTCCCAACTCCACAGGAAACCCCCCCCCCCCCCCCTCTTTTTTCCTTTTTATTATTACTACTACTCTCATAATCTCCCACAACACCAAACCGCTAAAATGGCGGAGGTCTGGCAGACACCACTTTACGACCTACACCACACTCCCACTACCCAGCGAGCTACGACACAATCCACCAACACGGCAAGCAGACTTATGCCGTGACAAGGCCCACCACAAATAACCTGGGACATTCTATGCTAACTTTAACAGGACACATGAACGTTCCGGCACTACTCCTCCTCACTGTGACAGGAGCACCAAATAGCGCTGCTCCCCCTATACTAGGATTTAAACATAACAGCTGCACAGTCCTCCCTCTACCAGGGCACAGATGTTGGTGAATACCTTTTTTTTTTTTTTTTCTTTTCCTATTAATTTTTTCTTTTCTCCTTTAGTGGCTCACACGAGAATTCAAGCCTGTATACTCAAACATGTTGCACTGTTGAAATGTGTTATTGAAATGTTTTACTGTTTTACTACTTACGCTCATCCCTGCTACAAAGTTTATGTGGGAGGTAACAGGTAGACGCACTAATATACAACGCAGGCCAGACCTGGGGACTAAACCTACACTACCAAGGCCACAGGAAATCCCTGGCCCTCCCCCTCCTTTACTATTCCCACAACCTCCTACAACGCCATACCACCAATATAGTGAGGGTCTAGCAGAAACCACTATAAAACCCAACATACGCCCCCACTACTCAGCACCCTAGGGTGCAATCCGCCATCATGGCAAGCGAGCCCACCCCGTGCCACAGCCCAACACGGCTTAGAAAACCTATCATAAGACAACTACAGAGCCACAAGCCTAAAAAGAAAAAGAAAATTCCGATAACATGACACAGGAGTAATATGGCACTATTCCCCCGTCACTAAGACATGGGTACCAAATAGCGCTACACTTCCTTTACTAGGTTCCAGATGTTGCATCTGAACAGCCCTACCTATACTATAGCACAAAGGTTGATGGACACCCTTCTTACTTAACTGAACCTACCGCTCTGTACCATACGAATGTCTGAGACATATATACCCTAACAGGTTGCAAGGTTGAAATGTTATGTGGTTTTAATGTACATGCTCATTCCTACTAAGGTGTTACTGAAAGGGATAACAGGCAGGCACAACCGTACACAAAACACACCAAATAAGGGGACTAGGCCTCAGCCACCAAAGCCACAGAATTCCCCCGACCCCCCCCTCTTCTCCTATTTCCCCTGTGTCACATCTGGAATACCAACTAGAACAGCCCCCCACCTTTTACTAGGGTACAAAGGCCACAACTACACAGTCCCAATTTAGACACAAAACCGACATCATATGGGACACTCCTGAGCACCGGCCAACCTGGGCCCCCCATGGCCCGAGTACACACCACATCTGGCAACACCGACTAATGCTATGCACATTCTCTCTGCAGATCCACAGAACTCTTCCCGCCTCTACACAACAGGCCGGGCCACGGCCTCCCCCTAAGCACCACCCCAGCCACCGAGCTATAGCGACCAGATAAATGACCACGACTAAGGTAATACACTCACGGCTCGGAGAGGACGGGGGGTAAGGTCTATACCCCTTCCAGGCACCTCCGACTCAACCCACACAACCTACCCACAACAACAACCACCTAGTAACGGACGACTAAGCTTGCTTCCACCCCCATCAGGACAATAGAACACCCTCGAGGGAACAGGAATAGGTCCGCACCGAGACGCAGGTACCTACACCCCCTCAACCTCCGCCCCCGCCATACCTGGCAGCGTAGGTATAAGACCAGGAAACACCCGACCCTCAGCCCGATTCAAAGGCGAACACCTGACCTCACACACCCAAAGACCAGACTCCCCAAACATAATAGCCTACAAAGACACAGACAACCCTTTCGCTCCGGAACCACACATACCCCCTCCCCCCGACCTACCCCACACATAATAGGACACCATGAACTCCAAACTGACATGCGTATCTATCAACTGCAAAGGACTCAATAACCCCGCAAAGAGACATAAACTAATGAGATGGGCAAACCGTACTAACGCAGACATAATACTATTACAAGAAACCCATTTCACACAAGCTAAACCATTCCCCCTCACTAACAGACACTACCGGGAGTGTCACACGGCAAACTCCCCCACGACCAAACAAAATGGAGTTGCTATCCTGATAAGAAAAACTTGCCCACTCAGCATTAAACAAATACTCAAAGACCCACAAGGCAGATTCATCACGCTCACAGGTCAAGCAGGACATACCCGCTACGCCATAACCTCACTATATGCACCGAACACCCCAAATAAAGAATTTTGGGACACGTTCCAAGCGCACTTAGCCCTCACCCCAGGCCACCTCAAAATCATAGGGGGCGACTACAACGCCACACTGTCACCGACGGTAGACCGACGTAGGACCCAAAAACTCCCAAACCCAACGCCCAAAATTGACAGACTACTGCAAGACTTCGTACAAAGACAGAGACTGGTCGACGTCTGGCGCCTGCTCCACCCGACCACTAAGGATTACACATTCTATTCCCACCCCCACAACTCGTACTCCCGCATTGACCTTTTTCTGATTTCCCCCCCCCCTAACACACATGACCCAATCAGCCGACATAGGCAACATTACGTGGTCAGACCACGCGGACATTACACTATCAATTAAGGTCCCTGACGTAGCCAGGCCATGGTCCTGGAAACTTAACCCCACACTACTACACAATCCAGTAATAACAGAAAAGATCCATACAGAACTGACCAACTACTTCACACTGAATGCACCCACGGCGCCCTCACCAAGCATATTGTGGGCTGCCCATAAGACGGTCCTGAGGGGAAAAATTATAAGCCTAGCATCACACCTGAAAAAGACCCAATTAGCCGAGTTAGCAACAGCTCTTACGAGCCTACGATCCCTGGAAACGAGCCACAAACAAAACCCCACACAGGACATAATAACAGAAATCACAGAATGCCGAGCCAAAATTAAAGACTTCATGACTAGAGACACACACAAAGCCATGCAATGGACCAAGCAAACCTATTACGAAAAATCGAATAAAGCCGACACCTTACTAGCCAGGAAACTGCAACGCAGGGCCGACCGAAAACGAATAGACACAATACAATCACCGGACGGCACCAAACACCACACACCGTCTAAGATTGGTGAGGTCTTCCAAAAGTATTTCTCCACACTATATGACCATAGCCCCAACACCCGAATACATCCCGAAAAGACCAGGCAATCCATAGACGAATACCTACAGAAAGTACCCTTACCAGCCTTAAAAACGGAAGCTATAACCAAAATAAGCGAACCAGTCACCATAGAAGAAATCGCTAAAGCCATTAAGAATACTAAACCCAATAAAAGCCCGGGACCGGATGGTTTCACGGGACTCTACTACAAAACCTTCCCTGCCATCCTTCTCCCCCACCTCTGCAACCTCTTTAATGCAATACTACAGGGAAACCCCATACCACCCGACATCCTAAGAGCAAATGTGTGCCTTCTTCCCAAACCAAATAAAACCCACCTAGACCCAAGCCACTACAGACCGATATCCTTATTAAATGTTGACGTAAAACTACTAACAAAGCTACTTGCGGACAGGATTAACCCCCACGTACATAAACTTATACACCCAGACCAAGTGGGCTTCATACCCTTCAGACAGGCGTATGACAACACCAGACGGACCTTCGACCTTCTATGGACGACCTCACACCGACGACTCCCCACCCTATTCCTATCCCTGGACGCCGAAAAGGCATTTGACCGACTGTTGTGGCCATTCCTTTTCGCCACCCTGCGCAAATTCAGGTTCCCAGACCCACTTCTAAATGCGCTCAACGTTCTGTACTCCGCACCAGAAGCGAACCTCCTAATCCCAAATGCTCAGCCCCCCTCTTTCCGCATCTTCAACGGGACGAGACAGGGCTGCCCCCTTTCCCCACTTTTGTTTGCCCTCTCATTAGAACCCCTACTCCAAACCCTACGCCTAGACACAACAATAAAAGGAGTGCGCATTAGAGAAGAGGAATATAAAGTAGCAGGTTACGCTGACGACCTACTCCTCACCATCACCGACCCGACAAACTCGCTCCCATCTCTACTACACACCATACACGAATACGCACAGGTCTCAGGCTACTGCCTTAACCTGGACAAAACGGAAGCACTTCCGGTACAAATCCCCCAGGAAGACCTAGACAAACTAAAAACAGAATACCCGTTCCGATTCAACCTCACACACATACACTACCTAGGTATCGACTTACCAGTAGATGTCTCCCAGACATACCAACTCAACTACTCCCCCCTATTGCTAAAGGCGGCGGCTGACCTCAAAACCTAGGAATCCCACTCCATCTCTTGGCTAGGAAGGGTAGCATGCATAAAGATGAATCTCCTACCGAGATTCTTATACTTATATCAGACGCTACCGGTTCAAGTAGTCGCCAAAGACTTTAAACAATTACAAACACAAATAGACCGCTTCATCTGGGCCAACAAACGTGCCAGAATACGGAGAGACATCCTCTACCTCCCGACACGGTCAGGAGGCCTTGGCCTACCCCATTTCCTCCATTATTTCCATGCAGCACAACTGGCACAGATTAAGGCACTGCACGCCCCCGTAGGGTTGAAAAGATGGGTCGACCTTGAACATGACTTATTTGGCCACGATTTCCCTTCCCTCTATATATGGGTCCCAAAACAAGCAAGACCACAACTCCCTCCCACCACACCGGCACTCGACACCTCCATTACACTATGGAACAAACTCTCCATAAAACACGCACTCACAACGAACCCCTCGCCCTTGACACCAATCCTGAGAAACAAACACTTCACGCTGGGCATGACCCCAAAAGACTTCGCTCACTACGAAGACAATGACCTCGTAAGGACATATCAATTCTTCCGGAACCAAAAAATCATTGCATTCACAGATCTGACTCAAAACAGACCATTTACCACTCACGACTTCTTCCGCTACCTGCAAATCAAAAACCTCCTAGATACCCCCATATATAAACGAGCCGGCCTTACACCACTCACAGCCTTCGAACAAACATGTATCCATGCCCCCATACAAAAAAGCCAGATCTCCACGACCTACACACAACTACTCAAGACGACAGGGACCCGACCACCAGGGTATGTCATAGCATGGGAAAGGGATCTAGGACCCCCAGCAGATCCCACAGACTGGTCTGCAATATGGGAAGCCACAGCGACAGTAACAATATGCGTAACGCATAAAGAGCAGGCATATAAAACCCTAATGCGCTGGTACCACACTCCCCTAAAACATAAACAAATGGGATTATCCGCATCGGACAGATGCTGGAAGGGGTGCGGCCAAAAAAGAACATATTACCATATGTGGTGGGAATGCCCATGTATCACACAAATTTGGACTGACATAGCAGCCTTGGCCTCAAAAGTCCTACACGACACTATCCCAAGGGACCCATGGCTGTGGCTGCTATCCAAACCGCTAGAGGATACACCACGAGCCCATAACAAACTACTGGCCAAACTAGCCTTGGCCACCAGGAGAGCTATAGCCTCCCATTGGGGCGCACCCACAATCCCGTCACTCACGGACATAAAAAAGAAAATGAATGAAGCCAGGTCAATGGACAGCTTATCAGCACTTATACATGACACCACAACACATTGCAATAAAATTTGGGACCTATGGCTCATGGAACCCTCCACTGCCACTTAAAGAGGTGTGAGGAAAAGAAGAAAAACAAAAACAACAGGGAAAGGGAAGGTCAACGTAACAAAAGATAAACATTCACTATATGTGTACAAGAGGGATCCTAATTACATGCTCAACTCATACACCCCATGGGCGCAAAGGGAATCAAGGAACTAGTGAGTGGCATGCACGAAAAATAATGCATAGTCGACTTCTGTGGATTAAATTAGAGATACACAAAGTGATATCCTCATCTCAGGTAAAGCCAATTCGGACCCGAGAAAATTATCAGGCAGTCAGTTTACTCACCCTATACTCGATTCCCTACCGGAGTAAATTTACACGACACGGCTAATCTCAAAAGTAAAAACGCAATCTGAGTCAACATAGAGAAATCGCACAACCCACAGGTCAGGGACGCCTTCCCACCCCCCCTTAACCCCACCGGAAACTCCAAAATAGGGAACCCCCAAAACACACTCTATTCTGGAACTATGTTTCACCCCCCCTCACCTCCTACATATTAGCTACTGCTCCTCGTACCACAAAGAGGATACATGACCATACGTTCAAACCTGTTTGTATTTGTATTTGTATTTGTTTTGGTTCGTTCCAAAAATGTTTGAAAACTTGTCAGAACAAAAATTGCTTAAGAAAACATAACGTTGCACTACCAGTTAACTACTAGACCTGCATAAGCCTCTCTGTACCAAAACGCCTTTTTTATATGATCTGTTCGCACTTTGGCTTTTGCATAAGCCCACACAATACCCTTTGTGCAACATATGTGTACCTGTCACTTCTGTCAATCGAAAATAAAGAATTTATAAAAAAAAAAAAAAAATGTGAAAATAAAATTGAGAAAATAAAAATAATGAAAGAAATTTTTAATAACAAATAAAAAATAAAAATTAAAATTAAAAATAAAAAAATAAAAAAATAATAAAATAATAAAAATAAAAATAAAAAATAAAAAATAAAAAAATAAAAAAATAAATAAAAAATAAAAGTAAAAAATAAAAATAAAAAATAGTAATAAAAAATAAAAGATAATAAAAATAAATAATAAATAAAATAAAAATAGTCAAGATAAGAGTGATAATGAATAAAGTAATAAACAATGATAATATGCAAATGAAAAAAAATAAAAAAATAAAGAAATAGACATGTAAATAGCGAAATAACGGATGTGGAGGTAAACAATCCCATGACGTATAAATATTTATATTAATATGGGCATTAAACCCATAGAGGTGAAGGTCAAGGCTCAAATCCTTATAGGAAAGGAACAAATGAGCATTTCTCATTGAGGCCTCGAGGTGCTAGGGTTCCTAACTGGCAAATCCAGTAGGTCTCTCTTTGTAATAAGAGCCTAGCTCTGTCACCCCCTCTGGCAGACAATGGAACATGCTCAATTGCAACGCATCTGAGTGAAGCTAGTTGATGCTTAAATTCTAGAAAATGTCTGCCCACTGGTTTGTCCAATTTGCCATCACGGTAGGCAAGCCGGATACTAGACCTGTGGCCTCTTATTCTCTCACAGAGTGCGGTTTCTGTTTTACCTATATAGTTGAGCCCACAAGGGCAAGCCAATTTATAGATAACAAACTCAGTTCTGCAATGAATACGTTGTCTAATCTTATAGGACTTGCCTGTAAAAGGGTGTGTAAAGGTTTTGGAGGGGATGAGGTGACCACACGTCACGCATCCCAAACACCTTACACACCCCACATTGATGTTTTCCTTCTTTACTGGTTTATAGCAATGTCGTGGGTCCGTCTTTACCAGTAAGTACCCATTAGTAGTAATTGAATGTCCTATATAAGAGTGTTTTCAGTGTTATGATATTTTGTGTCCTGATGAAAGCTCTTGTGAGGAGCTGAAACGTCGATCTCTGTCTTCGAAATAAATGAAGATTTGATGTGCTGTCAATCCTTGAGTGCCGGCATTTTTGTATCCTGTATCATTTAGCCACCAGGACACCAGGTATTTTTTCTAATTATTTAAGTTGGAGTGCAGGGGCTCTCTGGATTTGTAATTATCATTATATATATATATTAAAATCAAAATACACGTAGAATGATATTGATTAAATATATATAATTATCATTGTATATTTTTTTTTATATATAATATAAAATAAATAAATATGTAAATACGTTTAAAAAATAAAATGAAAAAATAATAAATAAAAAATATACTGGCCAAAATTGGCGTTTAAATTAGTTTTTTGCATTTTTTACACACAAACAAATATTAACACTAACTTTGGCCAGTGTTTGTGACCAAGTCGCTACTAAAAAAAGACTGGACATACCCCATTTGCAATACCTTGGGTTGTCTACTTTTGCAAATGGTATGCCATCATGGGCTACCAAACGGTCTCAAAGGCAACGTAACCAATCTGGCGAATTTCAATGTGAAAAAACTGAAAAATGTAACATGCTATATTTGACTCTGTAACTTCCCAAAACACCATAAAACCTGTACATAGGGGATACTGTTTTACACGTGAGACATCGCTGAATACAAATATGTGTATTTTATTGCAGTAAAAGCAAACAGTAGAACTACAGTTTTTTTAATTTGTATTTTCTCAATTTTTTTTATATTTTATTCATATTAAATTATGTTTCATACCTCAATATTTGATGTTAAATGAAAGCCCTGTTTCCCCTGAATAAAATTATATATAATAAGTGTGGGTGCTCATAATATGAAAGAGGCGAATTACGCCTGAACAGACATACAGCGCAAATTCACGTTTTTGTTTACGTTTTGTTTTGATCACAACGTGTACATTTGGCTCAGTCCTTAAGGGGTTAATTTAGGAGTACAGAAGGTGAAAAACAACATTTTGACACCTACCTTCAAAGAAACCTCAGGTGTGCCAAAACATTTCATCCCTTAGTATATCATGCAGTCAATTTCTTTCCCAGGTAAACAGCGGACACAAACTGGGCATCCACCTAAAACATGATTAATCACACCAGGCAACCTTAATCCATTGCTCCGTGGTCCATTTCTGATGGTTTTTTTATTTTATTTTTTTATGTACCAACAAATCTGGTGATTTATTGTTGAAAAATATACATGAGTAGAGGTAAACATACTATAACATAGCAAGGCAATAAAGACTATCATGCCAAGATCCTACAGTCAATTAGTACCAGGGGGAGCAGAAAAATACAACAAAAAAATCTATATGGTGACTGAACACGTGTTTTGGCCACTAAACGGTGCTTCCAAAGAAGAAACCTGTATTCCTTTATCGTGTCAAGATACCTGCTCCTTCTGTGTTATGATTTTGTACTAGCTTTTCTTTAAATGTGTTATGTTCCTTTAAATTTTATCTGTGTTGTGTCCTTTTTTTAATAAAACGGGTTATAGCAAAGGAGTACATGTCAGGTAGATAGTTGTAACATACGGTATAACCTTGAGCATATCAGCCTCTTTTAAATAAAATGTTTTATATTAAACAAGACAATACTAACAGATGGCACAAGACTGAGTAAATGATGAGATAATTAATAGAGGTTAACCATGCTAAACACCGGGTACGTCAGGCTAGGTATGCATGTGAAGATTCTAAGATAATATACATGTTAAACTAATTTTGACTACCTAGGTGATGTCCAGTTAAACAGAACTAAACATGCTAAAGACAGGGTTTATCAAGCTAGGTGTTCAGGAGAGTAGTACTATAGCATAAACAATATTGTAAAGCGCTACGGAATCTGTTGGCGCTATATAAATGGAGATAATGATAAACATGTCAACGTAAGTTTACAAGAGTGGCTAACTAGATACCTAACTAAGTGTGCATTTTATAGTCATGCATCAGACATATATAACATGAAGAAAAGTATATTCGTCCGGACTGAAGTTGAGATCTGCAGCAGGTTGCTCTACCCGTTAAGACCTCTCTATGCATGCTTATGGTATGAAGCTGATAGGTTAGTGGCAAATCTTAGAGAGGGCAAGTTTAAACCACCGGGGCCATTTTGGTTGGTAGGTGGCCTCTAGGCTAGCATATATGCATTAATGGCTGTATAAAGTAGCTTAACCAGGGGGGTGGGATAGTGGCAGAGTAGTGTCACATTGTTTTTGAAATAAAGTAAGATAATAGGGCAACAGGCTGAAATAAAACATAACAGTTGTAGTAGATGGTATTCACAGCTGATGCTGGATCTCAGCCTTTTGGTGCGACATCCTTCCAAGTTAACTTGGTTTTCAGCCGATTCCATGGAGTGGTAGTCCCTTCATGCCCCATGAAAGTCCATGCCATGGCAGGTATGGTACCACCGCACCTGCTTCGCCCTTCCAGTTTCCATGTCTGTGAGGGCTAGGGACGAGTTCCTGCTGCCAAAGTGTGGGTCCGGACCTTGCGTATTCAGCCCAAGGCCTTGGTGGGAGCCTGTGCCCGAAATTAACCCCTTAAGGACACATGACATGTGTGACATGTCACGATTCCCTTTTATTCCAGAAGTTTGGTCCTTAAGGGGTTAATTTATCCCATCAGCAGGATCATGGGCCAATGGGGTTACCAATTGCCGGACAGCCCCCTGGGTGTATGGACGGCAGTGGGGGGTTACCTCTAATTGGGCCCCCAGCTTGCAAGAAGAGCGGGAGTCCAGCATCACTACTCCTTTGTGATGCATGGGATGTGGGCAGGTGTGTGCCATGCCGCTGGCAGGCCTCAAGCTGTTTTTAGGGATTGTCTCCCAGCGCATGATTGTGCTGTTGAGTAGCCGTAGGTGATATCCCCTGTGATCGATTATCCAAAAGCTCTGGCAGACAGCCTCGAATCTGTCATTAAAGGAGTCCAGTCATTCTTCAGCCCTCTGGCTCGGTCATGAGTGCAGCGTTTCCTGGCCGGCGGCCATTTTAGTTTTGCCTCGTGGGCCTCGATTACGGGACAGGTTTGCTGCTCAGATGTATGTTAGCCAAGGTGGGGACCAGCTTAATTCCCACCGGTCCAGGGGGGGGAGAACATTGTTTGTGGCAGGTCCCGCCTGTTGCTGCGCCGCAGGGTCCGGGTAATTGGCCACTCCACCCATCCGTCTCTCCTGGGCCTGCTGTGAGCGAGATGCAGCTGAGTGCTGCGAGGTGCGGGCTAGCTGACTGTAATTCCGGCTTTTTTAGTGAGTCGATGAGGGAACTCTCACAATGTGCAGCCAGCCGCCATGATGCCCAGCTCCATTTCTGATATTCACAATCCCATTGATTGTGCTTTCTGCGGTGGACAGTAGTCATCATGGGCATCCTGACCGGACTGTGGCTGTGCAGCCCCATATGCAGAAAACTGATATACTGTGTGTTTTTACACCTTTCTATCATGGCCACAATGAAGGAATTTGAGCTACAAAAGTTCTTCTGTGTGATCGGACCAGACAAGCTAGTGCATCCCATGTGCATCAATGAGCCTTGGCATTATCTCCAACATCCATGACATTGTAATGTTATAATCAATGTTATTCACTTCACCTGCCGTGGTTTCAATGTTGTGGTTGATCAGTATAAATTCTAGTGGTAATCATTATTGTTTATTATACACTGTACATAGTTATGTTATAATTAGTGATGTCGCGAACATAAAATTTTCGGTTCGCGAACGGCGATTGCGAACTTCCGCAAATGTTCGCGAACGGGCGAACCGGGCAAACCGCCATTGACTTCAATAGGCAGGCAAATTTTAAAACCCACGGGGTCTCTTTCTGGCCACAATAGTGATGGAAAAGTTGTTTCAAGGGGACTAACATTTGGACTGTGGCATGCCGGAGGGGGATCCATGGCAAAACTCCCATGGAAAATTACATAGTTGATGCAGAGTCTGGTTTTAATCCATAAAGGGCATAAATCACATAACATTCCTAAATTGTTTGGAATAACGTGCTTTAAAACATCAGGTATGATGTTGGATCGATCAGGTAGTGTAAGGGTTACAGAAAAGGTAAAAAAATAGGTTAGCGCCAATAATACAATAGATAGGCAGCAACCTTACAGAAGGTAACCCTCTTACCCTCTGGGATAAGAATGTACAACAGAAAGAGAGAAAGGCTGCGCCAAAATTAAAACAGAATTAAAAATAATAATACAATTAGTCCCAATATATATTGGAGAATAAAATGTCTGTTCCACAAGTTCCACTGGTAGAGTGTTTCCTCTGTCTGTGATACTTCAGATCCTCTCGTGATATGGAAAACACAAAGGGAAAGGACCAATCGTGCAGAGTGTATTAAATGAGTAGTGGTAAAATAATAAGATGTATTACACTCACATTTACATGAGCTGTGACCAGCTCAGGGGTAACAGGTGTTCAGCAGAATAATCCCTGCTTGTAGGATGTTACGAATGCTTGTCCTCTTGGGGTATGATGGTATCCAACTCTCAGGAAAAGGGGAAGAGAATAGGAACAACAAATAGTGCTCTCTGATGGTATAACGTGGTATAAATAAAAAGAAAAGGAAATATGCTCACAAATAGAGTGCAGATCACACTGCACTTGAAATATAGCGTGGGCGGTATAATCCCCACCTCAGGATATATAAAATGCCAGGAAACAAAATAGTAAAAATGTTATATGTGTAAAAATAATAAAATAAAAATGATATGAATGGCACAGTCATATAGCCAAACTTAATTTATTATTTAAAATACACAATAAAATCCATTAACGCGTTTCACCACTGGGGTTTTAGCAAAACGGAATAACATTAAAACCTGGCAAGAATAGAATATATATAAGGACACTGGTACTTTAAAAATTGTGCCAAAAATAGCATCAATTAGCATAAGCCAATCAGAGTTAAGCATAATACACATTGGTAACAAAACTTTAGGTAACAGTTAAAACAGAGATTGTAATAGATAAAATAACAGTCTAACATGTCACAATCATAATGTATTATGAATAAATAAAAAACGAGGCCTCCAGCTTAAATAGTACTTTGCTGAATATGGGTATAGCGCGTCACGTGACCCGCGCGGCATTGTGGGGACTGTAGTGCGCGGGTCACGTGATCGCACAGAGGCATGTATGCTGGCTGTCCCAACAATGGGCGGAGTGAGCATCTGAGGGGGTGGATACAAACTGCAATTGAAAACAATAGTTGTATATAAAAAAAAAGGGGCAGAGAATATAAATAAAATGCTAAGGGTAATACATATCAGTAGCAGCATTAATGATCATCACAAAGATGAAAAATATGTACATCTAATAGCAGCAAATAATTAAGCATCATATACAGAAAAAATAGTTAAAACCAGTATATATCAAAAGGCAGCAAGTAATATATATATGCAATAACATATATACATATATAAAAAAGAATAAAATATAAAATATTATAAAAATAAAAATGGTGACATATAAGAGTGAAATCTCTACTGTGTGGTCATGTTGGGGGTATCCTAGACTATAATGCCGTAGGTAACAACTATGAATAGGATAGCCCCAAAATGACCATAACTAAAGCAGATAAGGAGTATATTAATTAATTATATTTTTCATAAAAAGTTAAATAGATCAAAGTCTACATTTAAGCCTTGGGGGGCTAAAGTCTGTAGGTTAAAAACCCAATCCATCTCATTTTTACCTAAAATATTCTTTATATTGCCACCTCTCCAGGGAACTCTGCATTTTTTTTTTATTCCAATACATCTAAGAAATTTTGGATCCCGATTATGTTTTTCAAAGTGTTTTGATACAGAGTGGTTAGCATGTAACGGATCGCCTGGCACCCCGACTTGGTACCTCCGTTAATGGATGCTCCTAGTGCTTCCTGAGGACTCCAAGCACTCTGGCAGGCACCACAATCACCGAATCAGAGAAGCCTTTAAATTCTCCCAAGCATATGAATGCTGTAGACCATTGAATAGGAACCATACGAATAGGCTTGTACTCCTAGCAGTCAACTGGAACAGCATGCAATAAATCCTTCCCCCAATAATGAGACGACACATCACTTTGAGGGTAAAACAGGAACTGAGGACTGGCTCATCCAGCCTGGCTTTTATTTCCAACTCACACATACAGGTCACACCCAGGGGGAGGCATAAAAGAACCAATGACATAGATGTTACCTCCCACACATCCCCTCCCCTTAGTGTGACACATAATCCCATTATGCATACCGTTTAAAATGTACTTTTACACAACTTTCCTAACTCTAAAACCATACATCACATTCACATAAAAATACATATCCACAATCAATCCATTCAGGGGAACAACATATTAAAAAATGGCATGGATCAGACCAGGGGTTCAAAAGTTAGTAAAGTATCTTTTAAAACCCCTAGCTTCCCAGCTCAGACTGTTTTTTACAGAGCCTTCTCTGTGCTGGAGAAGTAATCTAATTATCTCCAGCACAGAGACAGACTCCATTAACCACATGGTTACAGAAAGACATAAAACACTTTAAAATACAGAAAGTTACTTTTTAACCATAACACACAGACATTTCACATATCCCCAGATAGCTGGGATCTGAGCGCACAAAACTACCGAATAGCGCGCAGATCCTATTCACACAGTACAATTGCCATGGAGCTAAAGTCTTTCCCATAGTCTTTCATTATGAATAGGCTCCATGGTATAGCTATCTGGGGTATCACATTCCCATAAAGTCTGGTCCATAGTCCAAAGGCAAGAGGCGGGCAATCGGCCCCCTCCAAGGACACGTGGCGAGGTCGGTTTCGCCACAATCCCAAAAAGTCCCAATATGTCCATCAATGATTTTAAAAGGGCCAGTTGCAGCAATATAAAGTACAATATGCCCCAAATAACCCAGGGGCCATAGTCAGCAGGTAGGAGGCTAGCAAACAGGCTTCTCCAGGGCCCAGTGGCGAGGTTGGTTTCGCCACATTTCTCCCCTTTTCCAAACACACTAACAGGGTACCTGACCTCTTGCCGGTCAGTGCCCTTGTTAGTCCAGCAGCCCACCCACAAGACAGAAACAGCAGTACAGCCCACCCGCAATAAATGGTTACTACACCTGGGTAAGGGAGAATCTTGTCCATGTCCAGGTGCCTTACCACGGCTGTGTGGGGGACTGGTAGGCTGCCTTGGTGGGTTGCTGAGGGGGCAGAGACCAGCGGTACTCTGTCCTGGTGCCAGCACTACCACGGGAGTAGTCTGGTTGGAGCCTGGTTGCTGGAGACCGACTGTCTCCTCTTTAGCTGCACAGCTCTGCTGCTGGAGACCGACTGGTAGGCTGCCTTGGTGGGTTGCTGAGGGGGCAGAGACCAGCGGTACTCTGTCCTGGTGCCAGCACTACCACGGGAGTAGTCTGGTTGGAGCCTGGTTGCTGGATACCGACTGTCTCCTCTTTAGCTGCACAGCTCTGCTGCTGGAGACCGACTGTCTCCCCTTTGGATACATAGCTCCGCTGTTGGAGGGGGAGACCGACTGTCTCCCCTTTGGCTAAGCAGTCTTGTTGCTGGGGGACAGGACTGACTGTCCTTACCCCCTGTGCTGTAGGTGCAGAGACCACAGTCCCATCTGCACAGTTGTGGGGCTTACAGTCTCCCCCTGGTACATTAAGCTGCCACTGGGGAGAGGTGGTAACCAGCTCCTCTCCCATTAGAACACTCTGCCACTGGGGAGAGGTGGTAACAATCTCCTCTCCCATGCATACTTTCAGTCTTTGTGGAGGGAGACCGACTGTCTCTCCTCCCAATGCAGTGTCCTGCTGCTGGGGAAAAGAGACTGGGCTCTCTATTCCCTGCTGGACACTCTGCCGCTGGGGAAAGGAGACTGGGCTCCCAATTCCCAACAAATCACACTGCCGCTGGGGAGGGAGGACGGCCCCTTCAGCTCCCTTTAACTTGGGCGCAGAGACCACGGTCCCATCTGCGCTGGTGTGGGGCTTACTGTCTCCCCTTGGTGCGCTAAGCTGCCGCTGGGGAGAGGGGGTAACAAACTCCTTTCCCTTACACACTTTCAGCCGCTGGGGAGCAGGGCTGACCCTCTGTACTCCCTGTAGGCAGGGCGCAGAGACCACGGTCCCATCTGCGCTGGTGAGGGGCTTACTGTCTCCCCTTGGTGAGCTGCGCTGCCGCTGGGGAGAGGGAATAACAAACTCCTCTCCCTTACACACCTTCAGCTGCTGGGGAGAGGGGATAACAGGCTCCTCTCCCTGCACCGTAGACTGCCGCTGGGGAGCAAGAACGGCACCTTCAGCTCCCTGTAACGCACACTGCCGCTGGGGATCTGGACCGACTGCCCGGCATCCCTGTAGGGCCGGTAGAGAGACCGCAGTCCCATCTCCCCCTGCCATCTGTGGGTCTTCCCAGGACCAATCCGTGAGGCCCCTCAACATTTATGAGTAAGGGCCACCTGCTTCCCCACATGGCAACTCTGGCTGCTGCTGGGGATCTGGGCCGGCTGCCCAGCATCCCGGTGGGCCCGGTGGAGAGACCTTGGTCCCATCTCTACCTGCCTGTTGTGGTTCCTCACAGGACCAGTCTATGAGGACCCCCACTTCGGGTTCCTCCCGCCGCCTCAGGGAAAGACAGCTAACCTCCTCGGATGCAGCCTCTACTCGGCTGCTGTAACGCTCCTGCTGCTGAGCATACTTCCTCTCTTTTGCCAACCGGAATTCTCGGTCCAGCCTTGTGTTTCGCTCGGCCATGACCTGGTTCCAGATCACCCGGCGTGTCTCCATGGGTATATCATCCCCATACTCGGCCACTCGCTGCCTCACCTCGGCCAGCCAATCATCTCCAGAGCCAGAACCTTCCATACTTGTCTGCTCCCAGGGGCGCTGCACGACTGCTAGCGTTGCCCTCAATTTGTAAATCCAAACAGTGTCTCTGAGCTGCTTTACCTCACACTAGGATGCCATCCCACCGCTTGCCACCAATGTAACGGATCGCCTGGCACCCCGACTTGGTACCTCAGTTAATGGATGCTCCTAGTGCTTCCTGAGGACTCCAAGCACTCTGGCAGGCACCACAATCACCGAATCAGAGAAGCCTTTAAATTCTCCCAAGCATATGAATGCTGTAGACCATTGAATAGGAACCATACGAATAGGCTTGTACTCCTAGCAGTCAACTGGAACAGCATGCAATAAATCCTTCCCCCAATAATGAGACGACACATCACTTTGAGGGTAAAACAGGAACTGAGGACTGGCTCATCCAGCCTGGCTTTTATTTCCAACTCACACATACAGGCCACACCCAGGGGGAGGCATACAAGAACCAATGACATAGATGTTACCTCCCACACATCCCCTCCCCTTAGTGTGACACATAATCCCATTATGCATACCGTTTAAAATATACTTTTACACAACTTTCCTAACTCTAAAACCATACATCACATTCACATAAAAATACATATCCACAATCAATCCATTCAGGGGAACAACATATTAAAAAATGGCATGGATCAGACCAGGGGTTCAAAAGTTAGTAAAGTATCTTTTAAAACCCCTAGCTTCCCAGCTCAGACTGTTTTTTACAGAGCCTTCTCTGTGCTGGAGAAGTAATCTAATTATCTCCAGCACAGAGACAGACTCCATTAACCACATGGTTACAGAAAGACATAAAACACTTTAAAATACAGAAAGTTACTTTTTAACCATAACACACAGACATTTCACATATCCCCAGATAGCTGGGATCTGAGCGCACAAAACTACCGAATAGCGCGCAGATCCTATTCACACAGTACAATTGCCATGGAGCTAAAGTCTTTCCCATAGTCTTTCATTATGAATAGGCTCCATGGTATAGCTATCTGGGGTATCACATTCCCATAAAGTCTGGTCCATAGTCCAAAGGCAAGAGGCGGGCAATCGGCCCCCTCCAAGGACACGTGGCGAGGTCGGTTTCGCCACAATCCCAAAAAGTCCCAATATGTCCATCAATGATTTTAAAAGGGCCAGTTGCAGCAATATAAAGTACAATATGCCCCAAATAACCCAGGGGCAATAGTCAGCAGGTAGGAGGCTAGCAAACAGGCTTCTCCAGGGCCCAGTGGCGAGGTTGGTTTCGCCACATAGCATAACCATTTTTTATATTTCGGCAGTGTTCTGCTAGTCTAATTTTGAGGCATCTGGTAGTCATACCCACATATTGGAGGCCATAAGGGCACTCCAATAGGTGGATAACATTGGTGGTATTGCATCCAATAAAATCTTTTATAGTATAGTTCTTATTAGTAACATTGGATTTAAAACTGGTAACTTTGGAGTGGTAAGCGGGATTAGTACTTTTGCATACAATACAACGTTTGCATCTATAGAAACCCGTCATTCCATTTAAAAAAGTTGGTTGTGTATTTTTAACTTATCTAGTGTAGTTATTGGTTAAAATGGATCTAAAATTGGGTGCACCTCTAAAAACAATTTTAGGCTGTGTCGGTAGTGTTTCTTTAAGAAGGTCATCTTGTCTTAGAAGATGCCAATGTTTTTTAATCGTTTTTTTAATAAAACCACTTTTGTTATTATAATTAAAAATTATAGGAAGGGTAGGGGCTTCTGAAGTATTTTTGTCTTTATAGGTTAGAAGGTTTTCTCTGGGTTTGTTTCTTACTGTTTCTATAATGTTATCTAATTGTATGGGTCAGTAATTTTTTTCAATAAACTGTTTTTTTAAAAACAGTCATTGTTCATTAAAATCATCAATGTGAGAGCAGTTACGACACATTCGTAAAAATTGGCTTTTGGGGGCGCTCTCAAGCCATGGCTTGTAATGACAGCTGGTCTGATCAATTGCTGTATTGGTACATACTTTTTTTAAAAATGTTTTTGTATGCACTGCTCCTTCTTTGATAAAAATACTTAAGTCTAAAAAATTAAATTATATCTCTACTATATTTGCACGTTAAAACAATCCCCCTATTATTTGAGTTAAGATGTGAAATAAAAGCATTGAGTGAATCTTCCGAACCCTTCCATATAAAAAACAAGTCATCGATATATCTAAAATAGGAGACCAGGTTTTGCTCCCATGCATGCTGCCCCCAATGGCACTGGATTCCCAGTCGGCCATAAAGAGGTTGGCATAGCTGGGAGCAAACCTGGTCCCCATAGTTGTCCCTCTCTTTTGGATGTAAAATGAGTTACAAAACCAAAAATAATTATTATTTAAAATGATATTGATGCCTTCCACAATAAAATCAATCTGGGTCTCTGGGACTCTTTTTTCATTAGATAGCATAGTTCTGACGGCATTACAACCAAGTTGATGTGGAATGATAGTATATAAAGAGGTAACATCACATGTAACAAGTATAAAATCTTGTTCCCAATAAAATCCATTAACAAAAAATAATAATGACATTGAGTCCTTCAAATAAGACTTCATAAGTTTTACATAGCACTTGATTGAATAACAAGACCCCCACCTTTATCTGCAGGTTTGATAACAATGTCTTTATCTTCTTGAAGTTGTATCATAGCTGTTTTTTCTGATCTATTTAAGTTTTGAGTGTCATATTTGCTATACTTGATTTTATTAAAATCTCTTAGTACGGATTTTTCAAACATCACAAGAGGGGCTGATTTAAAATGATAGGGATAAAAGGTAGATTGTGGTTTCAAATTTGTATTAATGTATGTAGGTTTGTCTGTAGGGATTTGAGAGGGAGGAAGGGGGGGATTAGTGTTTGCGTCATGGGTATTGTAAAATCCTTTTAGTGTAGCTTTGCGTATAAATTTATTTACATCTAAAAATGCCTAAAATGGTTTAAAAGAATTGGTCGGAGCGTATTTTTAGATTTTTGCTACTTGTGTTCATCATGGAAACACAAAATAATTTTTAAAGCTGTTTTTACAACTGATTTTTTTAAACAAATCTCCATTATTTCCATTTTGCTTTCCTTTGTAAATGAGAACAATTTGAAAAAGTATATATTTTTTCTATAATAGTTTGTAAATTAGTGGAGCTAAAGAAATGTATGTGAATTTTTTTCCTATGAATTTTGCAAACCCTACTGATTCGTCTGCGGTAATATTCCCAACTGTGAGTGCTACATAGACTTAAAACATTTCAATACCATAGAATATTTTGATGAAAGCGTTTATATTTGAACTATATTTAACTCCAGGCCTTCCTTTTATTCTGTGAATTTGAGGGACAAGGAATCTTTTTGGTCACTGTACCAAAGTTCAAAGGGGTTAATTAATTTTCATAGAGGGGGTGAGTAGATGAGAAGAAAAGCTCTTTGATATACTCAAAAGCCTTTACCATTCACTTGTGATTACTAAATATAATAAGGGAGTATTGAACAGACACATTAAGCGTTACTATCATTGTGTGTATCAGGTTCATGGGTGCCCAAAGCTCATTGATGTACATGGGGATCGAAGATGTACATGATAGCATTTCCTGACATGTATTAGTCTTTGAAACTCATTATATGTCAGATCCCAGAGTTTTAGTATTATCATTTGCTGGCTGATCTTGGCATGCATGTTTGCACACCATGACCTGTAAACCCTGATATGTCCGGACTGTCACTCATCCCCTGCAGACAGATGTTATAACTGCATTTCATCTTAAAGTGCTTAATGTGGACTTTAACAGCTTGTTGAATCATGGAACAATTTATTTCACACTTTAAAATTAATATGATTTTTTCAGCAATTTTGTGGTATACCCCCAATTTTGTGGTATACCCCCGTCAAAGGTATAACTCCACCTCTGGCAGCGTCACTGGAGTGTCATCAGCCAAACCAGAAAGATCAGGAAGTCAATTATGTACAAGTTTCCTTACACAGTGTGCTATTTATTGGCATAGAACGGTCAGCTTACATTCTCAGCCAATAAATGACCGGCGGGATTGGCATCCAGTTTCTGCAGCTCTGCAGAAACCAGACGTTGTAAATGATTTGCCCCATTACAAGGAACCTGGGCCAGGGTACACTTGGCTTCATAACCACTACAGTAGGCTGTAATGATTATGATGTTTGGATTAACCCTTTAATAATGTATAGACGTTCATAATTTTTTACCTTTTGTGTCTGTAGATGATGTTGATGGATCTGGACAAATAAATGTGAATTAAAATGAAGTCTCACGTGTCTAGTATTGAACTTGAGACAACAATATAATTACAATAAAATGACAAATTTCACTTTACTCATCAGCTCTCTACTACCACATTGGAGCGCCGGTATCCACACCAAAGCTAAATCTTATGATAACCTCTGGAGGGATCCATCTCTGAGCTAGTTGAAGTGGACATTCAATGGGGGCCCTCCACAGCCAGCTTCCCTTGCAATTATAATACCTGTAAATGCAGCATTATTAGTAAAACGTATTAGAAATTGAAGAGATTTTACTTATTTTATTGCAAATAATGATGGCTTCCACTTTCTGTATTTAACGCTCTGTATTAGTACATAGGAGCACACAAGTAAAAACTAGACCACAAATTAATGAAACTAATCAAATTAGTCTATATAATAAGTTAAGGTGCTATCAATGGTTTACTAGCACCCCTACTGGTAAGGAAGTAATACACAATGTATAACCAAAAGAATGCTAAGTTATATTAAAACCGTGTTATTCACTAAAGTCAGAATTCCAAGTGAATTCCAAGTGAATTTCAAATTTAAGGTTGTAAAAGTCATTTATGCTTTCCATTCAGCTACTGTGGCGTTAAATCTGAAATTCACTTTGAATTCTTACTTTCGTGAATAACCCTGTAAGTCTTTATTGAATATACACTTATCAGCCACAACATTAAAAACACCTGCCTCATGTAGGTCTCCTTCGTGATACCAAAACAGGTGTGATGCATCGAGCTATGGACTCCACAAGACCTCTGAATGTGTCCTCTGGTATCTGACACCAAGACATTAGCAGATCCCTTAAGTCCTGCAAGTTGCGAAGTTGGTCTTCCATAGTTCAGAATTGTTGATTTAGCACATCCCATAGATGCTCAATTGGATTGAAATCTGGGGAACATGGAGGCCAACGCAACACCTTGAACTCTTATTTATGGTCTTCAAACCATTGCTGAACAATTTTTGCAGTGTGACAGTGTGCATTATCCTGGTGTTAGAGGTCACTGCCATCAGGGAACACCATTGCCATGAAGAGGTGTATGTGGGCTGCAACAATCTCTTAGTAGGTGGTACATGTCAAAGTAACATCGACATGAATGCCAGGACCCAAGATTTTCTTAGCAAAGCATTGCCCAGAGCATAAAACTACCTCTGCGAGTCTGTCTTCTTCCCATAGTGCATCCTGCTGCCATCTCCCCAGATAAACAACGCTAACTCAGCTATCTACATAAAAACATGATTCATCAGACCAGGCAATCTTCTTCCATTGCTCCATGGTCCAATTCTGGTGCTGATGTCGCCATTCAAGGCACTTTCAATCATGGACAGGGATTATCTTGGGCACTATGATCGGTCTGCAGCTAGGCAGCCCCAAATGCAGCAAACCGTGATGCACTGTCTGTTCTGACACCTTTCTATCATGGCCAGCATGACGTTTTTCAGTAGTTTGAGCTACATTAGCTCTACTGTGTGATTGGACCAGACAGGCTAGTCTTCGATCCCCATGTACATCAATGAGCTTTGCGCACCTATGAACCTGATGCACACTGGGAACATAGCTTTGCATTTTGGAACTGCTATGACCAAAGTCATCATTATTTGGCCCTGGTCAAAGTCACTCAGATCTTTTTTTCTTGCCTATTTTTCCTGCTCCTAACACATACAATTAAAAAACTGTCTGTTCACCTGCTGCTTACTATATTCCACCCCTTGACATGTGCCATTGTAACGATATAATCAATTTTACTCACTTCACTTGTCAGTGGTTTTAATGTTGTGGCTGATCAATGTACATGTTATAAAAGTCTCTTACATGTCCCATTCAAAGATCAGGATGATTAGTATATTCGTGGATAACAGAAAAAAGACACTGTCAAACAGTAAGACAATATGACACAAATATGCATAGTAATCCAAATAATAAGCAATATATTGTGTGGACACTCCAAATATCACTGTTTAGTAAACATGTGGTAGGCAGGTAGGCGTTTGCCTAGGCAGATCTTTATTTGATCTTTAACCGTTTAATCTTTTTTTTTTTATTATTATTATTTCAGACATGCACCCGCCTTGTATAGTTTGCTAATACTTCCATATTTCAGGCCTTGGTACTCTTGTCATCATTAATATCTCCTGCTATCCTATTAGACTCCCTGTGACCCCCCCACACCCGGATCCCCATTCCCCGTTCCCCTCCCCTGTTTGATTTTATTGTATATTCTTATTTATCAATTTGCTTTGCCCTTTTGCTTTTGGAGAGAGAGACACTTATGTGCAGTGTATTTTTCTTATTTTCTTATTGTATTTTGTCTGCCCATCTGAGGGTTGATATCTTTACCTCTTTTCTCTTCCTCCCCTAAATTCTAATTTTTAAAACAATAAAAGAGTGGTAATACAATACAGTAAAAATTCAAGTGCTAGTAGTAAAAAATCTTAAAAGAACTCAAGAAAGAATCCAAACGTTGTCATAATTCCTTTAGGGGATTATTTTCATTGTAGAAATAACAGAATCAGTGGTGGCTTGAAATCCATATCAACATGCAAAGGAAAACAGAGAAAACTCAAACGGTGGTGTATGTATGCAGTGAGGTCCCAGTATCCATACCGGACCCCACTACCCCTTGTGGCATCGCAGGCTCCCTCTCACCGGTGTCCTCTCTATTGTCTGCTGTGGACCTTGTTGCTTGACAACGATCAGAGTGTGGACGTTGCTGTGTTTGCCATCTTTCACCATTAAAACTGCTGTTTAAAAAGACCCTGAGTGCCTGGACTACATTGTCATCACTATATGAAATGGGGGTTTGCCAGCCCTAGGTACAGTGCACCGAGCTCTATAAGTGATGAGAGTGCATATCCCTCCTTTGTTTGCAGGCTCTGCCTCTTGTGGCAGGGTAGATGAGATGGCACCCTCTGGGGTGGCTTCCAGAGCTGTCTGCTGTGAAGTTGGTGTGAACACAAGCAGGACCCTGCGCTTCCAGTGACTGAAGCCTCTCCCATTGCCGGCGATTCTCTCATCGGCTACACTATGCATCAGTAATCTGCTGTGGTCTGCGGCACATTTCTGCTGTTGGCTTCTGCAGTGATTTCCCACCATTGAAGCATGGCCCATTGGCTTGTACCCACCAGCACATCCGAGGGGGCAAGGGCATAGTACACATAGGGCACAAATTTCTCCACATAGGCTACCCAATCAACCCACTGCTCCACTTTCTCATAGAAAGCGTCCATCCAGCCTGGATGGGTCACATCCACCTGGCGATCATGATCCTCGTGGGCTAGGTCCTCTACTGCGATTGCTAGCAGCTCCCCATCACTTACTCTCCATCACCTTTGGAATACCTGTAGTCCTGCATTCTCTGGGCCGGTCTGATTGATCAGGTTAACATGCTGGAAGCCTGTGGTGTTGCTTCAGACACTTATTCTGCTACTTAGCCATGTTGTGTCCCTCAGCAGCACTCTGAGCTCTCGTGTCAACTTTAGCCTTTTCAGATCACTGTACTGCAAGTTATCCCACCGCTTGCCACCGGTTTGTGACGATACGATTAAATATTGTCTGTGGGTTTACATAACTTGCACCACTAAACTGCTCCACTAAATGCTAGGACTCATCTTTGGTGGCGTATGCTGGATATACAGAGCTGATATCTAGTTACTAAATGATATGCTTTCCATCTAGTCTTCTGGCAATACTCTTATTAGTAATTGTACTCTTATTAGTAATCTGTAGAGGACAATGAATAGCAATATCTTGTGAGACCAGCTTCTCTCTTGGCAACTCCTTAAAACTCAGACTCGGACTCTGACTCAGTTTGTATTTCACACCTAACTGTACTTTATGCCTGCATTAATAATAATACAGAAATACATACAGGTAGGCATCCACACCTCTGACTGCAGTGTGATCTGTTACTGCCTTTAGCAATGACCTAGCTATTTTTTACTTGTTCATGGGTCCTGGGACCAAGCAGCCAGCCAATAGGTCTGAAGACTCTGTTACTGGGATCCCCGAATAACAAACCAGGACAGAGATCCAAAAGAAACTAACACATCATTTTCTACTTTGGACAAGGACTAGCCCTTAGCAACCTGTTCCCAAACATGTGATATGTATATCCTCTATCCCACCTCTGATACATAGCTCCAAGATTTCTATAGCACTGCAGAGTTCCTGTGGAACCCCCTTCCCTTCTCAGTTAAATGTTCCTCCAGTCTCCATTCCCTCAAAAATTCATTGAAAACTCTCTTCTTCAGGAAGGCATATCAACTAAACTGAATTCCCTCCCGCACCCTGATTCCTCCCCTGCAACTGTAAAAAAAATAAAAAACATTCACATACTTAGCAATCAGTGATTACTTTTCCAGCAATCTACTTTTCTACTCCTACCCTTACCTTTTGTGTCACTATAAGAGACACTCTCTAGCATGTAAGCTCATTGAGCAGGGCCCTCAATCCCTCTGTTCCTGTGTGTCCAACTCGTCTGGTTACAAATACATGTCTGTTAGCCCACCCATTGGACAACACTGCGGAATTTGTTGGCGCTTTATAAATAATAAAAATAATAATAAGGCAGACAAGGTTTAAAAAATGCAAATACACAAAACACTGGAGAACGAGCAATAATATTTCATACATAAACTATATAAAACAAGTAACATTTTCAAACACATTAAAAAGCAACAATATATATATTTAGATTCTTATTTGGTTGCCCTACTCTGTATACCAGCATTATGTAAATATACACAAATTTTCAGTCAGCAGAGGGCGCTTGCAGAGTTATCAAGCTAACAATGTATAGTTTGTATATTAATAGCTACTGTCACAAGCCCTTTTTTCAGAGGCTCTTGGGACCAGGTCCATAGTCTGTAGGCAAGAGGCTGGCCTTCAAGCCTCTCTAAAAGGAGTCTCTATCATATTCATCTGATATATATACATTTTCATAAACATGTACACAGAAATAAACTAATACATTGATGGATCTTGCTGATATGACTTTCAATCATTGAGTTCGAGAGTAATCTCCATAGATGCAGTGCAGAATTTCGGTGTCTAAAAAACAATTCAGGAACCGAATCAGAAGAAGCAAACAAATGCAAAGATAGGCCCAGAATCAGAATACCCCAATGAGAGAAAAAGAGGAACAATACAAAAAAAAAAAAAAAGTATTTGAATATTATCAATTATTAAAAGAGTTAACATTCAATTGTTTTTTCCCCATCAATCATCTCTTTTTTTTTCCTGCTACCGACCGAACACTGAATCACAGATCAAACAGCCATAATTGTCTATTAAATATATATATATATAGGGGTTGATTTTTTGTGAAAGATTGCAATGAGACATATACAGCTCCAGGTGTTTCACAGTGAACAAGTACCAAAGTAAGCCTTGGTGTATCACAAAAGATTTGATGGCAGATATCACAGTAATTAAAAAGGGTTTGTTACATAAAAACATTCACAGATTAAGAATAAAAATACATATTTCTGAATAAAACAGAAAAAAACGAAAAGAACAATACAAAACATTAGTCATGTGTAGAACGGTTGTCATAAACAAAGAATTTATAGGTTATGGACAAATAACGCAGAATAGGAGACCGAGGTCATTGTATTAGATAAAATCCTCAGACTTTGTGCACAAGGTGTGTGACCCATACATCCCTAACCTGGTGAAAACCATGAAAAGGCTGTTGTAATGTAGAGGTGGTCTCTTCTAAGGCCCTGATTTCATTAAATCTGTTAATCCAGTCCTGATGGGTATGAGGTGTGACCTGTTTCTCCTTCAGTGGTATGAGTGATTTTGCCATAGGTGTAGAAGGCAAGATCGTTTAGTAGCCTATGTAGGTAAATGAAAGTAGAGTAATAATACTTTGGCTGGGGAGGTAATAAAGAGGAATTTGTTTTTTCAGTATTGGAAATTAAGGCACAACTTCACGAACTATGAAGTTATGAACACTGAGTGGGAGTAAAGACGAGACTTCTGGTGAAAGATGATAAACTTCTAGGAATTTACGCCGTACCCTCAGAGTGTAGCTATTTGTATCTGACAGAGCAACATAAAATTTGGGACAGTGAGGTAATCTGCCTCTTCACCAAGGATTTGTCATTGTGAAGGCAACTCTAGACCAGTGACCTGGCAAGAAAAGCTGCCACATAACAATGGTGAAAGTCAGGCACGACGAGTCCACCCGATTCAATAGAAGAACATAAGATATACATTTTCATTTTAGGTTTTCTACCTGCCCATATAATCCAATGAAGAAGGAGGAACTAGGCACATAAAATGGTAAGGCAGCGTATGTGTACAATAGTCTGGGCAAAAGTCATACTATTGGTGTTTCAAAAAGTGATATATTCAAGTAAAGGTAAGTAACTAATATATATGGTTGACATGTATTATCTGAGAGTTCTATGCCAAGTACGTCAAAGAGCAATGTGCCTTTCCCATGTAACTTGTGAGTGCAACACCTATGTAGTACAATTCATCGTAGTTTACAGAAAACTCACTATATTGTTCCATTTCTGACATTAATGGGAGGAAAGTTATTGAAAACCGTAGGTCATCTGCATATGCAGATACTGCATAAGCTTCATCCCCATAATGACTCTTTTTATTTGAGTCAGTATTTGGAATGCAGCTTAGGGCCAGTGTTGTCCCTGACCACAGTTAAAAAGGTTTTAAATCGAAAGACAAAAAGCAGTGGGGAAAACTAGACTTTGGCTCCGCCAAAGTTTTCGTTTTAACCATTTACATTCAGACAAATAAATAGATTTTTGTTCATTCTGAATTTCTGCTTTTTGTTTAATCATTTTCTGATGAAATTTGATAGTTTGGGAATTTCAAACAAATGAAATTCTGATCCATGTTGTGGCTGCATCTTGCAGTCATTTGGTAGATAACTCCCTAAATTGGTACCCTTGTGGGATTTCTTTATTTAAGGGAACTAGGGATCTGTTGATAGCTCCTTTTCGGTATCCTTATAGCAATTCCACAAAGATTAGGGAGCTATCTACTCAAAAGCAGATAAATCAAAATTGCTAAAAGGCCTATCTTTTTTCATTTTTGTCTTTCAGCCAATTTTACTAATACTAAGTTTAAAATACTTAGTATTAGTAAATAATGTAGATTAATCCTCCCTCCTGCCCATACCCACTGTGCAGTGAGTAGGGACATGTCTAACAAACGGCAAGCAGTCATTGCTACTCACTGATATACAAAGAAGACTAGCGACTGGGCAGCTAATCCAATAAAGAGGGATCTGGCACAGGTCCCCCATGCCTATGGTGGGGCACC
Source organism: Pelobates fuscus (assembly GCF_036172605.1). Classification (NCBI taxonomy): domain Eukaryota; kingdom Metazoa; phylum Chordata; class Amphibia; order Anura; family Pelobatidae; genus Pelobates; species Pelobates fuscus. The sequence goes on from NC_086321.1 coordinate 85,906,911, forward strand.
TATAAAGTCTCAAGATTTATTATGATTGCTTGGCTCACGTCAACCAAGTCAAATTGCGTGGTGTGGAAAGCTTCATAAGGTTTTCCTTGCCATGCAAGCTTGGGGACCCCTAGTCATGGGGAAACAATTATTTTTACTATTAGCACCCACCCCCGCCAATGGGTGGGGTTGGGGGGGTAAATAGGTCCACCCCTCCATTTTATTATTTAGGCTTCCCAGTCACCTGTTGGTGGGGGCTGAAGGAGGGACAATTGTTCCACCCCCATTATTATTTAAGGCCCACACCTGCCACCAATTGGTGGGAACTGGGGGGAAACAATATGTCCCCTCTATTTAATTATTCTTTTAGGTAGCCCTTTATTGGATTAGTGACTGGGAAGCAATCGTTGATTTGATTTGGGAGATAAATATTAAACAAGGTATTAATTTCAATGAAAACATATCCCTTAATCATTAGGTAGTTGGGACAGAATGCTTAGCTACAAATTGAAAATGTAAGGAAGTGAATTGCTGTGCCCCCTGCTTTAGTTGTTGGATTATTGCTATTATAACTCATTGGGTAATGGATAATGAGTTGGAGTTTAATGGAGCTGTGGGACCTCTAAAGTGGGTTCCAGCATGAAAAACCACATGGGCGTCAGCAGCATGACATTCACAGCAAATGTTATCCTCTCCAGTAGGTTAAGACCTACAATAATGCTGCATTTTCTCTGGTGACCCTGAGTAACACGCCAATACCATGTAACCAATGAAAAGTTGTAAAATTAAATAACGTAGCTATGTACAGTGTAACATGAACAATAATGATTACCACTAGAATTTACACTGATCAGCCACAACATTAAAACCACTGGCAGGTGAAGTGAATAACACTGACTATATCATTAGAATGTCACCTGTCAATGGGTGAGATATATTAGGCAGACAAGTGAACAGTCAGTTCTTCAATTTCATGTGTTGCAAGCAGGAAGATAGGCAAGCAAAAAGATCTGATTGACTTTGACAAAGACCAAATAGTTTTGACTAGATGACATCTCCAAAACAGCAAGACTTGTGGTGTGTTCACGTTATGCAGTGGTTAGTTCCTACCTAAAGTGATGCAAGCAAGGGCAACCAGTGAACTGCATCAGAGTCATGGACGCTCATTTATGCACGTGGGGAATGAAGGCTAGCCCATTTGGTCTGATCACATAGAAGAGCTACTGTAGCTCAAATTGCTGGAGCACTTATTGCTGGCCATTATAGGAGTGTGTCCAAAATCACAGTACATTACCTATTGCTGGATATGGGACTTTGCCGCCATGAACAACTGGTTAGAATGCCAATGAAGACCCCTGTCCACCACGAAAAGTATTCATCATTTACCGGGAGAAGAGATGGCTGCAGGATGCACTGTGGTAGAAACTCAGGTCGACGGAGGCAGTGTTCTGCTCTGAGCAATGTTCTGCTGGGATATCTTGGGTCCTGACATTCATGTGGATGTTACGTTGACAAGTACCACCTACCTTGAGATTTCTGCATGCCATGTATACCCCTTTGTGAATATGGTGCTCCATGATGGCAGTGGCCTCTGTCAGCAGGTTATTGCCCCCTGCCACACTGGAACAATTGTTCAGAAATGATTTGAGGAACATGAGAAAGAGTTCTAGATGTTACATTGGCTTCCAAATTCCCCAGATCTTAGTCCGATTGAGCATCTGTGGGATATGCTGAAACCACAAATCTGATCCATGGAGCCCCCACCTTGCAACTTGCAGGACTGAAAGAAATTCTTGGTTCCACATACCCCAGAACATGTTCAGAGGTCTTTTAGAGTCCATATCGCCACATGTCAGAGCTGTTTTGGCAGCACGAGGGGGACCTATACAATAACAGGCAGGTGGTTTTATAGTTGTGGTTTATTAGTGCATAACACCATTAGTGTTACTTTTAGATATTATGGGCTACTGGGTAATACTGTATCTGTATATATTATATATGGAAACACTGGCCATAATTAGCGTTCATATTTGTTTTTTGCATTTTTCACACACAAATTTGAATGCTAACTTTGGCCATTGTTTGTGACTAAGTGGCTACTAAAAATGATTGGACATAACCCATTTGCAATACCTTGGATTGTCAACTTTTGCAAACGGTATGCCATCATTGGGTTAAATCTCATACCTGGGCTGCCATATGGTCTCAAAAGCATAACCAGTCTGGCAAATTTCAATGTGTATAAACTGAAAAATGTAATGTGCTATATGTGACCCTGTGACATTCCAAAACACCATAAAACCTGTACATGGGGGTACTGTACCCCACCTGTACTCATGATTACTGAACATAAATGTGTGTATTTTATTGCAGTAAAAACTAACAGTATTATGGTATTCACTGTTAAAATGCAATTCAGAACTAGAAAAATAAAACTTCTTAATTTCTCACACTTTTTTAGATTTCATTCATATTAAATTATGTTTCATATATGAATATTTGATGTCAAATGAAAGCCCCACTTCTTCTGAAAAAATGATATATAATAAGTGTGGGTGCATTTAATATGAAAGAGGTGAATTATGATTGAACAGACATTTAGTCACATTCCAGATTTTTTTTAATTTTGTTTTGATCAGAACGTGTACAATCGCCTCCAACTTTAAGGGGTTAAGTTTAGCTCTACCATTACATTTTTATTATTATTTTTTTACATCACATGATTTAGCAAGTCTGTTGCATTGTTTGCATGATCTTGTCATGACAGCCTTGTCTCACTGCAACTTCACAAAGACACGTTTGACATGTCATTGAAGTAGACAATGACATCACACAGAGTATAATCAGGAGCTGCAGTGACATATAATTTCTCTTTAGTGCCTCTGAGTAGTAAAGAGGGTATTTCATTTGCTGTGAGTTTTTCCTATTTGTCTTGCATTTGGTGTATAATTAAAAAACCAATGATGAAGCGCAAGAACAGGAAAAGAAAGAGAGATGAAAACAGCAAAGAAAGGAATGATGAGTCAAACAATCGTCCAACGAGTGCAGAAATAGAATGCAGGGAGGTAAAGCGTCAAAAGGATAAAGTGGAGACGCATGTGAAAAATGAGAAAATCATAGGTGAGAATAGGTAGATAAGTCAGGGTTGGTAGTCTTCATTTAATCAATGGGAATAAAGGAAAAGTGGGCATTTACTTCGATAAAATACACTGAATATGATTTCAGTCTGAAATAGTTATTAATCTTATATACAACAATCTAACGAATATCTGATACATGTTTCTTTCCTAAATTGTAATGTCCACCATGTACAGATGTATAAAGTTATAAATATCAAACAGTATACATTACTTATAGCTTATACACCCATTGTGTATACAGGTGTGTATAATTTAAATTGACTAAAGGTCTACATTCCAGTAGACTGTATTTTATTTTGATTAGGGCCTTACTGTATTGTAGATCAGGTGACTGTTAGATTTTCTACACATTTTACAACACTACCAAACATGTTAGAGTGTTAAATTACAGTACTACTCACTGGTGCTACTACTAACTAGATTTTGGGATGTGAAAATAACTGCACCATGAGTTTGCATTCTTTTTGTACGCAATCAAAAATTGATACCACTTAAAGATTTGCCAGGGATCACGGCATTTCATTAGTCCAAATGGAAATCCAGAACAGAATATACCGGACGTATATTTTCTAAAACAAATCGCCTAATGGGCGAAATTTGTTTCAGACAAACAGAAAAGTTCCACCTTGCACAAATCTAATAAACATGAAATAATCTAATGTAATGTACAATTCACCACCTTTTATTTGATTGGATAAAACTGGTAGCATTAAGTTAGTACTACATATAACATGATTATTAATACCGAGAACTGCTACATTGTTGAAAGCCTGTTCAAGAAATCTTCTTATGTGATTATAAAATATTATTATCTATTTTTATTTACAACAGGAAAATGTAATGAGCCTCCAGCTACATCTGCAATTTCGTTAGACAGACTTACTTTTCATCGAGTCTTAGGAAGAGGTTCCTATGGAAAAGTATGCAAAGTTTATACTAGAATTTAGTTTTTTATTGAAGAACTTGCCATTTTTTGTGATCTGTCTTTTGCTACAGATTCCCAGACTCCTACTTGTAACATATTTAAATGTTCAAATTATTTTTGTTACTTTTATCTCCTTTAGAGTGAACCCTTTGATTAATTTTCATCCCAGCCTCAAGTGTATATTTAAAGGACCACTCCACACGCCCTTTATAGGCGAGAAGTATCCTAGTTTAATCCCAGTTTATAAAATTCCACATTGCAAGCTTTGTTTTAATATACCCCCAATGCATACATGCATGACAAATTGATGCACATATTCCTTAGAGGTATATCTAGTATACAATGATTGTCCTTTTTTTTTTTTTTTACCTATTTGGGCAGTGGAGGGTCCCTTCAAGACTGTTTTCATGACCAACACATTAAAAAAATGTGTATACATTAAAATGGAGAGGCGGGAGGTAAAGAAAGAGGAGGGGGGGCTGGGGAAACAATAAATATCAGATTGGATAGGGAGAGTGAAGGGCTACAATGAAGGAGGGTGGAATTGAATGGGTAGCAATTTTCTACTTACGTGGGTTGTCAGTGTTCACAGAATTCACATTAGTCAACCCGGAACAGAAAAAAAGCAGCCAAGAGGTGAAGTATGTGAATGTGGCAGTTTCCCCTGCACATACCGATCAACTCTCTTTATTAAATATTGACACTTTCCAAATGAAATGATTGTATTTTGTAACCCGTCAACTCCTGTCATTAAGTAACATCCCTCTGCATTGCCTCTTTTCATACTGAAACTACTTACCAAGTGTTCTCCAGCCTTCAACACCTCTGTTTCTTTTTCAGGTCTTGCTGGCCTCAGATAATATAACTAAACAGAACCTGGCAGTGAAAATTGTCAAAAAAAGAGTCCTGCTCGAAGAGGATGAGGACAGCACACTCGTAGAACGTAGAGTGCTAGAGGTTGCAGGTGGATGTCCCTTCCTCACTGAAGCACATGCCACTTTCCAAACTAAAGTAAGAACATCTTTGCTTTCCATCAACCCTTTCATTACAAGAAAGGTAAAGTCATGCTATAGTATATCTTCTTTTAATCTTGTTTAATCTCTCTTTTCAAATAGGATCATCTGTTCTTTGTAATGCCATATTTGAACGGAGGTGATCTGGATGCATTTATTGAAAAGAACGGGAAGCTGGACATTGACATCGCAAGGTAAGTTTTGAAAATAGGTAACTGTAACTGAAAGAGGACAATGGGAAATCAATAACATGGATATTTACTAACGTGAGACTTGAGGGAATTGAAAGTGTATCTAAAGGGAATTTCAAATTTCAGGTCAAAATAGCCAAACTGAAAACAAGATTACTTGGAGAATTTCTCTAATTTTAAACCTAAATGTTGAAATTTACATTGAATCCACCGCAATTCTCAATTTAGTGAATAACCACATAAGAATGTAATACACCATAGATAAGAACGTGGCTGGAGATTCATATGATGGAAAACTGGAAGAAAGGACGAAATAGGAAAAGAGTGTGGCTGCTGATAGATATCAACCAAATTTCTTGGGACACAGTTCTAAAATTTACCAAAATTAATGAACTCCTCTATATCCTCCTTAATATAAAACAACAGGGGAAGATGCTTACAAAATTATATCATAGGGTAGTATATCTAAATAAATATTTATATATATATATATATATATATATATATATATATAATATGAGATATTCATTGGGTTTTTTTTCAGGTGTTTTACCTGAACACACCTATATTCATTAACCTGAACATCAGCCTCATCATTCCTTCACTCATACACAGTGAAAAGCATCAGACCAGACATCAGGCAAACCAGGCAAATACCCGGTGGTCCGCAATGGCTATGGGCTGAGACTGACGGGGAGTTCAAAGGTTCTCCCCTGCCGGCCCATGCAGGGCCAATGCAATCCAAGTGCCAGTTTTGCTGTGTGCCATCACGGACAAGTGGGAAGATAAAAAATCTTCCTCACCGGCCCACAAGTACTTCACTGCAGTAGAGCGGAGAGGGGAGAGGACCCGGGGGCTCTAACTTGCAGTTCCACTGGGATCTTCCACTCGTGAACTTGAAGCATTGTCACAGTTACCGTGGCAACACTCCGACAGACCTGATCTCGTGAAAGGAGATCTCTAGCCGGAGGAGCTGCAGGCTTGAGTTCCCTCACCACCGGACCACCAGGGCTTGTAATGTCCCCAGCCTGGACTAAGGAAAGAAGGAAGGGGGGGTTATAAAGTGTATTATATATTTGCCTCTATCTGCATCCCACACACACACAATATAGGCCTATACCCCTCAATACATTCACACATTGCACCCCTCACACAGACTACACCCCACATACACACATTTCACTCCTCATACACAATGCACCCCTCAAATACAGACACTGCACCACTCACACATACACACTGAACCAATCACACATACACACTGCTCCTCTCACACATAGACATTGCATCCCTCACACACACACACTGCGCTACTCACACACACACTACGCTACACACACACACACACAATGCACCCATCTATGCACCCCTGTGCACACACTAGATCCCCTGCAGAAAAACACATGCTACTTTCCCTAAACACACACTATCTACAGCCCCACACATATTACATTACAAACACAACAATATTGAAACTTATCTATTTACACAAAGCACCACATCACAAGCAGCTCACCCAACACACACAATCCCACAAGCAGCCTCCAAATACATGCACAATATTCTCTTATGGAGACACCAGATACAAGTCACAAGAAAACACAGTGCAAGCTTGTCATTAAATTTGCTGCACAGGACAAACACAGGGCCATTTTCTCATGCTAGGGCTCTTTAGAAGGGCTCTGCACATGGTCTGCCCTGGAAGAGCACTGAACCAATATTCTCACTGTGAGAGGGGGTGTGGTTGTCATTCGTGGCAACAAAACGCCCTCTCTCTGCCATGCTCTCTTCTCACTGGGCGCCTGTGATTTAAAAATGCCTGCGACTCATTTTTCCCAAACCGGCCATGAAAGGTATCACTGTGTTTAAATCAGAAGCATTTTTTGAGAGATCTTAAATAAGGAAAACCAGTCATTACTATAAGAGATATAAAGAGATAATAAATCCAGCTGAGAAAATATATTTCCAAACTACGGTATATGCTTTGTGTTTATAAAACGACATAAGGATAATATTATTTTTCCATTTATTTATTTTTTCAGATTTCTTGCTGCTGAAATGGTGTGTGGAATACAATACCTACACAAGAATGGAATTATCCATCGGTAATCTATTGTATTAGTTAATTATTATATATGTTTATTCTCTCTCAGTTCTAGACTGTAACTTTTCTATCCTTTCATGCAATAAATATGTGACAGTTTGTTTCTAATTATTGAAGACGAATTACTCATTTATAAGGTGTATCTTCCTTACAGAGACCTGAAGCCTGAAAACATCTTATTGGACGGCAAGGGTCACCTTAAGATTGCCGACTTTGGCTTGGCAGTAGAAAGCAGTACTTGCAGAGAGTACGCTGGCACACCGGGATACATTGCCCCTGAGGTAAGGAATACATTTCAAATGCAATAGCTTGTTGATTTGAAACTTAATTTATAAAGAAATTAGAATGGAACAAATTCTGTAGGTGGCACTATAGTCCTTATTATACATCCCAGGGGGTCAGATTCTTTATATTAATCAAATAATACCTGGGAAATCCTATTTGCATGCCGACTGCATAGGTCGTGCCAGGATCTGAAAGAAGAAGATATAGATCTATATTCTGTAATGAGTAAAGAAAGAGGGAATTAGCTGAAATATTATCCAAAGAAGAAATACCCCATTATAGTACAGCTATTAAAATAATAAAAGTTATGAAATTATTGTCATTTTTTATTATTTGTTGAGTCTCATTAACATTCTCTAAGTTAAAAATTCATTTTACTTAGTGCCTTGCTATATATATATTATCTCAACTGAAACTTAATTTATAAAGAAATTAGAATGGAACAAATTCTGTAGGTGGCACTATAGTCCTTATTATACATCCCAGGGGGTCAGATTCTTTATATTAATCAAATAATACCTGGGAAATCCTATTTGCATGCCGACTGCATAGGTCGTGCCAGGATCTGAAAGAAGAAGATATAGATCTATATTCTGTAATGAGTAAAGAAAGAGGGAATTAGCTGAAATATTATCCAAAGAAGAAATACCCCATTATAGTACAGCTATTAAAATAATAAAAGTTATGAAATTATTGTCATTTTTTATTATTTGTTGAGTCTCATTAACATTCTCTAAGTTAAAAATTCATTTTACTTAGTGCCTTGCTATATATATATTATCTCAACTGAATAGCCAACTATTCCTCAAATATGGCCATTTATTGAGTTTAATTAGAACTTAAACAAAAAGAAAGCCTGTTTAAAATATATTTTATACAATATTTACAATTCATTCCAAAGTTTCATGTCTGATTCCCATTTTCCACACTCTCTCTCTCCCAGTATACTATGCAGTATATTGTATTAAATATTTGTGACTGTAGTAGATTTTCCTATGTGTCCAATTTGCTTATTATTACTGTGTTTTTCCGGTAGATGCTTAAAAAGTACAGGTACAATTCTTCAGTCGACTGGTGGTCATTCGGGGTCATCCTCTATAAGATGGTTACTGGAGACAACCCATTCTGCTGTGATGAATCGAGCAATACAATAACCAAATCTACTCTGGAGGACACACCAACGTATCCTCCTAATCTGTGTGCTGTTACACGAGACTTGCTAGAGAAGGTGGGTATGATTGTGCTTTATAAGATAATACAGTGGAATAGGACAAAACATGTTATAAGGAATCGTTTTATAAAACACTGGGTAGAGTTATATAAAGGATATTTTTGTCAGTTTACTCTTCACTTAAAGAGCAGTCTCGTTAGGTAAAAGAATAGAAGAATATTTGTGACTGATCGGTAGATAGAAAGCGATTAAAAGCTATTTCATAAAACTTTATTCCACTCAGAAAACACTTCTAAACAAAAGCAAGAAAAGCCCAGACTTAATATAGTGTTTAATGTTATAATACAAGTCATAATTATTATAGAAACAAAACTTTTAATATACTTACACTTATTGGATTTATTTTATTTAACTGATTAGTTTACTTTTGTTTCTTTTTACAGCTTCTTTCTAAATTACCTTCAAAACGAATTGGAAACAAAGGAGATATACGCAAACACCCCTTTTTCCAAACAATAAACTGGGAGAAGCTTGAGGCTGGGCTACTATTCTCTCCTTGCTCACCCAACACAGTAAGTGTACTGATAGAATTTTGAACATATTTGCGACTTGTGAGGTCTCTGAATTATTTTTGAATTTATTTTATTCAGAGCACAAGTCACATTTTAGAAAAAAATGTAAATTACAAATATAAATAAAGGGAATAAAATATCTAAGAAACAAAAAGTCTAAGGAAAGGGGATAGGCAATATACAAAGCAGAAAGACGAATGAAATGTGGAACCATGTGCCATCAAAAACGTTCTATGAAAAAAAGGGATCCCTATATATGAAGAATATGCCTATTCCCAACAGCCACAATTCTCTGTAAATATAAAATAGTGAAAGCTCTATCTTTTGACTTATTTTGTTTTAACCTGTAGTGTGCATAAGACATATTAGTTGATGCTTTGCTTAGGTATATGTTAAACGCACTGTCATTTCATTGAAATTGCCATGGGTCTGTAAGCAGGACTGACTTTAATGGGTGTTCTATAATTACCTGAACTTGGGAGAAAAATCTCACCGGTTTCATGTTAGTAATGGCTTTTTCAATGTTTGACATCTAAAGGTTGGATATAAGAGGCAAAATCTGGAACCATCGAAACATTTTTCTTTCAAATAAACATCAAAACTTTTAGATATCTTTAAAACAACTGTATATACATAAGGTGGAGCTTCTAAAATGGATATTCAGTATGTATCTGTGGATACAAAATGCAAAACAATAGTGCAATATAGCTTGAACAAGTTAAATCTGTTATATGAACAAGATGGATATCACTCACAAGCCTAGAGCCAAATATCTCATATGACCCAAATGGTAAGCGCCTGTGGAGCTTTCAGGATGTCCAAATCCTTCTACCAGTGTATCTCACAATGCTTGACCTCAGGGTGCTCAGTGTCTCCCCACACTCCACGGTCTCGGAGGTGTATACACGTGATACCAAAGATATGTCTTCAAAATGTGCTTTATTCTAAATCAATAAAAACTTTCACAAACTTTAAAACTTTAAAAAGAAATAAATGTACCAGATAAATATCTCCGGATGATTTTGTAGTCTAATGAACTATCCAAAACGCGTTTCGCCCTTTCAAACGGGCTTCCTCAGTTGGTTGTTGCTAGTCTTTTCGTCTCCCTTCTCTTTAAATGTCCGGATTGATGTTCTCTTCCGGTTTCCTCCTTCGGCATATTGATACGCAACGTGCGTTCCAGCATCTTACGTATAGATGTTGTCATTTCCGGTTCGTCTCTCCTTCTGTGTCTGAACCGTATATGCTTTCTAGCTTTGTATAAAAAACTTTATTTGACAAAGCACACACGGTGCTTGGAACGCATCTGCGTTCCACCATACTTCTTAATGTCTATAATGCAGTCTATACGTTTACACATATTCCCTTAAAGTCCATTAAGTTTTGTTATCCTAGAAAAAACGTTTCGTTAAAAAACACATGTGTGTGTCAAACGGAATACATTTTCTTACTTAGGGAACCTCCTGAGTTTCTATATTCTATAGAGGTTACATATAAATCAAAATAAGGTAAAACAATTAATATAGGTCATCAGATAATTGTTAAAACTGGGAAGTATATATTTAAAACATAATATAATATAATAAAATATGTAAGGATATAAACAACGTGTTATTGAGGGAATAATGGGGATTTTTTTAATTCATAAAATGGCATAATTCGAAATCCTGGTTTAGTCCTTGTGGGATCATGGTGTTAAAGTTATAAATAAATTTCATTTCCTCAATTCCAATCTTTTTAGTATTATCCCCTCCTCTCCAATCTTTTTTGACCAGTTTAATTGCACTAAAAAACAATCCTTCAGGGTTTTAGTTATGGACCAGTTAAAAATGATTGGAGACACTATGTGACTCCAGTTTAAAATGATTGATTGACTTGTTTACACAATCGCTGCACAAGTCATGTTATCCTCCTTTGTCTCTCCTCTGCATATCCTCTCATGACGTGCATTTTGATGAATCGCCACGAGAAATCATATTAAAAAATGTGCCCGCATAACGAATGCCATGACATGTATTACCATTGTTTACCACTGGTACCTGATGTTGCTGTTGTGGCACACCAAGGCTAATTGTTAACTCTGCGCACACCCAAAATAAAGAATTATAAAAAAATGATTGATTGGAGACACTATGTGACCAGGCTTGTGAGTGATATCCCTCTTGTTTCTAGGCTTGTGAGTGATATCCCTCTTGTTTCTAGGCTTGTGAGTGATATCCCTCTTGTTTCTAGGCTTGTGAGTGATATCCCTCTTGTTTCTAGGCTTGTGAGTGATATCCCTCTTGTTTCTAGGCTTGTGAGTGATATCCCTCTTGTTTCTAGGCTTGTGAGTGATATCCCTCTTGTTTCTAGGCTTGTGAGTGATATCCCTCTTGTTCATATAACAGATTTAACTTGTTCAAGCTATATTGCACTATTGTTTTGCATTTTGTATCCACAGATACATACTGAATATCCATTTTAGAAGCTCCACCTTATGTATGTATGTTTGCAGTTTGTAAAAGTGGTTTAGGGGATACCACTTATAGGTGTTTTTGAGCTCTTTATCACTATTTACTCTCCTCCATATTGTGCACTTATCTGTTGATTTAAAAACAACTGTGTCTAACATATATTAACATCATTGTTTATGTTTCTATCTGTAGACATCATCACAAGTTGTAAAAGAAACATTGAGCGTGGAGGAAGCCGTTTCACAGGGAGAGACTGCACAGAAACCAATAGATTCTAAAGGCCAAAAACGGTTTAATGGATTCACATATGTCAACCCTAAATGGATCACTGGAGTACAGCCCATAGCAGCCCCAGGCCCATCAGGGCTAGGGGCAACATCTGCAACATTCGTATCAATAAAGGTACAAAAATAAATCATGTTATTGGTATCTGAATTAATTAGGATTATGGTCACTCTACTATGACAAAACACATTTGTTTTATAAATGAGAGTTTGGATCTGTATCTTCATATTTTATCAGGGTATAGCTAATACAGATCTAAATGTTCAAACTAAAATGTAAATTTTGTTTGTTTGTTTGTTGTTTTTTGTTTTTGTTGTGATTTTTAATAATCTTGGTTCCTAGTAAGATTCTTATTTCCAGTGGGTTCTTTAGCTTTCTTTGCACATTCCATCCCTATTTTCTTCTATCAGAACCCTCTATTTTCCATTTTATAAGACTTAAAGTGTCTGTATACCTGGGGTGGCTTGTGGGCATTTGAAGCACAAAAGCACAATAAAAGTTTTTGCTCTGAGTACATTTTGAATAATGATAATAACCAAATTAATCGGGGGACCAAAACGTATTGTTAGAGGCATCTCTCTGTAGCTGGCATAGCAAAATGCAGACCAACAGTCCAGGGTATAGGTAATTCTCATTTTTTCAATCGGTACATCGACAAAACCTGGACCTTAGTTGTTTCGTGAGCACTCCATGGTTGCTCTGTGATGACTAGGCTGTTGTAGACTATACATTGCTATTATATCTGCTGTATGATAAATCTGTTAAGGATAGCATTGATTATTTTATTTGTAATTAAATGTTTCAGAAGGAAAGCTACCATAAAAATATACCTTCATATCTTCAAATGGAAGAGTCATTTCCAGGCATATCACATAAGACAATCATCTTAAGAAGAAAAAGAAAGATGAGAGAAAGTGAGAAAGAAACAGATTTTAACAAAAAAAGAAAATAAAAGGCTTCTCTACAATTTTCATTAATTTAATGCCAACTCCAAATGGATCATCGGAGCACAGTCTGCAGCATCTTCAGGACAAAAGAGGTACACAAATAAATCATGTTATTGCTATCTGAATTAACCCCTTGAGGACACATGACATGTGTGACATGTCATGATTCCCTTTTATTCCAGAAGTTTGGTCCTTATGGGGTTAAGTAAGATCTTGGTCACTCTACTTTGGTCTTGTATCCTCATATATCATCACAATATTGCTAATATAGACCAAAATGTTCAAACAATAATATTAATGTCCTTAATGATGATTAATTAATGATTTAGTATTTAAATTTGAATGGTCTGGGTTTATTTTTTTTATTTATTTCTAGTGAGATTCTTACTTTCAGTGGGATCTTTACCTTTCTTTCCACATCTCTTCACAATTTTCTTCTGTCAGAATCAATTTTTTTCCATTTTATGAGCAAATAGTGCTCTATATCTGGGATGGCATTTAAAGCCGGGGTCAGTCTGGAGAATACAAGATCAGGAGACAAAATAGCAGGAACCAAATACATCTACTAGAAACAATGAACTGACCCTGATTACTGGAAAATGTGGAGATTAACTACCCTGTTAATGAGTTGCTAACAAGCGGGGTGTTCTAGGTACCCCTGAGTGACAGTTGGCTAATCTAGACAGGTGAGTATGGCTAAGCATATAACCAGATTCCAGCCCTCAGTGCTGCAGGCAGGGCAAGGCACATTTTCCAATGGGTACACTGACAAAACCTGGACCATAGGTGTGCCATAAGGACTAGGTTGGGAACCACTGCTGTAGACCATACATTGCTATTATATCTGCTGTATAATAGATCTGTCAGGAATTACATTAGTTGGTTTATATGTAATTACATGTCTTTCAAGAGGAAAACTACCATGAACATGCACCTTCTACCCTTAAAATGGAAGAGTCATTTCCATGCAATCATCAGAAGAAGGAAAAGAAAAAAAGAAGAAAGTGATATAGAAATTTAATTTTACATAACATTTGTTTAAAGGTTTCTCAACGATTCTCCTTCTCCTCTCCAATTCCAGCCATCATGTAAAGACGTCCCTAATAGAAAGTGCATGTTCCTTCACGTATATCAACACCAAATGGATCACCGCAGTCCAGCCCAAGGACCACCAGGGCTAAAACATCTGCAACGTCCGCATTAATAAAGGTACAAAAACAAAAAAATCTGAATTAAATATGATCTTGGTCACTCTACTATGACTAAACACATTTATTTATTTTTTAAATTGTCATGTGACTTAGGACCTGTATCCTCATATAGCATCAGGATATTGGTAATACAGACAGACCTAATTAAAATAAAATGTTAACACCCTCTAAATGGTATAGTATTTCAGTTGGAATGCTCAGGATGCATGTATTTTTTATTTTGTCTAAGTTTTTAATAAGCATGGTTTCTAGTAAGATTCCTTCTTCCAGTGTGATCTAGCTTTCTTTCCACATCCCATCACTATTTTCTTCTATCAGAACCACTTTTTCCATTTTATGAGGTATATAATGCCTCTATTCCTGGGATGCTTTGGTGATATTTGAAGCACAACAACACAATTATAGTTGCTGCACTGGGTAAATTTTAAATCATGATAATAATAAAAGTGAAAACAAATCAGATGATCAGTTAAAACCAGAGGGCAGAGAAGTATCTCTGTAACCAGGATAGCAAATGCAGATCAACAGTCCAGGATATAGGTATCTTTCAATTATTTTTCAATGGGTACATTGACAAATCCTGGACCTTAGTTGTTTTGTGAGCACTCCATGGTTGCTCTGTGATGACTAGGCTGGGATCCACTGTTGTAGACTATACATTGCTATTATATCTGCTGTATGATAGATCTGTTAAGGATAGCATTGATTATTTTATTTGTAATTAAATGTTTCAGAAGGAAAGCTACCATGAAAATATACCTTCGTACCTTCAAATGGAAGAGTCATTTCCAGAAATATCACATAAGACAATCATCTTAAGAAGGAAAAGAAATATGGAAGAAAGTGAGAAAGAAACAGATTTTAACAAAAAAAGAAAATCAAAGGATTCTCAACAATTTTCCTTCATTTAATGCCATTCCCTGAATATAAACTACTTGGTCCTTCAAGTATGCCAACTCCAAATGGATCATCGGAGCACAGTCTGCAGCATCTTCAAGACAATAGAGGTACAAAACTAAATCATGTTATTGCTATGTGAATTAAGTAAGATCTTGGTCACTCTACTTTGGTCTTGTATCCTCATATATCATCACGATATTGCTAATATAGACCAAAATGTTCAAACAATAATATTGATGTCCTTTAAATGATTTAGTATTTACGTTTGAATGGTCTGGGTTTCTTTTTCACTTTTTTTGTTTATTTGTTTGTTTGTTTGTTTGTTTGGTTTTATACGCATGGTTCCTAGTGAGAGTCTTACTTTCAGTGTGATCTTTTACAATGGGTACACTGACAAAACCTGGACCATAGGTGTGCCATAAGGACTAGGTTGGGAACCACTGTTGTAGACCATACATTGCTATTATATCTGCTGTATAATATATCTGTTAGGAATTACATTCATTGGTTATATGTAATTACATGTTTTTCAGGAGGAAAACTACCATGAACATGCACCTTCTCCCCTTCAAATGGAGGGCAATCATCAGAAGAAGGAAAAGAAAGATGGAAGAAAGTGAAAAGGAAACAGATTTTAACAAAACAAAAAAAAAGATTCTCAAAGATTTTCCTTCTCCTCCCCAATTGAAACCAACATTTAAAGCCATTCCCTAATTAGGAACTGCTTGTACAGGAAAAAGCAATATAACGGAGAAAGAGGAAAAGTGAGAGAGATAGAGACGTAAAGAGTGACATAAATTTCAATGGGGGGTGGAGGGGGCTGGGGCTGGACGAGTTTTACTTGACGAAAATCCACACAAAACTCACTTACTGCCTGAAACCTTCAGCCTCCTGTCTTGAAACCTTCCAGTGCAGCTGACAAGCCCAATAATGGATAGAATTGAGCCCAGGAGGGAGAAACTGACACTGCGGCCTACCTGGGCAGGGAGCGAGGTGGACGTCCGCTGCTCTACTCTTTGACATGACAGCTGCACATCGGCACCTCGACTTACCATCTCTCTGCTCCCATTACCCCCCCTTTGGACCAGCGAGGGATATCCCAGTCCCCACAAGAGAAGCTGTAAGTAATGCCAAGCTGGAGTATCAACAGCCCCTACAGGAACAAATGTCTGTTCTCCAAGATTGCCACGAGACGCCGAGACATGCTTAATTTAGGCTGCTTAAAAACTTCTCAGCATGGATGGTCCAGCAGGCGGCAGTGCATCTACCTTATCCCCACTGGCTGGTGGGTGGCCAATGTTCAGAATGTACCCACGCCGTTTCTTGACAGAGGAGCCTTCCTAGGCCAAGAGTTTACCTGGGAGAATCCCCCCTCATTCCCGTTAGAGTGCCTTTCATTAGCCTGATGTCTTTCCTGATATATATTTTTTTTTTTCTCCTACATGATTTGTCTTTTAGTTTAAACAATGTAGTTCACTAAGATGCATTTACGACAATTATAAGCAGTCTAGGTGGTTAAATCTGCTTAATATGTTTTTGGTGTGACAATATAATCACCTGTTCCTCAGTTAGCTAGTCAACCAAACGCAATGTGTTCAACGTACTAACCTTTTGCTACTGAGGATGTTTGATAGATAAGTTACCTTTAAAAATGAGGCATCGTTTAAGCATGTGTCCTATTATGCTGTCTTTCTTATCTGGTCTTACTGTTGGCGCATACTTGTTATTCATGTCTTGTACGAATCTACATATGTTTCAATAAAAATTTGATTCATCAAGTATTTATTAAGCAGTTTTGTTTTTAATGAGATCTATCTATTGTGGGAATCTCGAGCAAGAATATTGAATTAACATTATTTTGCTTAGTATACACATTGGGATACTCCTTATTTTGGAGGAAAAACGACAATAAAAATCAGACATTGGTTTCTCGTTCTGTTAGTAATTATTAAGGATCCACTTGTAACTGTGCTGAAACATTGGGGTTTGTTTGGTACACGTGTCCAGGTCTTTGAGGTAATATGCAAGTGAGCTTAAATGCCTATGTGATTTAAGTGCATGTTATATTGTCTCTATCACTGGTTGGTATAGTTTTGTATTATTGTTTACTTTGTATTTATTACATTGCTTTGTGTATATAATATAGATATTTGAGTTGTGGATCTTTTTGTATACAGTACTATGGTGTTTGGCATTAAGGGATGCCTCTTTAAGATAGCACCCGTATATGTTCTGACATGTAAACTACAGCCTTTTCCAATTGATTTTGCTTAGCTACCATTGATTTCAGTTTGCCTCTTTTTATTCTGCCCAGATCATGCCACATTGCCCACATGACACACTGCTTACATTTATTTCATTTTGTCTCTATTATATTATGCCCGCATTATGCCACACTACCTACATTTACTTCAGTTTGCATCCCTTTTTATTATGTCCACATGCCACATCATTAAACATATTTCAGTTTGCCCACATCATGCCATATTACCCACATGCCATCCTGCCTACAATTATTTTGGTTTGCCTCTCGTTTATTATGCCCGTATCATGCCACACTGGCTATTAAGAATCCCCTCCTCGCTGCAAGATACATGAAAGCCCATTTGGAATTGGCAAAAATCCCCTAAAGACTGTGATAAACAAGATCCCCTGATCTGATGAAATGCAGATTGAATTGTTTTGCCTCCATTTAAATCTTCGTGACAGGGGAAACTAGGCACAGGTCATCAGCTGCTCATCACCTGCACAATACAGGTTAAGGGTCTGAATAAATTTGCCAACGTGATATGGCAGGTTTGTCTATCTAATATATGTGCAATGGTGTCAAATATGATTTTTTTTTCCTTATTCCATATGGGATAGTGCATGTAGATTGATGTGGGGAAAATAAACAATTGTAACATATGGCTGCAATATTTAAAAAATTTTTTAAGAAATTAAGGGTTAGAAACATAGAATGTGACGGCAGATGAGAACCATTCGGCCCATCTAGTCTGCCCAATTTTCTAAATACTTTCATTAGGCCCTGGCCTCATCTTATAGCTATGATTGCCTTATGCCTATCCCAATCATGCTTAAACTCCCTCACTATGTTAAACTCTATCACTTCAGCTGGAAGGCTATTCCATGCATCTACTACCCTCTCAGTAAAGTAATACTTTCTGAAATTATTATTATTATTATTATTTTTTTTTTTAATTCTTTATTTTTGGTGCATAATGTGAAAATTACACAAGCAAGTGCCGTAGTGGCTATAGTAAGGTAAAGTATTGATATTGCAAACTTGGTACAACAAGACAACAGCATAAAACATTAAGCACATTTTTTAGTTTTAAGAGGGCTGGCGGGTTGCAGCGGTCATGTGTAAGTAGGAGTGAGGTTATCACTTTTTAGACGCTGTCACCACTAACGTTGCCTGGTGTGTGTTAGCTGGTAGTGGATGTCGTGTCCAGGGGCTTTAGACTTGGAATTCGTCGGTGTCCTCTGCTTGGAGGTAGTTCTAGGATAAATTCCCTGTGAGTCGCTAGACTATTTGTGTGCGTCTATGGTATACCTGAATGGGTGTACGTTATGTGGTAGCTCGCTATGTTATGACTATTTGTGTGTGGTCTATTTGCATGGCTCTGGTCCATTCTAAGAAAGTGACGGCTAGGGTGCGTCTATGGACGTCAGTGTCGGAGCATATAATGGTGGTCCGTCAGTCCCATATAGCTATATCTTGGTTAAAAGTGGGTCGCTGGCTGAGCGGAGTCGTTAAGGTCGTGTGTAAGCTCCTTTGTATGTAGTTCCCCTGTGACCCGGGGGGGGGGGGGGTGGAAGGAGGGGTAGTAATAATAGAGCTCCGGAGTGTGTGTACTCTTGTAGCGGTTGTGGGTAGGACAGTTCATCTAAGGCAATGGGGCACACTGTAGAACTGGAAATGTCCCATTTTCCCTCAACCGGAGTTGGTGAGAGATGAGCTTGAGTCAGGTCATGGCTTCGTGTGGTCCTCTGGGCGCTGATACTTCTCTGCTGCTCGTCGGTCTCTGCTCGAGGCTTGAGGTTGCGTTCATGCCCTGTTTCTGTATTCCCAGTGTTGTTAGTAGCGCCGGTCCCTCTGTTGGATCTGAGACCTTGTAGTGTTTTCCCTCTTTAGTCTTCGGCGTCGCCCACCTGTATTTAATGCCTGCTTCCTGAAGGGCGGCTGTGATTGGTTTCAGCGTTTTACGCCAGAGGAGTGTTTCTCTGCTTAGGTCCTGAAATAAGGAGAGTTGACAATTCTCGAACGTATAAGGGGTTTTCCCTTAAAATGCTGCCATTATTCCCATTTTATCAGTCATGGTGCAGCAGCGCAGAATGAGGTCTTGTGGCGCTGACTCGGGAGCCCGGGGTGATTTTGCTATCCTGTATATGCCATCAAACATAAACTGTTTGGCCCATTTGGACGGTAGGACTGTTGCCACTAGGCGCCTGATGAAATGGGGCAGCTCTTCTAGCGGTATGTTCTCTGGAACTCCCCGTAGTTTTACATTTTTTCTCCTACCTCTGTCGTCCAGAATATTAAGTTGTCTGGCCATCGAGGTTTGTGTTGCTTTGAGGCTCAGCACCGTGTCCCTCATTGTTTGGAGGTCCTGTTTCAGGTCTGCCAGGCCTGATTCAGTGGCTTGTGTGCGGGCTGTTACGGACTGCACCTCTGTGGTGAGCACTGCTAGGTCATCCTCCCACATTTGTTTTAAGTTTTTCTGCAGGCCGGCAAGCATTTCCTGGATGTCGCTTTTGGAGGCCGGTGTGTGGTCCCCTGCCCTCTGCTTAGCCCTCAGGGGGTCAGTGTTGGAGGGGAGCGGTTCCGGGAGGTCTCCTGCCCTCTGCATTGCCTCCAGTGGGTGAGTGTTGGAGGGGAGAGTGTCAGTGTGCTCTCCCACTATTAAGGAGGTTGGCGAGGGCTCACGGGGCGTCTGATTCAGTGAAGTGGCAGGGGTTTGCAGCATGTGGATGATATCTCGCTGTGTTCTAGGGTTGGGTGCAGGTTGCTTTTGTGACCTTCGCCCCATTGTACTTGCCTCTGTCTGGGCGTAGCAGTCTGGCGTGTATCGCGGGTCGAATCCCCAGGCAAGCTCTGTCGGCTGTCCGCACGTGAGGTAGGCCTTGGGGCCTCGTTTTCGGGTTTTTCTGCCCGGAGTAGAAAAGAAGGGCATCTGTGGGTGCCGTATGTCTCTCCGAAGCCGACCTTCTAGTCAGAGACTGTGTGCGATGTAAGATGCTGTTGATTTTAAGCCGATTTGGATAATAATTCTCTTAAATTATTTTTAAACCTTTGCCCCTCTAATTTAAGACTATGTCCTATTGTTGTGGTAGATTTTCTTCTTTTAAATATAGTCTCCTCCTTTACTGTGTTGATTCCCTTTATGTATTTAAATGTTTCTATCATATCCCCCCGTTTCGTCTTTCCTCCAAGCAGGGGCGTACCTAGAGCATTTGGCACCCGGGGCGGATCCTGTGCTTGGCACCCCCTCGTCTCCCCCCCCCCCCCCCCCCCAAAATAAAAACCTGTAAAATGTTTTAAATGTTTTCTTTTTTTTTTACAATTTGTAAACTTTGCTAAACCGCTGTCAGCCCCTCCTACAAAACCCTTGTCAGTCCCTCCTACAAAACCCTTGTCCTTCCCCGCCCCCTCCTTTAAAACCCCTGTCCTGCCCACTTCTACAAATCCTGTAATGCCCCCATCTACAAAAACCCCCACACATTTATAGGCAGACAGTCACACACACAGTTACAGGCATACAGTCACACACAGTTACAGGCAGACAGTCACACGCACACAGTCACATGCAGACAGGCATGCACACAGTTACAGGCAGACAGTCACATTTACATTGACACACACGGCAGCAGCAGACAGTCACATGCACACAGTCACAGACAGATAATCACACACACGTTTACAGGCAACATCAAACAGTCACAGGCAGACAGTCACACATACATAGTCACATGCAGTCACACACACAGTCATAGCCAGACAGTCACGCACACAGTTACAGACAGTCACATATACAGTCACTCACACACACAGTCACAGGCAGAGAGTTGCACACACACTTACAGTTACAGACACACAGTCACATGCAGACAGTCACATATACAGTCCCAGACAGTCATGCACATAGTTACAGGCAGACAGTCACGTATACATTGACACACACACACGACAGCAGCAGACAGTCACAAGCACACAGTCACAGACAGATAGTCACACACACGGTTACAGGCAACATCAAACAGTCACAGGCAGATAGTCACATGCAGTCACACACACAGTTATAGGCAGACAGTTACACACACAGTCAGTTACAGGTAGTAACACACAGTCAGTTACAGGTAGTCACGCACACAGTTACAGACAGACAGTTACATATACAGTCACTCACACACAGTCACAGGCAGAGAGTTACACACACACACACTTACAGGCAGATACATACACACACATACACACAAAGTTACAGGCAGACAGTCTCACACACACACACACACATACATACAAACAGTTACAGACAGTTTTACACACACACACACACACACACAGACAGTTTTACACACACACACACACACACACACAGTTACAGACAGTGTTACACACACACACAGTTACAGACAGTTTTACATACACACACACACACACACACACAGTTACAGACAGTTTTACACACACACACACACAGTTACAGATAGTTTTACACACAGTTACAGACAGTTTTATACACACACACACACACACACACACACACACAGTTACAGACAGTTTTACACACACACACACACACACAGTTGGTTACAGACAGTTTTACACACACACACAGAGTTACAGACAGTTTTACACACACACACACACACACACACACAGTTACAGACAGTTTTACACACACAGTTACAGACAGTTTTACACACACACACACTGTCACAGTCACACACACTATTACTTACAGACAGTGGGCTGGAGGAGGACTGGAATCCCTGAAGCCTGAGGAGAGGCAGGGACAGCTGCCGGTAACAGGCAGTTACAAGCCCCACCCCTGCTGCCGGTTTGGTTCCGCCCCCGATTTTTAATTAGCTCCGCCCCCAAATAACCTCTGTGCGGCCAGTTCAGCTGCTCTTTGGTGTGTGAGCTGTTCTGGCCGCACGGCACCCTAACTACCATGGGGAGGGAGGGGGTACTGTGCGGCCATACAGCTCACACAGCCCCCTCCAGCCCCCAGACAGGGTCATGGCACCCCCCACCCTAGTGGCACCCGGGGCGGACCGCCCCCTCCGCCCCCCCCTTAGTACGCCACTGCCTCCAAGCTATGTTAAGTTCCTTTAACATTTCCTTGTAAGTTTTATCCTGCAATCCATGAACCAGTTTAGTAGCCCTTCTCTGAACTCTCTCTAAGGTATCAATATCCTTCTGAAGATACGGTCTCCAGTACTGCGTACAATACTCCAAGTGAGGTCTCACCAGTGTTCTGTACAATGGCATGAGCACTTCCCTCTTTCTACTGCTAATACCTCTCCCTATACAACCAAGCATTCTGCTAGCATTTCCTGCTGCTCTATTACATTGTCTGCCTACCTTTGAGTCATCTGAAATAATTACCTCTAAAATCATCTAAAATAATTACCTCTATGAATACATTCTTATTATTCATATTATTAAAATGAGTGTATAATTTCAGTCCTCCTTTAATGATTACAAGTCTAGATTTATGTTCACAGATTTGCATACTAACATTATTGTGTGGTGTTGGAGAGAGTTATTATTTCCTGTTTATGAAATATGTCTGCATTCGTGCATTCTAACAAAATAGTGAAAACTTTTTCTTTGTTTAGTTTAACCCCTTAAGGACAGAGCTTCAGAAGCTTGTCTTTCACTTAATGACACAAGCATTTTTTGCATTTTATTGCTGTTTGCGTTCAACTGCAATTTGCATTTGACTAATTTATTGCACCGACGCATATTATATACCGTTTTTTAAAAATACAGAAAAATGCAAAAAAAATGAAAAATCTTGATTTTTTTTTAACAGTTTTTGCAATAATAATGTTTGCACAATTAGTGCAGGTTAAGGAAAGTAATTAAAAATAAATTCATTTAGTTGTTCTGATTTACAGAATATATAATGTGTCTGGATTTTAAGTTTTTTTTGGTAGTTACAGGTCACAAAGCACAAGGAGTAAAATAAACTTTTAATGTGGAGCGATTTTAGAATTTGGTATGTTTGTCTTGTAAGCTTAATAGCCATGAAAGAAAACAAAATTGCCACACAAAAGTATATATTTATATAAAGTAGACACCACAGGCTATTTACCTAAGGTTGTTTTGACACTTTCTACGTAGCCATTTTACCGCCAACCTCTGCTAAATATTGGAGTAAAATTGTGTTTTTTGGGGGGTTTTGGCACACAAATTTATAACAAAGAACTTCTCATGTGTATTTTGTAAAGTTGGTGTGTGCTATTCCTGTACAAAGTTTTATTATGTGTTCAGTTACTTCTGCTGAGTACAACGGTACCCCCATTGTATGTCTTTGGCACTATTTTGTGAAGCACAGTGCCATATAGGAGACCTGTCCTTTTCAGTATTCACAGTAGAATTTTGAGAGACGGATTTAATGAGCCTATGCTTCCATTTGGGGTATTATAACAGTTTGACTGTTCAAAAAAAACCCACAAAGGCCTACCATTTGTAAAAGTAGACACTCCAGGGTATCTCATAAGGTGCATATTGTGCCTTAACATGCCCCCATTTTTTTACCATTACATGCCAAAGTATGTGGTAAAAAATAATTTTGTGCATTTTTTACATACGGATTGCATTTTTGCTGGGCATTTTGTATATTTCATATGTGCCACTAAGTTCAAACCCCCCAAATTATGCTCAGCTAAGTCTTCTGAGTAAAAGGACACCCCCATTGTATGTCTATGGCACTATTTCGTGAAGCTACAGTGCCATACAGGAGACCTGTCCTTTTCAGTATTCACAGTAGAATTTTGAGAGACGGATTTAATGAGCCTATGCTTCCATTTGGGGTATTATAACAGTTTGACTGTTAAAAAAAAACCCACAAAGGTCTACCATTTGTAAAAGTAGACGCTCCAGGGTATCTCATAAGGTGCATATTGTGCCTTAACATGCCCCCATTTTTTTTACCATTACATGCCAAAGTATGTGGTAAAAAATAATTTTGTGCATTTTTTACATACGGATTGCATTTTTGCTGGGCATTTTGTATATTTCATATGTGCCACTAAGTTCAAACCCCCCAAATTATGCTCAGCTAAGTCTTCTGAGTAAAAGGACACCCCCATTGTATGTCTATGGCACTATTTCGTGAAGCTACAGTGCCATACAGGAGACCTGTCCTTTTCAGTATTCACAGTAGAATTTTGAGAGACGGATTTAATGAGCCTATGCTTCCATTTGGGGTATTATAACAGTTTGACTGTTCAAAAAAACCCCACAAAGTCCTACCATTTGTAAAAGTAGACACTCCAGGGTATCTCACAAGGTGCATATTGTGCCTTAACATGCCCCCATTTTTTTACCATTACATGCCAAAGTATGTGGTAAAAAATAATTTTGTGCATTTTTTACATACGGATTGCATTTTTGCTTTTCGGCATTTTGTATATTTCATATGTGCCACTAAAAACCTCCAAATTATGCTCAGCTAAGTCTTCTGAGTAAAAAGACATCCCCAATTAATGTCTTTGGCACTATTTTGGTGAGCTACAGTGCCATATTGGGACCAAGCCATATCAGTTTTTACAGAACTTTGGATTTTGACGCTGGGCCTATGTGCAATTTCCAAGCATCTTCGCAGGTTTTAAATTCAAACTACCCCACAAAGGCCTACCATTTCTTAAAGTAGACACCCCAGGGTATTTCAAAAGGCATATTTTGAACCTTAGCGTGGGATAATTTTTCCGCTAGCTTGTACCAGGTGTAGTGGTCATAAGCGTTTTTTCTGCCTTTTTGACACACAAAGTGAGTTTGCACAGTATATTTTGCAAACCTTATGTGTGCTACGACTGTATAATACTTCATATGTTGCTCAGCTATGTCAGCTGAGTACAAAAATACCCCCGTATGTACCTTTGCCAGGTATATGTTGACATCAGAGGGGCACATTTGGGACATAGTCATTCCAGTTTTTTTCAAACTTTAAATTTTTTTTCTGTGCCCATGTCCCATTTTAGAGTATTTTACCAGGCTATATAATTCAAACTACCCCACAAAGGCATACCATTTCTTAAAGAAGACATCCCAGGGTATTTCAAAAGGCATATTTTGAACCTTAGCGTGGGATCATTTTTCCGCTAGCTTGTACCAGGTGTAGTGTTAATAAGCGTTTTTTCTGCCTTTTTGACACACAAAGTGAGTTTGCACAGTATATTTTGCAAACCTTATGTGTACCACCACTCTATAATACTTTATATGTTGCTCAGCTATGTCGGCTGAGTACAAAAATACCCCCGTATGTACCTTTGCCAGGTAAATGTGGACATCGGAGGGGCACATTTGGGACACAGCCATTCCATTTTTTTTCAAACTTTACATTTTTACGCTGTGCCCATGTCCCATTTTAGAGTATTTTACCAGGCTATATAATCCAAATACCCCATAAAGCCATACCATTTCTTAAAGAAGACATCCCAGGGTATTTAAAAAGGCATATTTTGAACCTTAGCGTGGGATCATTTTTCCGCTAGCTTGTACCAGGTGTAGTGGTAATGAGCGTTATTAAATGTATTTTTTAACTTTTTAAAACTTTTTTTACTTTTTAAAACTATTTTTTAAACTTTTGTTATGCTTATTAATTTTTTAAAAGTTTCTTAAACTTTCGTAAAACTTTTTTTTACAGATTTACCATTTTTCTAAGCTTTTTTTTTTACCGTTAACCCCTAACTAGCAGTAAGCAGCACTAACAGTAAATTCCCCATTTTCCCATAACTCCCACCCACCACAGCTAGCAAAATATTTAATTATACAATATTTAAATTAGTTAATAAATAAATTTAACCCCTGAGGGTTAAAAAATAAATAAAAGTTAATCGTCAGGGGTTAAAAAAAATTAGATCACAGTATAATACTGTGATCTGTATTTTGATCACTGTAGGCAGTGATCGACTGGCAGGGAAGGGGTTAATTTTTATTTGGACTGGGTAAAGGGTTTATTTTTTTTATTGTTTACTTAAACATTATTAAAACTTTTTTTAATTTAATTTTTTAACTTTTTAAAGCTTATATTAAAACTTTTTTTAACGTTAACCCCTAGTTAGCCTAACACTAAATCCCCCAATTCCCCACTAACTTCCACCCTCCCCAGCTAGCTAAATTTATAATTTTAAAATATTTAAATTAATTAATAAAATAAATTTAACCCCTGAGGGTTAAAAAAAATGAATTAACCCTCAGGGGTTAAAAAAAAATCAGATCATATTAAAATGTAATCCCTGCCAATTGATCACTGTAGTCAGTGATCAATTGGCAGGGAAGGGGTTAATTTTTTATTAAAATGGGTAAAGGGGGGTGGGATTTTAAATTTACTTTATTTTTTTTACACTAGGGGGCAGGATCAGCACTGATCCGTCTCCCTGCACTTCACAGTGAACCCGGAAGTGCAGGGAGGCGGAAGGTAAGTATACAGAGCACATGTGCTCGCTCTGACATGCTGTCAGAGCGGGTACATGTGCTGGGGCAGCCGGATTCGGTGCTCCCGGTCTGCCTCTAATACAGAGGCAGACCGGGAGCACCATTAACCCCACGATCGCCGCGATTGCGGCGATCTGGGGTTAATTTTACCGCGTGACGGACGAGGTCCTTCACCCGTCGTTAAGGGTATCCCCTGGATGACGGACCTCGTCCGTCACCCGTCCTGAAGGGGTTAAAGGATTTATGAAGTATGGTTTTAAATCTGGAAGTTATAAATAAATCTCCAATATTGGTCAAATCTAACTATTTAATTATATTTGAATAAGCCAAGTTACTCTGTATATAGAGGGGAGCCATGTTACTCTGTATATAGAGGGAGCCATGTTACTCTGTATATAGAGGGGAGCCATGTTACTCTGTATATAGAGAGGAGCCATGTTTACACTGTATATAGAGGGAAGCCATGTTACTCTGTATATAGAGGGGAGCCATGTTACTCTGTATATAGAGAGGAGCCATGTTTACACTGTATATAGAGGGAGCCATGTTTACACGGTATATAGAGGGAAGCCATGTTACTCTGTATATAGAGGGAGCCATGTTACTCTGTATATAGAGGGAAGCCATGTTACTCTGTATATAGAGGGAGCCATGTTTACACGGTATATAGAGGGGAGCCATGTTACTCTGTATATAGAGAGGAGCCATGTTTACACTGTATATAGAAGGGAGCCATGTTACTCTGTATATAGAGAGGAGCCATGTTTACACTGTATATAGAGGGAAGCCATGTTACTCTGTATCTAGAGGGAAGCCATGTTACTCTGTATATAGAGGGAAGCCACGTTACTCTGTATATAGAGGGAAGCCATGTTACACTGTATATAGAGGGGAGTCATGTTACTCTGCATATAGAGGGAAGCCATGTTACTCTGTATATAGAGGGAGCCATGTTACTCTGTATATAGAGGGAGCCATGTTTACTCTGTATATAGAGGGAACCATGTTACTATCTGAGGTGGTTAACTATGATTGGCCCTGGCATGTTTGTTAGTCTGGCCTGCATGGTTGTCTGGCATGAGTAAAAGTAGCATGTTTCAACTATATTAGTAGTTAGATTAGTTTGCACTAAAACATGTGCAAATGGGGAGTTTGCGGTTGTGCAAATGGACTGTTTGCGGTTGTTTGCGGTGCGTTAAATGGGGAGTTTGGTCTGTCACTGTGAAGCGGGCGTAGCCCTTACACTACCTGATCGATACAACATCATACTTGATGTTTTAAACCACGTTATTCCAAACAATTTAGGAATGTTAGGTGATTTATGCCCTTTATGGATTAAAACCAGACTCTGCATCAACTATGTAATTTTCCATGGGAGTTTTGCCATGGATCCCCCTCCGGGATGCCACAGTCCAGGTGTTAGTCCCCTTTAAACAACTTTTCCATCACTTTTGTGGCCAGAAAGAGTCCCTGTGGGTTTTAAAATTTGCCTGCCCATTGAAGTCAATGGCGGTTCGCCGGTTCGCGAACGTTTGCGGAAGTTCCCGTTCGCCGTTCGCGAACCGAAAATTTCATTTTCGCGACATCACTATTAACTATATGTCTCATCTGCAGTTCGTAGAATAAATATTAATATGCTGTAAAAATGGAAATCAAGGAAATAGTTGGATTAGTTTATTGATTTCCCTCAAATGATATGTTAGTACTACATACAACAGAGCACCATGTTTATCAGTATGTCCAGGAAAACATTTTGTCAAGTAGAAGAATTACGTACACAAAAGCCATTAAATATGATTATTGATGACATTCCACCATCTAGTGGCCATCCTGAATATTACATATATTACTGTTAACATTTAATTGAGGCGTACTTTACACTTAGAAACTTTTTTTTCAAATTTGACTTTTTTTATTTTTTCAAATGAAAAAGAGAGGGGAGTTGGGTTACAGAAAGAAAGAAGGTTGGGGGGGAGGGGAGACAACAAATCATAGGACTACATGTCCTTTTGTATTCACGTTCCGACATAACAAGGTATTAGCATAACAATGGTAACATAGCAAAATTATACAGGAAAATACATTGGCCTAAGAATGCAAGATATTTCCACTTTATATGCTTGTGTAAA
Organism: Pelobates fuscus; assembly: GCF_036172605.1. Taxonomy (NCBI): domain Eukaryota; kingdom Metazoa; phylum Chordata; class Amphibia; order Anura; family Pelobatidae; genus Pelobates; species Pelobates fuscus. The sequence continues at coordinate 85,935,890 of NC_086321.1, forward strand.
GAACTCAGGGAGTCCGACATGTCTAACAGCTAGCCCTGGGTGTACAACCTTCAGGTCAGTCAGTAAGTCCTTGAATAGCTTTTTATTTTTTTTTATTAACAATTTGCTTATAAGGATAAAAATAAAAGTGGATTGAATAAAACGATAAAAAAAAATAAACAAATTGAATTGAATTGAATACTGCGTCTATGAATTATGTAGCTAAGTCATGCATGTCGTGTTATATTGGGTCGTGTAAGATATAGCGTGACAAGGTGCTATTTTGCCCTCATACACTTAGAAACTTTTAAAAACTCTGATCCTTATTTTGTATTTTAGTAAGGTACATTAGACTTGACTAAGGAATCTAAAAGCTTAATTGTGAGGCTCCATGAGCCAATTTTGAAGTTTGTGCATTGTGTGGTATATGTAAATAACAATAAAAGAAAACACATTAGTCATTAGACCAAACAAAGGCCTCAATTTAATATTACTGGATAAGTTTAGCAAATGATTTAATATTTTTGGATACACTTTTAACCCCTTAAGGACCAAACTTCTGTAATAAAAGGGAATCATGACATGTCACACATGTCATGTGTCCTTAAGGGGTTAAAATTATTTAAGATTATAACAAATATTTCAGTTTTGTTACATTTTGATAATTTTTTGATATACTGATACTTTTTTTTTTTTTTTATTCTTTTTTTTAATCGGACAAAGAAGAAAAAGAAAAAGGCTTGTAGCGCCCCGACAGCGTTGACAAGCATTGCATTAACATACAGGAATATACATTGCCAAGGCATGAGATAATTGCACATTTTTTTTAACAAAAATAAACAAGCTGATAAATGTTACTCGTGTAAATTAAACAGGTTAGGTATACATGAGGGAGTCGCTTAGTGGTTATCTGAAGCAATCATGAGTAGGATCTAAGTTAGGCTTTGTCGTGAGGCCACTGTTTTAGAGATAGTATGATTAGTGAAACGCACATCTTAATCTAGGAACGTATGGGATGGTGTTAAACGCTCGCTATACACATTGCTGAACTAGTTGAAGACACAAAATGGGCGCTTGCGTTATGGGTAAGTGTCAACGGTGATAACGTCCCGCAGAGGAATAGTGGATTGAAACAAAACCCCACACCTGCTTGCAGAATAGTTTAACCTCACTCAGCCTATGTCCTCCAGGCTTCCAGCACAGTCTAGCCTGCTGTTGTTCCGCCAGCGGGGTTTGAACCCCAGCCGTGTGGGACTCCTTGAGCTGAGGACATGGATAAGCTGAAATAGAGGCGGCAGTAGTATCAGTACCATCGGGGGTCATGCCTTATCTTGGGCAGCGCTGAATCTTGCTGTTCCTTGGCAAGGATTGTTCGCACATCGGTGCCTGATGCGCTTACATCGACGAGGTTGGGTATCTTATGTTCTTTCAGTGCTGGGGAGGTGGGTTGTCGAGTGGTCGGATGCATGGCATGTGCACGCTGGCCTCCTCAGCAGTGTCCAGGCGACAGGAAAGTGTAACTAGCCATTTAGCAAACAGGCTATCCAGCTCCTGCTTGAGAGAAGGTTCAAGGCTGCACGTGGCGTCCGCCATTATGGTTGCAGTGCGCGGGTTACTACTGGAACTCACCACCCCTTCACAACTTAATGGTGCTGGGATATCCCTCACCGGCAGTAGAGGGGGAGAGAGGGTGGGGGAGACTTGAGGTTTCCTGTGCAGCAGCACGCTGAGGCATCGGCCAATTCCCTCGCATGAACTGTGAGTGGGCAACTTGTAGTCAGCTGCCGATATCGGTCAGGAGCATGAGTAAAGCTGTTACTGCCAGGTCCTTCCACCTTCAGGACAAGGCGGCAGTGAGATTTCAGTGTAGAGTTTCAAGAATTTTCGCTATTTTAGAGCTCTTGCACACGGAGCTCTTAAGACGTGCGACCGGTCGGCTCTGCAGTTAGGCTCCGCCCCATACTGATTTTTATATATGACATTTTTTGATATTTTAATATTTAAAAGAAAACACGTTTAAAATGACTATCTGGCATAATTTTTAATTTCTCTATTTTTGCTTCAGTGCATTTGCTTGGGTTCACCTTAACGTTAAAAGAGTAATCTAAACATGGGCCCCTTGCTCACTTTGTCTAGAGGGGTATCAGCATCATCTTGCTGACAAGGGCCAAAGGAAGATGGAATGATTGCCCAGGTTTTTTGTATCTCTTGTGCAGAGAGAACTTGCTAGCATTTCGGATCTGGACTTTCCTTATGGGCAGGATCAGTTCTATATGCACATAATATGGGTTCTTATAATGGCACACGTGAGAAAATACCCTTTTTGAGACCTGATCAGAGACTAAGCAAGGTGCAGGCTTTTGAGTTTTCTAAAGTTTCTCTAATTATCATAATGCCTAAGCCATTTTGTTCTTCACAGTGTCTTGTAAAAATTCTTCTAATGAACAATGAATAAGTAGCAATAAAAGGCATTTGCAGACTCTGAAGTAAAAAAAAGTCCCATCCAATGTATCATTTTTTGAAAACTATATTCGTAACTTACTATTGAGCCACCAGGATTTTTGAGGAGATAATAATAATAATTCATTGTGTTGACTGTAGTCGTGCTTTCAAAATCGGAACAATAAAATATCCATTTTATGTTTTATTTTAGGTTTTTAAAGAAGACTCTCTGAAGTGTCTTTCAAGTCCAGTTTGGTAAGTGTAATTATTATTTTTTTAATTACATAAAACGTCTCACTTTTTGTGTACTCTTATATAACACCTGATGGATAGAAATAGAGAGCTAGAGGCATGATAATATTTGTTTGAGTTCCCCATCCTCCCTCCCCGTGCAGCATCCAACTTATTACATTTCAGTAAGCACAGAGTGTTGTGCGTAAGGGTGCCGCAGATTGACTGAGATCAGTCAACTGACAACTCTCAGTAATTCATTGTTGCCTGCCCCTGCGCAGCGGCACTCTATGGTTACTGAAAATAAAATTTTGGAAACAAGTTGACGCACTGGGTGGGAGCTAAGATTAGTGCTGTAGGATATTGCCAGGTTAAACAGTTCAAGAACATCGTAACCCAGAGGTAGGATTGTGGCGGGTGACAACATTGAGAAGAATTTCTTCTAGTCCCTGGAACGCCCTTGTATATAACATTTCACTACTGAAAATTATTAAACTTTGAATAGTCATAATTTAGGGTTGTGGAGGGAACTCTAAAATAATGTACAATGAAGTCACGGGACATCATATATCCTCCATTGTGTACTGTATATATAGTTTAAAATGTTATGTTAAGATCACTTGTAATTTGCTTTGAAATCATCACCAATAGTTTGATTCATAAAAAAACACAAGTATTTGTTTAATAAAATGATTTTATTTTAAAAATACATTTTAAACAGTAAATAAAAAAATACAATATATATATATACATTAATATTTAAATATAACATTTTAACCATAATTAAATTATTCAGAAACTAAAGAACTAAAATGTTTGCTAAAATAATTAACAATGATGCATCTGTGAAACACAAACCTGCACAGTGTTCCCAAAAGGGGAGTGGTGCACAAATAAGAGATTGTGTGCCAATGCCAAAACAGGAAATGGTACACATACAGTGTCTTACAAAAAGCCAACAGCATTGGGCTCGGAGGACACTGGACGATACCCCATATAGAATAGGTCCGGTGCGGGAAAGTGTTCATGGATCCACTTCACCGCACACAATGGAATTGGATGCCTATTCCTGGGTCCCAAGTAACCATAACCCCACAGAGTAAAAGCCATGTAGGCTGTCTTCCTGTAGTCACTACAAGAGAATAAAGAAAAAAGATTTTTGTTTACAATTTTGATTTGATTTTAAGACATGAAAACATGAAAAGGAAGAACATCAGTAATAAAAAAAAATTGGATGTACTCTATATGTATGAAAAGTAATCGCTACATTACCTTTTGGTCACCTATCACCTATTTGTGAAGCAAAAATTCATAAAAATATAAACCATCATCACAAAATGTAGGACCATATTATTGTTAATCCTAATTGTCATTTGTGGAATCAAATATCACTTTTTAAGAATAAAGGTAGTGTGTGCTTTGATGAGACAGGAGAGACAGTCTATTGGGCACATAAAGAAAGACTACAGCTGGAGTAGATATTAAAGGGATTCCACAGTGTCAAGAAAACAAAGCCATTTTACTGGCACTATAGAATCCTGGATTGCCCCCCTTCCACCCCCCATGACATGCCGCTGAAGGGGGTTAACTTGATAGCAATATAAAAACTATAAAAATGCTACTTTAAATTAGAAAAAGCCTGCAGAGACATGCTATAGACACCAGAACCACTTGAATAAGCTGGAGTGGTTCTGTTAACTATAGTATCCCATTAAAGCACACTATGGTATATAAATGTAAAATTTAATATTTTCAAATAACCTTTCCAGCATTTCTTCAGGCGACTTTATCCTCCGATTCCCAAAGATGGCACCAAACCGGTAGAGACACAGTATGTGTTCCATGCTTACAATATCCTGCTGCAGGTCTTGTCCGCAGGAATAATTTCCTTCATTTTTTGAATCTCCCTGCAGCAGATAATCTGTAATCACAATAAAAGTTGTATTTTATTTTTCAAAATCAAATAGTTTACTGCAGTCATAAAAACTTTAATTGTATATATTTATTTAATTATACGGTTATTCAGAGTACAATGAGAACTATATATTATAGCTCTATTTTATAAACTTTCTAAAAACATTTCACTTACCATTCTCTGTGTCTCCTCATCCTCGTACAGCTCATGACTGCTACTCGACATTTTTTATATAAAACTGTAAGTAGTAATTAAAATTAAAAAACATTAATTTGTTTGGTTATTTAAAGAAAAAAACATAATATTGAAGTGTAAACAGGTATGTTTCTTAATGACGCCATTACGCCGCGCTAGACTGTTTGCCCTAGCTGATTGTCATGAGAGTGGAAGTCTACAAGTGCAGCGAAAGAGGTTGGCATTCTGACCCTAAGCGAACTAGAACCAGCCCTTTGCAATAACATTTATGAACAGTCTGTAGTCACAGTACTATATATTTATCATAGGCGTGCGCACGGGGTGTGCCGGGTGTGCCTGGGCACACCCTAATCACACCCCCGTGCTGCACTGCCTCTGGGCAGACTGACATGTCGGGTCCTCGGTCTATGACCGAGGACCCGACACAGGAGGGGGCCGGCGGCGTGCACACAATGCCGCCGGGTGCGAGGCCCCTCCTGTCCGTCTGCCCTGATCCTCAGTCTGCAGCTCCGCCGGGAGTGAGCTGCAGACTGAAGTATCTCGCGATCTCCAGCCTGTCAGAGCGTTGCCACGGCAACGCTCTGCCTGGAGATCGCGAGACTCACCATGTGGTCTGCAGCTCACTCCCGGCGGAGCTGCAGACTGAAGAGACCACCAGGACCACTGGACCACCAGGGCAGGTATTTAAACCCCCCTCTGCCCCCTGTCACTCACTGCCCCCCCACCCTGCCTCTGCACCCATACCCCCTCTAACCCCCTAACCCCTGTCACTCACTGCCCCCCACCCCCCTAACCCCTGTCCCTACCCCTCTAACCCCTGTCACTACCCCTCTAACCCCTGCCACTACCCCTCTAACCCCTGTCCCTAACCCCTGTCACTACCCCCCAACCCCTGTCCCTAACCCCTGTCACTACCCCCCAACCCCTGTCACTACCCCTCTAACCCCCTTAACCCCTGTCACTACCCCTCTAACCCCTTTCACTACCCCTAACCCCTTTCACTACCCCTCTAACCCCTGTCACTACCCCTCTACCTCCCTAACACCTGTCACTACCCCCCTAACCCCTGTCACTACCCCCCTAACCCCCTAACCCCTGTCACTACCCCCCTAACTCCTGTCACTACCCCCCTAACTCCTGTCACTACCCCCCTAACTCCTGTCACTACCCCCTAACTCCTGTCACTACCCCCTAACCCCTGTCACTGTCCCTCTACTCCCCTAACCCATGTCACTGCCTCTCCACCCCCCAACCCCTGTCACTGCCCCTCTACCCCCCTAACTCCTGTCTCTACCCCCCCAACCCTTGTCACTACCCCTCTACCCCAACCCCGTTCACTGCCCCTCTACCCCCTAACCCCTGTCACTACCCCAACCCCTGTCACTACCCCTCTACCCCCCAACCCCTGTCACACCACTCTACCCCCTAACCCCTGTCACTGCCCCTTTACCCCCCTAACCCATGTCACTGCCTCTCCAACCCCCTTAACCCCTGTTACTGCCCATCCACTCCCCCACCCCCTGTCACTGCCCCTCTACCCCAACCCCTGTCATTACCCCTCTATCCCCAACCCCTGTCATTACCCCTCTATCCCCCTAACCCGTCACTACCCCTCTACCACCCCTAACCCCTTTTACTACCCCCTAACCCCTGTCACTAACCGTCTACCCCCGCTACCTCCTGTCACTGCCCCTCCACCCCTCCACCCCCCCACCTCCTGTTCCTCTACCCTCCTAACCCCTGTCGCCCACACAGTGCACCCCTCACAATCATACACACTGTACCCAACACACACACTTAATCCCTCACAATTACACAAACTGTACCCCTCGCAATCACACACACTGCACCCCTTACACGCTGCACCGCTCACAATCACACACACTGCACAGCTCAGCTCACAATCACACATACACTGCACCTACGTATACTTGTATTTGTGTGTGTGTATGTGTATATATATATATATATGTGTGTGTGTGTATATAAAAATACATATATACGCAGCGTGTGTGTTTGTGCTTTAGGGTGCACACCCTAATGCAACAGGCTGCGCACGCCTATGATATTTATATATACATATTTTTAAACAAAAGCACGGTGTGTGTGCTTATACATACAATATATACATGCTGTTGAAATTCAGTGAATGGGGGTACACAGGATCAAGCCTGGAGTTCACACATTCACCCTGCTGAGGTACCAGCCACCAGCAACAGCAACGTCTGTGCTAACATCATGGAAGCTCCTGCTAGAGGTTTAAATGATGGTCTAGTCAGAGCCCGTGAGACCAGTGGTACGTCACATATTGGTTTCAATACCCTCAGCGGAGGCTTGAGTTCAATTGTTGCTTACATGAAGCAAAGCATCAGGGGCATCAACGCTCAATCGGTACCCTTCAGTACAGGTAGAGAATGACATAGATAAGCATTCACCATAGGCAGGATCTTCAGGTGCCAAATGCAAGACAACCATATCTGTTGAAAAGTAGTGAAAGGGGGTTCACAGGATCAAGCCTGGAAATCACCCATTTTCCTTGCTGGGGTACCAGCCACCAGCACTTTCTGTGCTACCACCATGGAAGCTCCTTCTAGAGGTTAAAATAATGGTTTAGTCAGGGCCCGTGAGACCAGGGGTACGTCACATATTGGCTTCACCACACTCAGTGGAGGCATGATTTCAATCAATGCCTATATGAAGCAAAGTGCAGCTAAGTGCTCTTCTAGAGTGTTATAACACAAAACTGAACTAGGAGTAATTCCAACAGACAAAAGCATGTCAAGCTTAGTAAAGCCTGTATAGGATTGTAAGAGGATCTCAATGACCGTCTCAGGAATGCCTATACTAATATGGACTCCCGCATCAACACCAGAACTTGAGGATCCTGGTGTGTCAAGGGGCCTTGTAATAGGTCTGGACGTACTGGAATTTCCCTTGGAGGTTCCAGAATCATCTTATTCATCATAGGAATAAGGTCGACACGGTCTTCCACTGTCCATCAGACTAAAATTCTAAATTTGAGTCAGTGTATCCTGAACCTGAGCATTCTGGTCCTAGCATGTAGAAAATACTTCAGGACCTGGTAGTTCGACGAAATGGCCATCAGATCTATGTAGGGTATCAGACAAATCTGCGTCAACCCAGAGGATACGTCGTGACATGGTTGCCAATCCACCTTGTCCACAGTTATTCGGCTCAAGCACACAGCCATTGTATTCTGAGCCCCTGGTTGTTCTTCTGTGCCCTGATCATTATGGGCTGGAATTCCATCAATACATATCTGCGAGACCCATCTTGATAGATATAGGATACAGTTGCATTGATATTTGAGCAAAGTAAAGCCTTGAAAATGACTCTTAATTCCATATAAAATGTATCACTTTTTTTTAAAATGTATCACGGTTTTTAAAATATATCACAGTTTTTAAAATATATCACAGTTTTAAATGCCACACAGCTTAAATGCAACACAGCTTAAATGCTTCCTAGTAAAAGCACAACCGCATAATGTACCACAATCTTAAAAATAAGGTACAGCTGTATAATGCACTAGTTTAAAGTTATCAAAGTTTAAATGCATCACAGCATAAAAGCACAACTGCATAATGTACCACAGTAAAACAGGCAAATAAAGTAATGAAGATAAAAAAAACATACATGTCCGAAAGTAAAGGGAGCAAATTGCTCACGTCCTAAGGGCTGTAGGACAGGAAAAGGACTGAGGACCTTAGGGATGGAGCCTCCTTTTAAAACCTTGGTGGTTTTCCTGTCCTATCGGCTGTAAGGGGAGGAGCTAACCCATGTGTATATGCTGCCATGATTAGCCAGGAAATATATATATGAAACAGGGGGAGAGGCTGCACTCACCTGAACATGCATAAATTGCATGTTCAGGTGAGGGGCCAATTTATATATATATAGTAAATGCACACAAAGAGTATTTACTGTGTATACATACACTATATACATATATTGCACACAGTGTATATAATATTTACACACGCATAATGTATACAAAAGAAAATTGTATAATGTTTTGTTAAAAAAAACATATAACTAGAAAAGCTACAATTTCTGGGGAAATTGTGTGAAGTGTTTTTGCCTCCACCAGTAGTCTACAACTGGAGTGGGCTGAGTAACTGGGTGGAGTGGCTTGAGTAACTGTTGTGTGGTTGGAGTGGCTGGAGTAACTGTGGAAAGGTTGGACTGGGCAGAGTAACTTTATGGAGTGGGCAGAGTAACTGTGTGGAGTGGGCAGAGTAACTTTGTGGAGTGGGCAGAGTAACTGTGTGGAGTGTTTGGAGTGGGTAAAGATAGTGAACATTACTCTAACCAATTGATTGATCAAATTTTTAAATGAACAAACTAAAACAAATAGTTTAATGACATATTTTAAAAGGGAATCAAAAACCAGTTAATCCATTTGGGCCAATTTGGGAAACACTGGGAAAAATATTCCCTGATGCCATGTTATTCAAACCTTTAACCAGAAGCCGGCCAAACTGTCACAAATTCAAAATTAGATTTCCAATAGGGCAGAGAAGAGCGGTTAAAAACAAACTGCTCCAAATTAATCACTTCACTGGAGGTTGCCATCTTCAAAACAAAAAAGTATAAATCCTACAGCGAAGAGCTTTATATTGTGAGAATCACAAGACCCAGACCTATATTTTGATGCATAGTATGTCTCTGAAATATAAAAAATGAAGGCACAGTCACGGTTTAGATATTGCCCTTCAAATTTGAGCTGGCTAGAGTGAAGTTTCATTGAATGTCAATGGACGGCGTGAGTTGCAAACAAATGGTCATATTGTGAAAACTATCAGGACTATGGCTTAGCCGTGGACATTTTAGAGGCAACAGGGATAGCTGAACGTTTTGGTATAAGTTTTGTGTAGGTGGGCTTGACAATGAGGGAGTGGTGGCAGTTTAGAAATCATGTCCTGATTTTTCAGCTCACACTCTAGCTTTTGTCAGCTCCCCCTCTAGTTTTAAACATTTCACCATTCATTCCTATGGGACCAATTTCGCCACAAAAGCGACGATATTTCGTGAACCATTCGGCAAAACGTTCCACAAAGTAATAGCACACCAATCGGGAACAATTCGCACGTTTCGGTATATTACTGTCTATGTAGTGTAAAAACTGTGGGAGGAGTTAGGGTGGTAAATGTGGCTATAATAATAAGAATAATATATATGTGAGATAACAGTAAGTGGTCCTGCTATGCAAGAACACTTAATAAGCTGTAGTTGTTCTGGTTCTATAGTGTCCCTTTAAGGGTAAGACAAGCTTCTGAAGCTGTGTCCTTAAGGGGTTAAGGGTCCTTTAAGTTAAGATTAAGCTGGCAAAAATACCCAACATTTCTAAACATATATATACACACAATTGCAAGAAAAAGTATGTGAACCCTTTGTAATGATATGGATTTCTGCACAAATTTGTCATAAAATGTGATCTGATCATCATCTAAGTCACAACAATAGACAATCACAGTCTGCTTAAACTAATAACACACAAAGAATGAAATGTTGCCATGTTTTTTTTTTAACACACCATGTAAACATTCACAGTGCAGCTGGAAAAAGTATGTGAATCCCTAGACTAATGACATCTCCAAGGGCTAATTGGAGTGAGATGTCAGTCAACTGGAGTAGGGATCGACCGATATTGATTTTTTAGAGCCGATACCGATAAGCTGTGAACTTTCAGGCCGATAGCCGATCACATTTTATGACCAATTTGTGCAGAAATCCATATCATTCCAAAGGGTTCACATACTTTTTCTTGCAAATGTGTATATATATATATATATATATATATATATATATATATTCTTCTATTCTTTTACCTAACAAGACTGCTCTTTAAGTGAAGATTAAACTGACAAAAATATCCTTTATATAACTCCACTCAGTGTTTTATAAAACCATTCCTTATAACATGTTTTGTCCTATTCCACTGTATTATCTTATAAAGCACAATCAAACCCACCTTCTCTAGCAAGTCTCGTGTAACAGCACACAGATTAGGAGGATACGTTGGTGTGTCCTTCAGTATAGATTTGGTTATTGTATTGCTCGATTTATCACAGCAGAATGGGTTGTCTCCAGTAACCATCTTATAGAGGATGACCCCGAATGACCACCAGTCGACGGAAGCATTGTACCTGTACTTTTCAAGCATCTACCGGAAAAATTAACATAATAAGCAAACTTGACACATAGGAAAATCTTCTATAGTAACATATAGTTAATACAATATACTATATAGTAGGGGAGAAAATGGGAACAAGACAGGAAACTTTACAATGAATTGTAAATATTGCACACAATGTTGCTCACTTTTAAACAGGCTTTTATTTTGTTTAAGTTCAAAGTAAACTCAGTAAATGGACAGATTGTCTAGAACTGATGAATAGTTGGCAATTCAGTTGAGATAATATATAGCAAGGCACTAAGTAGAATTCTTTTTTTTTACTATAGGGAACTTTAATAAACGTTAATGAATAATAAAATAAACAATAATTTCATTATTTTAATAAAAAATTATGGGATATTTTTTCTTTGGATAACGTTTCAGCAAATTCTCTCTTTCTTTACTCATTACAGTGTATAGATCTATATCCTCTTCTTTTACACAACTGTACAATGGCACAACTTATGCATGTGGCATTCAAATAGGATTTCCTAGGTATAAGTTGATTACTATGAAGAAACTGACCCCTTTGAACATATTTTAAGCCAGGGACTATAGCGCCACATACAGAATGATGTGTAATTGTTCCAAGCTAATTTCTTTATAAGTAAAGTTTCTAATTAACATGATATTGCATTTGAAATGTATTCCCCACCTCAGGGGCAATGTATCCCGGTGTGCCAGCGTACTCTCGGCAAGTACTGCTGCCAAACATGTTTTCTACTGCCAAGCCAAAGTCGGCAATCTTAAGGTGACCCATTCCGTCCCATAAGATGTTTTCAGGATTTAGGTCTCTGTAAGGAAGATACACCTTATAAATGAGTAATTAGTCTTCAATAATTAGAAACAAACTGTCACATATTTATTGCATGAAAGGACATAAAAGTTACAGTCTAGAACTGAGAGAATATATATATAATGAACTAATACAATAGATTACCGATGGATAATTCCATTCTTGTGTAGATATTGTATTCCACACACCATTTCAGCAGCAAGAAATCTGAAAAAATTAATTCAACTAAATATAAGCCTTATTTCATTTTATAAACCAAAGCATACTGTGTTGATATACATTTTCTCAGCTGGATTTAATACTGCTCTTATCTCTCTTATAGTAAGATCTCAGATATGAATGGTTTCCCTTTTTTATAATCTCTTAAATAATGCTTCTTATTTAGACACAGTGATACTTTTGACTGTGTATGAGGCTGATGTCCAGGTTAATGAACAAATAATATATTAAGGCATACTGCCTTATGATATATCTATTGCTTTTTCAGCATCTTCCTTGTTGCTTTGTATTTAAGAGAATTTAGAGAAGTCCTGGGGAACACTATATTCCAGGGAAAGTATTTTTAATTTATTTTGGTTCTATTTTGGTAAATTCTAGAACTGTGTCCCGAGGAATTTAGTTGATTTCCAGTTGCAACCACACTCTTTTCCGATTTCGTCCTTTCTCCCACAGTTTTCCCTCATATGAAACGTTCTTATCTATGGTGTATTACATTCTTACAGAGTTAATTCAGTGAATTTCAACATTTAGGTCAAGAGAGACAAATTAGAGAAATTCTACAACCAATTGTGTTTTCAGTTTGGCTATTTTGGCCTTAAAGGGACACTATAGTCACCTGAACAACTTTAGCTTAATGAAGCAGTTTTGGTGTATAGAACATGCCCCTGCAGCCTCACTGCTCAATCCTCTTCCATTTAGGAGTTAAATCCCTTTGTTTATGAACCCTAGTCACACCTCCCTGCATGTGACTTGCACAGCCTTCCATAAACACTTCCTGTATAGAGAGCCCTATTTAGGCTTTCTTTATTGCAAGTTCTGTTGAATTATGATTTTTTTATCCCCTGCTATGTTAATAGCTTGCTAGACCCTGCAAGAGCCTCCTGTATGTGATTAAAGTTCAATTTAGAGATTATGATACAATTATTTAAGGTAAATTACATCTGTTTGAAAGTGAAACCAGTTTTTTTTTCATGCAGGCTCTGTCAATCATAGCCAGGGGAGGTGTGGCTAGGGCTGCATAAACAGAAACAAAGTGATTTAACTCCTAAATGACAGTGAATTGAGCAGTGAAATTGCAGGGGAATTATCTGTACACTAAAACTGCTTTATTTAGCTAAAGTAATTTAGGTGACTATAGTGTTCCTTTAAATTTGAAATTCCCTTTAGATACACTTTCAATTCCCTGCAAGTCTCACGTTAGTAAATATCGATGTTATTGATTTCCCATTGTCCTCTTTCAGTTACAGTTACCTATTTTCAAAACTTACCTTGCGATGTCAATGTCCAGCTTCCCGTTCTTTTCAATCAATGCATCCAGATCACCTCCGTTCAAATATGGCATTACAAAGAACAGATGATCCTATTTGAAAAGAGAGATTAAACAAGATTAAAAGAAGATATACTATAGCATGACTTTACCTTTCTTGTAATGAAAGGGTTGATGGAAAGCAAAGATGTTCTTACTTTAGTTTGGAAAGTGGCATGTACTTCAGTGAGGAAGGGACATCCACCTGCAACCTCTAGCACTCTACGTTCTACAAGTGTGCTGTCCTCATCCTCTTCTAGCAGGACTCTTTTTTTTAACAATTGTCACTGCCAGGTTCTGTTTAGTTATATTATCTGAGGCCAGCATGACCTAAAAAAGAAACAGAGGTGTTGAAGGCTGGAGAACACTTGGTAAGTAGTTTCAGTATGAAAAGAGGCAATGCAGAGGTATGTTACTTAATGACAGGAGTTAACAGGTTACAAAATACAATCATTTCATTTGGAAAGTGTCAATATTTAATAAAGAGAGTTGATCGGTATGTGCAGGGGAAACTGCCACATTCACATACTTCACCTCTTGGTTGCTTTTTGTTCTCTATCCCCACCATGTTTCTGCCTACATGTTCTAGACTTGGTGCAAATTGGAATGTGCAGCAAGGAGGACACTTTGATAACTGACCAGATTTTAGGACAGAAAATGCAGCTGAAAACTATTCTTGGAGACTGAAGACTCTTTCCAGTTTTGCTATTTCGCCTAAAACTAATAATTCTCTTTTCATTTCTCCAGTTTCAGTTCGGTGAATAATCCACTAGAGGCTAGTTCATAATTTTGCTGCTACTTTTTAGTAACCAGCCACCACTCATTACCATGATTGTAGGTAATGCTAGTGAGTAGCGGCTGTTTACTGACATCAACATTTTATCAGTTAGTTACAGTTAGTTATTTTCTATGTGTTATTATCAGTTAGTTACAGTTAGTTATTTTCTATGTGATTAATAATGCCAATAGGGCATTCTTCTCTGACTGAAGAAAAGGGTTGGAGAAACCATTTAAGCTCAAGAAACATTGATATATATTGCATGGCCTCCTCTTCCTACTTTTTATGAATGCCGCCCCTCTCTGCATCAACTTACTGATTTGACCACTGCTGAACTATTTTGATAGCATATACAGGGCACCAGGGCAATGGAGAATCAGGGCCTTCTGACTTTTTGCTACCACTACTCTTCTGCCCCTTCTTTGTACGGCTCTCACAAAGACATTATGTGCATGCAGACTGCACCCAGAATGGCTGTGTGAGAGCCGCACAGTCATGACTGTCACACCCTCATGGCCCCAAAACATAGTCAGATTGACTTTTAACGGGTTAATCCACCCAAAACAGTGATTTAATAAAACACTATTTTTAGATGGAGTAACCCTTGCTGATATGCCCCCCTACCCCTTAACCCCTTAAGGACTGAGCCAAATGATCAAAACAAAACGTAAACAAAACTTGGCATTTGCGTTATATGTCTGTCCAACCGTAATTCACAGCTTTCATATTAAATACACCCACATTTATTATATATGATTTTATTCAGGGGAAGCAGGGCTTTCATTTAACATCAACTATTTAGGTATGGAACATAATTTAATATGAATAAAATATAAAAAAAATAGGAGAAAATAAGATTTTTTAAAATTTTCTTAGTTATGCATGACATTTTAACTGTGAATGTCAAAATACTGTTTGCTTTTACTGCAATAAAATACACATATTTGTATTCAGCGATGTCTCACATGTAAAACAGTACCCCCTATGTACAGGTTTTATGGTGTTTTGGGAAGTTACAGGGTCAAATATAGCTTACACTTTTCTGGTTTTTCACATTGAAATTCGCCAGACTGGTTACTTTGCCTTTGAGACTGTATGGTAGCCCAGGAATGAGAATTACTCATACTATTTGCAATAGTAGACAACCCAAGGTATTGAAAATGGGGTATGTCCAGTCTTTTTTAGTAGCCACTTGAAAAAAGTCCCTAGTGGACTGAAACGTTGACACTGTAATCAACTTTTTGAAGCTTGAATAAATGGCACATTTTTGGCAACAGTATCGAGTCCTGTGAGTGCACTTTCAACAAGCTATTTTTTATTTTTTACTTATGTATATAGATATATATTATTTTATTATTTATTATTTCGTTCTACGTGTATTTTGATATCAATATATATATATATATATATATATATATATATATTAATATCAAAATACAGTTAGAACGAAATTACACACATATATTTTTTAATTATTTATTTTTTTTCATTTTTATTTTTTAACGTATTTACATATTTTATTTTTTTATCATATATAAATATATATATAATTATATATATATAATCAATATCATTCTACGTGTATTTTGATATTAATATATATATATTGGGGGCGGGGCCGGGCCGCTGAGCAGAACGGTCGCAGGAAAGCTCAGCTCCTGCAAACAACGACCCCATAATGCCTATAAAACACGATTTTCATCACCAACCTCAACTATAACTGCGACCCTCGATGTATATGGCCACCGGAACCGGGGAGAGGCTTGCTCATTGAGTTTTAGTCCCCCGGAGGGGATATCTCTGCAGCAAAAAGCGGGACCTTTTTCTGGCGGTTAGTGGAGTGGATTTTTGTTTTATATTATTATATTTTTTTATTTTTTCTATATAATTTCTTATTTACATTTCATAAGATAATTAATCAATTGTCTTATCAATATTTCTCATTAGTATTGCTTTTTTAGAAGGCACTAATGCTCAATATCTATATGATGTTGTATTGTACTGTTGTATGATGAATATGGTTGATATGCCCCCTGTTTTCAATGAAATATGTTTGATAATACTGCCAAGTATTAGATATCCAACTTTTTTGGTCCGGTTTGCAAAACCGGAAGTGATATGAAGTTTCTGCTCGGTCCGTAAAACCGGAAGTGCCGTCACCCGGAAGTTATGAATGCGTTCCAAGCTGGAACGCACGCCATCACCTGCAAGCATTCCCTGCATTTGAAGGTGGATATAAAAGCATGATTTACTCGGATTGGAGTCATACATCCCTGAGGAAGTCCTGAAGAGGACAAAACGTGTTGGAGCTGCTTATTGGTTCATATGAACTTTTATTTTATTTTATTTTATCTTTTTTTATCATTGCTGGTGCTGTTTTTTAGCCTTTATCTGCTGCTACTGGATTGGCTGAAATTCGTGGATTCCACTTTGATGTGGAGACATGATGTCTTTTATCTGATACATTGTGAGTGCAATATATATATAATAAATTGTTATTTTTATATACAATCTGTACTATTTTTTCCCCTTCTATTTGAGTGAGCAAGAAGATCTGTTGCCTTCTATCCAGAATTACATCGCTGGAGGTTCCTCACATTTCACTATTCACTGATCTTAAGGGAGATACGCTTGAATTCATCTAAAATCCTGTGAGTTCTCTACCACCCCCACCCTTTATATGTGTTAATAGTATTAGACTATATGCTTCTATATTTTTCCATATAGATTTATATCTAAGACAGAATATATCTACGATATTCAGTTTGTATATTTTTTATTATTATCACTTATGGTGTACATACACAGTTTTTTCCTCTTGGGTTTTTTTCTCTTTGTTTTTACTAGGTCATCATGGGGCCTTAGTAGGAATTAACATGAACCCAACGGAAGTCTCTGCTTTGTTAAGTATAGAGAAGGAACACGTGCCAGTGTATTGACGTAAGGAGGGGGAACAGGGGTTGGATCATAACAGGTGATGTTACATTGAGAGGTTGGAAGTAAGGAATACACGTAAGGTGCTCCGAGTGTGGTTTAGTACCAGTTTAGGAGATCCCAGTAATCCCAGTCAGTCATAGTTTTATGAGGGGAAATTTCTGTATTTGCAGCGTGCATCTTTGCCATGCTATCTACATAGATCAGGGTAGGTAAACATGAATCTATGCCGTAAGCTGCTGTGCTGTAGTTGTGAATAATTATTTATTTCCTGTTTGTTGTGCAGTAGCATTTTTGACTGATCCAGGATCTCAGTGTACTGGGCTAGAGGAGTCGTGTTATAGCCAAAGTGCATATTATGTTTGTAGAGGGCCTGTCGGGGAGTTTGGGGTGAAATTCCTTCTGTGACGAGTAATATGATGAAAGAAATAAAGCATAATGTGGCAGCCGTGACGTAGGAGTGTAACCCTGCATCAACTGGCAGCTTTCTTAATGCCGAATGGCAAAGGAATTAACTGAATCAGGGGAAGGTGAGGCCCTACTAATTGCCAAGTGGCTATGAGAGGCTCTAGCTATGAATTTGGCCGGGGGACTGAGGCCACAGAACGAAGTGGCAGGTATGTAGGCCTCTCGGTGACAAGTAAGAGATTCAAAATGAGTGGCCGTGAAGGGTGAGGCCCTATCTAATAACCTGAAGAGGTTGAAGCAAGGCTCTAGCTATGAGTTGGGCCTATGGGCGAATACCTCCGTGTGAGGATGGGAGCTGGCCTTGCAGGACAGAACTATGATTAACCTAGAATATGGCCAGCACCAACACCCTTTACCGCCAGTTGATCTATCCCTAAGGAATGTAGGGAAATAAGAACGTAGTGCTTTGGGAAGTATGAGGAACGTGTGTACCTAATATGTGATAGTGGCAGGAATCTTTAGAGAGGAACCTAAGCACCCAATGGGACTATTAATGGGAATACATCCAGTAAGGTAATAGTGCTAGTGGAGATAATGGGATAATATACCTGTGTCATGGGTAATGATTACATTTCCACAGGATGAAAAGTAGAGATGGTCAACTAGATAAAATGGGGCAATAACCTATTAATTGACATGTATAGGGAAGAGACACCTAATTGACTCACCTACGTGAGTTCCTGCTGTCGACCATTCGCTAGAAGAACCTGAAATATGTATGAAGTATGTGGGACACAGCTAGGTTACTAGCAGGAACTAATGTTGGAGATCCAGTACGAGTCTGTGACTGGAGTTGTAAATGCGGGCAAAGGGCCATATAGGGAGGATTTAAGTGGTTTCACGTGACCGTGGTCGTATGTAACTGCCCAAATGAGGGGCCGAAAAATTGAGTCGTAGTGGATTGCCTGCTGTGGGCCGTATGTAACATGAGAGTGATGGCCTAGTGAGGGCCATACGTAGAGGCATTGCTGCGGTAGGCTGTAACAAAAGTGCAGACGTATGTCAAAATGTAATCCTTATGTCGTATGTAATAGCACAAATGAGGGGCCGAAATTATGAGATAGTGGATATCCCTTGTCGGGTCGCATGTAACGTATTTAAGAGTGCGGTTGTGAATAAAAGTTGGCCGTGGTATGATAGGGTAGTAGTTGATCCTGTAAGCTTAAATGACGTAAAAGCCGAGATGCTGAGTAAAGCCGTACAATAGGCATAGAACGTACATGCTAATGTGGTAACTCGTACCATTGTTGCCGGAGCAGTCAAATTGCCAGGGTAGCAGGAAGGACAGAATAAATATAATTAATATGAACTGGTCTAATATGCAGCGGTGAGGTGGGAATAGTCCATTATGGAATTGGCTATGTAAGTACCATGCGGCTGACTAGTAAGGCCGAACTTGGGGAACTTAAATGACCCATATGATAAATTCAGTACGTATCATAATGTATGTGGCATGTTTGCACGCCTCGTAATTAACATTATGCTGGACTGAAGTAGTAAAATAAGAGAGGTAAGGAGAACGTCTGTTATGAGGGAATCATTCGACACTGTGAGTTTGGCCACATGGCCGTATAGGTAGGGTCGTGAGGAGAGCCACTGTGTGGCCGTAAGCTGACAGTTCAAGATATAGCAGATGTATAATACTATAAGACGTGGTAGAATACAGGATACATATCTGTCCAGATGATATGTGAACTTAGTGCCTTAATGAGTGGTTGCAAATAAGACTTAGTTATCCACTAAGGTTACCTGAAGTGTGTTGCAAAAGCCAATAGAGGGCCTTGTGTAAGGAATATGCCTAAGAGGTTGAGAGAGGCCCAATGTAGTTCTTGTGGTACTAGGAGGTAACATAAGTCTGAATGGAATTTAATGGGGTGGGGTGGGTGGGTTTTTTAAGTAGTAGAACAGTAGAAGTTACTGGTTATGAAAGCGTAGCTATAAATGAAATATGGTGTTACTGATACAGTAAAGTAACATGCAGCGTAACATATGATCGTTGTAGGGTCAATGGTCTAAGGGCAGATCTACAGGACACAATTGCCAGGAATATAGGCTGAGACCTGTGCAATGCAGTAGTGTCTGTACTGACACAAGACCATACTAAGACTATACTAAGTGATATCAAACATTGTATGTAGAAGGAGACAGGTTTCCAATAGATCTGGGAACAAGACATACTGAAGAAATGTATTTGTCAGTTGATTAATACTTCACATATGCATTTGGCAAGAAAAATAACATGTAGATTAATTGCCAGTGCCAGAGTACGTATAGAATACAATAGGAAATAACATTATACATGACTATAATGCTTGACTGAACTTTACTACTAAGGCATCTTAAGTACAAAGACTCTCCTAACCAAAAAGTAATTGTAATTCCTAAACTAGCTATATATGCTAAAAGGTTAGTAATATGGCAGAAACTGGCCAAAATGTGTTAGGATATGGTTGGGAACATACAAACAATGTAGAAGAGGTGGCCACATGTGGGCAGGAGCAATTAAGACAGAATAGTGGCGAGACCGTATCGTCTGTACGTTCGGTTGAATAAGGGTCGTGCTAACAAGGGACTGGGGAATCAAGGAAGTGTGGCATTCGTGTACAGAATGCTTGGTTACATGCCAAAGGCCCGCGGGCCTGAACTCGCGGTTTTGCAGCCGAAACTGGCCGAATGGAAGGACTCGGAACTACTGGCTGCCGACCCGGAAGTGTACTCGTCACCTGTCGGATGGAGCCAGCCTGGGGGTGATTTGCCGGGGAGCCGGAAGCGGAAGGCCTCGGCTGACGCCTTCCGCAGGTAAAAATAGAGCCCGCGGCTGGATGTGGTACCGGGGAGCAGGCGGAAGAAGGCCTCGGTTCGGGCCCTGCTAGTTGTAGGGAGCTAGCGGCGGTAAGAAGTGCCATGGGATTGGGCTCCGCCGGTCAGGGGTAGTCGGAGGTGGGATGACGTATGAGGCTTGCAGTCCAAAGTTGGCGAAGTTGGGAGAGAAGCAGCAGCCTTTGCGACCCGACGTCCCAGCAGACAGAGGGGAGTGTCCTCTGAACCAGGCGTGAACGGCCCAGTGAGAGGTGTGACCAGAGTTTATATAGCCGGGTAACCCCTCCCACAATTACAGGCTACGCCTTGATGAACTAATACAATAGATTACCGATGGATAATTCCATTCTTGTGTAGGTATTGTATTCCACACACCATTTCAGCAGCAAGAAATCTGAAAAAATTAATTAAACTAAATATTAGCCTTATTTCATTTTATAAACCAAAGCATACTGTGTTGATATACATTTTCTCAGCTGGATTTAATACTGCTCTTATCTCTCTTATGGTAAGATCTCAGATATGAATGGTTTCCCTTTTTTATAATCTCTTAAATAATGCTTCTTATTTAGACACAGTGACACATATCTATTACTTTTTCAGCATCTTGATTGTTGCTTTGTATTTAAGAGAATTTAGAGAAGTCCTGGGGAACACTATATTCCAGGGAAAGTATTGTTAATTTATTTTATTTCTATTTTGGTAAATTCTAAAACTGTGTCCCGAGGAATTTAGTTGATTTCCAGTTGCAGCCACACTCTTTTCCGATTTCGTTCGAGGTGAATTTCAACATTTAGGTCACGAGAGACAAATTAGAGAAATTCTACAACCAATTGTGTTTTCAGTTTGGCTATTTTGGCCTTAAATTTGAAATTCCCTTTAGATACACTTTCAATTCCCACATTAGTAAATATTCATGTTATTGATTTCCCATTGTCCTCTTTCAGTTACAGTTACCTATTTTCAAAACTTACCTTGCGATGTCAATGTCCAGCTTCCCGTTCTTTTCAATCAATGCATCCAGATCACCTCCGTTCAAATATGGCATTACAAAGAACAGATGATCCTATTTGAAAAGAGAAACCATTTAAGCTCAAGAAACATTGATATATATTGCATGGCCTCCTCTTCCTACTTTTTATGAATTTCCCCCTCTCTGCATCAACTTACTGAATTTGACCACTGCTGAACTATTTTGATAGCATATACAGGGCACCAGGGCAATGGAGAATCAGGGCCTTCTGACTTTTTGCTACCACTACTCTTCTGCCCCTTCTTTGTACGGCTCTCACAAAGACATTATGTGCATGCAGACTGCACCCAGAATGGCTGTGTGAGAGCTGTGTGTGTCACACCCTCATGGCCCCAAAACATAGTCAGATTGACTTTTAACGGGTTAATCCACCCAAAACAGTGATTTAATAAATCACTATTTTTAGATGGAGTAACCCTTGCTGATATGCCCCCCTTCCCCTTAACCCCTTAAGGACTGAGCCAAATGATCAAAACAAAACGTCCAACCGTAATTCACCTCTTTCATATTAAATACACCCACATTAATTTTATTCAGGGGAAGCAGGGCTTTCATTTAACATCAACTATTTAGGTATGGAACATAATTTAATATGAATAAAATATAAAAAATAGGAGAAAATAAGATTTTTTAAAATTTTCTTAGTTATACATGACATTTTAACTGTGAATGTCAAAATACTGTTTGCGTTTACTGCAATAAAATACACATATTTGTATTCAACGATGTCTCACGTGTAAAACAGTACCCCCTATGTCAGGGCTCCGCGGGCAGCGGTGAGGGGAGGCTGCAATCCTCTCGCAGCACTCACCCTCGGTCCGTCACCGCCCGCGGTCCCCTCTCCCCTTACCGATAAGCGAGCGGTGTCCTCTCCTCTTGACACGCCGCTTGCGTCCTCCTCTCCTCCTCCCAGCGGCAGCATGTCTAACGCTGCACGCTGGGAGCCGGCACTATTATCTAAGCGCCGGGGTCACTCACGTGACCCGGCGTTAAAGCTACAGTGCAACAAACACAGTGGGGGGTATAGATATCCCCCACGTGTGTTTGTTAATACTGATTGGTGGTTAGCCAATCAGGATTCAGGCTAGGATTTAAATACTTACCTTTCCTGTCTATCTGTGCCCTGTTGTGGTCTTTGCTTTATAGTATCGATTGTGAACGTGTGCTTTCTGGTTACGTACCCTCTGGCTTGTTATACTGACTTTGTGACTTTCTCCTACCCTTTGACCTCGGCTTGTTTCTCGTTATTCTGTTTTCTGGTTCCCCTTACTCGGCTTGTCTCCTGACTATTCTGTGTGTGCTTTGCCCGGCCACTCTAAGGACCCGTACAGCACACTTTCTGTGTGTGTGTCTGTGTGTGTTAGCGTGTTGGGTTCCCCGGAATCGTGACACCCTATGTACAGGTTTTATGGTGTTTTGGGAAGTTACAGGGTCAAATATAGCATGTTACACTTTTCTGTTTTTTCACATTGAAATTCGCCAGACTGGTTACTTTGCCTTTGAGACTGTATGGTAGCCCAGGAATGAGAATTACTCATACTATTTGCAATAGTAGACAACCCAAGGTATTGAAAATGGGGTATGTCCAGTCTTTTTTAGTAGCCACTTGAAAAATGTCCCTAGTGGACTCAAACGTTGACACTGTAATCAACTTTTTGAAGCTTGAATAAATTGCACATTTTTGGCAACAGTATCGAGTCCTGTGAGTGCACTTTCAACAAGCTATTTTTTATTTTTTACTTATGTATATAGATATATATTATTTATTATTTCGTTCTACGTGTATTTTGATATTAATATATATATATATATATATATATATATATATATATATTAATATCAACATACAGTTAGAACGAAAGTACACACATATATATTTTTTAATTATTTATTTTTTCATTTTTATTTTTTAACGTATTTACATATTTTTTTATTATATATAAATATATATATATATAATTATATATATATATTTAATCAATATCATTCTACGTGTATTTTGATATTAATATATATATATATTAATAGTAAAATACACTTAGACAGTGTATGTGTAAATGTGTATATATATATATATATACTTAGATCATATATATAATATATATATATAAATGATCTAAGTATATTTTATTTTTAACTGTAATATATTTTATTTCTAACATTAAGGGGTTAAGAGGGGAGGAGAAGGGCAGAGACAGTGTCAGCCAGTGATTTCACATGCCCCCCCGACCGTGGTCTGCAGCAGGGTAATGCCGCTGGCCACGTTTAGAGCCAGTCCATTAAGGACGGCATAGAACGCCCTGCGGTCCTAAGGGGTTAAAAATAAAGAAATAAACTAATTCATTGACACACCTCCACTGTGTTTGCTGGCAACATAACAAGCAACGCCCCCACATGTGCAACCCTGGAAATATGTGCTTGGAGGTTACTTGTAATGTTACATATGTGGGTTGTTGCTTGTGATGTGTTCCTGTATGGCAAACATTTTGAGTTAGATTTAATAGTTCTACCTATTTTACAGTGCTGCAAAATATGTTGGTGCTATATAAGTAATTGTAATAACTGTGTCTGTGTAATGAGGCTGTATGAAGTATTGTATTTGTGGGGATGCTGCTTATGATGTATTTGTAAGGAGCATGCATGTGGTTTTGCATTAGTGGGGATGCTGCTTGTGATATTTTGCATATACACGAGGCTCCTTGTGGGTTTGTGTGTGTGAATGAGGATTTTCGCAGTGCAGTATGTGAGTGGAAAGGGCCTTTAGTGTGTGTGTTGATTAGGGGCTGTTGTATCGTTGTGGAGATAAAGGCTTTATGAGCCGCAGTGGGTATTGGAACTGTAGTATGTGCATAGGAACACATGGGGACATAAGGGTTTAGGGGGTGCAGGGGCTATTGAGAGTGTAGGAAGGATAGGTACTGTAGTGGGTGCTGGGAGTGATATGGTCTGTAGCAGGCAAAGGGGGTACAAGGGCTGTAGCTGGTGCAGAGAGGGCAGAGGGACTGTAGCGGGAGCAGGGGGATAGGTGCAGTTGTGGGTGAACAGAGATTGGGTGCATTAGTGGGTGCAAGGGAGCATAGGATCTGTAGTAGGTGCAGTGAGGGCATAACGGATATAGTGAGTGCAGGGGGTATAGAGTTGTGTTGAGTGCAGAGGGAGCCTAAAAGCTGTGCTGGCTGCTGGGTATCATATGGGCTGAAGTGGGAGCAGGGGGATAGAGGCTGCGGTGAGGGCAAAGGGGGGTACATTAGAGTGGTGTTGGTTGCAGGGGGCATGTGAGCTGAAGAGGGAGCAGAAGATATAGGGCAAGCATTGGAGGATAGGAGTCCCATCTCATCCATGCATCCTACATGTGCCACTGCCCTTTGCACTCCCCAATCCCTGTCTCTCCACCAGCACCAATGTTCTCCTTCAGAAAAGAATAAAACCTGGTGTCTGCTGTCTCTGCGATCAGGCTGCAGCTCCTCATTATCTTAGCCAAGAAGCACTCTGAAAGCACAGGAGAGGAGAGAGCAGGAAGTGATGTCACTTCCCATCCCCAGCCCCGCCTCTTCCTCTGACACAGAGCTATTCAGATGAGATCATGGTGGAGACATGGCACAGAGAGAGCAGGTTTACTGCCAGTTCTCACTGAGAATGGTTACAGTGAGAGAGAGCAGGTGTACTGCCAGTTCTCACTGAGAATGGTTACAATGAGAGAGAATAGGTGTACTGCCAGTTCTCACTGAGAATGGTGTGGGGGGGTCATTTACAGCATCTGGTGACAGTGCTGGGTGGTTCAGGGAGATCATATGATTATCCCAAATAGCACACAGCATCCCCCACCCCACCCCCCACACACAAACACACACACACACAGCATCCCACCCCCAGGTGTTGGTACAATATGCAAACATATCATTCACAAAACAGCTCCATTAAAATTGTGGATGAATATGTAATTACTTGTATTTTAATGTATACAAAATGTTTTCGTCTTAAACAGTCTTAAAGGGACACTCTGTACCCAGACCACTTCAGCTAATTGAAGTGGTCTGGGTGCTGTGTCCCTATTGCAATTAATGCTGCAATGTAAAAAAAAATGCAGTTCCAGAGAACTGCAATGTTTACAATGCAGCTCTAATTCTGTATACAGCCCCTGAGGGCGGTTTCGGAATTGAAACTGACCTTATATGATGCTTGACGCACTCTCGCTCTGCATGAGGACCTCCAGTGGCAGATTTTCCCCATAGAAAAGCATTGAAGGGGGGGGGGGACCTATTAAACCTATAGTGCCAGGAAAACAGCTTTGTTTTCCTGGCACTATAGGATCCCTTTAACCCCTTCCCGACCGGTGACGGAAATTTTCCATCAACCTTGTCCTTCAGTTAAGGACCGTTGACGGAAAATTTCCGTCATTTACTAACGTTAACCCCAGATCGCCGCAATTGCGGCGATCGCGGGGTTAATGGTGCTCCGGTCTGCCTCTGCAATAGAGGCAGACCGGGAGCACCCGATCGGGCTGTTACAGCTCATGTGCCCGCTCTGACAGCATGTCAGAGCGAGCACATGTGCTCAATGTACTTACCTTCCGCCTCCCTGCACTTCCGGGTTCTGTGTGAAGTGCAGAGAGACGGATCTTCAATGATCCTGCCCCCTAGTGTAAAAAAAAAATATTAAAGTGAAATCCCACCCCCCTTTCCCCTGTTTTAATAAAATTAACCCCTTCCCTGCCAATTGATCACTGACTACAGTGATCAGTTGGCAGGGTATACATTTTAATGTCATCTGATTTTTTTTTTTTTTAACCCCTGAGGGTTAATTATTATTTTTTTTAACCCTCAGGGGTTAAATTTATTGTATTAATTAATTTAAATATTTAAAAATTATATATTTAGGTGGCTGGGATGGGTGGAAGTTAGTGGGGAATTGGGGAATTTGGTGTTAGGCTAACTAGGGGTTAACGTAAAAAAATTTTTAAAATAAGCTTTAAACAGGTAAAAAAAAAAATTTTTTAACTGTTTTAGTAACGTTAAGTAAAAAAAAAAAATACCACCCCCCTTTACCCAGTCTAAATAAAAATTAACCCCTTCCCTGCCAGTTGATCACTGCCTACAGTGATCAACATACAGATCGCAGTATTATACTGTGATCTAATTTTTTTTAACCCCTGAGGATTCACTTTTATTTATTTTTTTTTAACCCTCAGGGGTTCAATTTATTTAATTAAGTCATTTAAATATTTTATAATTATATATTTTGCTAGCTGGGGTGGGTGGGAGTTATGGGAAAATGGGGAATTTACTGTTAGTGCTGCTTACTGCTAGTTAGGGGTTAACGGTAAAAGAAAAGTTTAGAAAAAAATGTAAAAGTGTAAAAAAAAGTTAAGAAAATGTAAAACATTTAATAAGTAAAAAAAAAAGTTTAAAAACGGGTTTTACAAAGTAAAAAAAGATTTACAAAGTAAAAAAATACATTAAAAAATGCTCATTACCACTACACTTGGTACAAGCTAGCGGAAAAATGATCCCACGCTAAGGTTCAAAATATGCCTTTTGAATTACCCTGGGATGTCTTCTTTAAGAAATGGTATGCCTTTATGGAGTAATTGGAATATATAGCCTTGTAAAATACTCTAAAATGGGACATGGACACAGCGTAAAATTCAAAGTTTGAAAAAAACTGGAATGGCTGTGTCTCAAATGTGCCCCTTCAATGTCCACATATACCTGGCAAAGGTACATACGGGGGTATTGCTGTACTCAGCCGACATAGTTGAGCAACATATGAAGTATTATACAGTCGTAGTACACATAAGGTTTGAAAAATATACTGCGCAAACTCACTTTGTGTGTCAAAAAGGCAGAAAAAATGCTTTTTACCACTACACTTGGTAAAAGCTAGCGGAAAAAATATCCCACGCTAAGGTTAAAAATATGACTTTTGAATTGCCCTGGGATGTCTTCTTTAAGAAATTGTATGCCTTTATGGGGTAATTGGATTATATAGCCTTGTAAAATACTCTAAAATGGGACATGGACACAGCGTAAAAATTCAAAGTTTGAAAAAAACTGGAATGGCTGTGTCTCAAATGTGCCCCTTCAATGTCCACATATACCTGGCAAAGGTACATACGGGGGTATTGCTGTACTCAGCCGACATAGTTGAGCAACATATGAAGTATTATACAGTCGTAGTACACATAAGGTTTGAAAAATATACTGCGCAAACTCACTTTGTGTGTCAAAAAGGCAGAAAAAATGCTTTTTACCACTACACTTGGTACAAGCTAGCGGAAAAAATATCCCACGCTAAGGTTCAAAATATGCCTTTTGAATTGCCCTGGGATGTCTTCTTTAAGAAATGGTATGCCTTTATGGGGTAATTGGATTATATAGCCTTGTAAAATACTCTAAAATGGGACATGAACACAGCGTAAAAATTCAAAGTTTGAAAAAAACTGGAATGGCTGTGTCTCAAATGTGCCCCTTCAATGTCCACATATACCTGGCAAAGGTACATACGGGGGTATTGCTGTACTCAGCCGACATAGTTGAGCAACATATGAAGTATTATACAGTCGTAGTACACATAAGGTTTGAAAAATATACTGCGCAAACTCACTTTGTGTGTCAAAAAGGCAGAAAAAATGCGTATTACCACTACACTTGGTACAAGCTAGTGGAAAAATGATCCCACGCTAAGGTTCAAAAAATGCCTTTTGAATTGGCCTGGGATGTCTTCTTTAAGAAATGGTATGCCTTTATAGTGTAGTTGTAATATGTAGCCTGCTCAAGTGCTCCAAAGTGGGACACGGACGCATCAAAACCCTCCATGAAAATTCACACTTAAAAAACTTAACTTGTTATGTCTCTTTTACAGCAGTGTAACTTCACAAAATAGTGTCTAGGTCATACATTGGGCATATTGTTTTACTCAGAAGGTTTAGCTAAGCATAATTTGGGGGGTTTGAACTTAGTGGCCCATATGAAATGTACAAAATGCCCAGCAAAAATGTAATCCATATGTAAAAAATGCCCCAAATTATATTTTACCCCATACTTTAGCATATATTGGTGAAAAAATGGGGGCATGTTAAAGCACAATATGCACCATATGAGATACCCTGAGGCGTCTACTTTTACAAATGGTAGGCCTTTGTGAGGTTTTTTTGAACAGTCAAACTGCTATAATACCCCAAATTGAATCATAGGCCCATTAAATCCGCCTCTCAAAATTCTACTGTAATTGTTGAAACGGACAGGTCTCCTATATGGCACTGTAGCTTCACGAAATAGTGCCAAAGACATACAATGAGGGTACTGTTGTACTCAGCAGATGTAACTGAACACATAATAAAACCTTGCACACACCAACTTTACAAAATACACATGAGAAGTTCTTTGTTATAAGTTTGTGTGCCAAAAACCCCAAAATACTAAATTTTACTCCAATATTTAGCAGAGATTGGCGGTGAAATGGCTACTTAGAAAGTGTCAAAACAACCTTAGGACAATAGCCTGTGATGTCTACTTTATATAAATATATACTTTTGTGTGGCAATTTTGTTTTCTTTTATGGCTATTAAGCTTACAAGACAAACATACCAAATTCTAAAATCGCTCCATAATAAAAGTTTATTTTACTCCTTGTGCTTTGTGACCTGTAACTACTAAAAAAAACTGAAAATCCCAGACACATTATATATTCTGTAAATCAGATTTGAATGAATTTATTTTTAATTACATTCTTTAACCTGCACTAATTAGGCACACATTATTATTGCAAAAACTGTACAAAAAACACATTTTTCATTTTTTTTGCATTTTTCTGTATTTTTTTTTAATAATAAATAAGCATATATATATATATATATATATATATATATATATATATATATGTTACATCAAATTAAATCCCTTTCTGTCCTCTAAAAAACAGTTTATAATATGCGTCGGTGCAATAAACAAGAGAGATGCAAATTGAAGTTGAACGCATACAGCAAGAAAATGCTAAAATTGCTTGTGACATTAAGCGTAAGACAAGCTTCTGAAGCTGTGTCCTTAAGGGGTTAAATATGTACTTGAGTCTGGGATTGAAATGAATGATAGGGTTCACTCTAGAGGAGAGACAAATAACTAAAATGGTTTGGACATTTGAATATGTTATGTAAGTAGAAGTCTGGGAATCTGTAATAAAAAGACAGATCACAAAAATGATTACTTCAATAAAAAACGAAATTCTAGTATAAACTTTGCATACTTTTCCATAGGAGCCTCTTCCTAAGACTCAATGAAATGTAAGTCTGTCTAACGAAATTGCAGATGTAACTGGAGGCTCATTACATTTTCCTGTTGTAAATAAAAATAGATAATATTTTATAATCACATAAGAAGATTTCTTGAACACGTTTTCAACAAATTAGCACTTGGCTAATTGGCTCTGAACTCCGGGGGGCGGCATAGCACGTCCACGCCATCCTATTTACTTACCCGGTCGACGGCGATCGCGGTGCGGGGACTCACCTGGCAACGTAGGGAGTCCCCCTCCATCAGTTTCGCCCCCCCTGGGCCATGTGATTGCAAGGTCCTTGCGAGGACCTCGCAATCACATGGATGGCATAGCCGTCCAACAGATTGCCACCAGGGGGAGTACCTGTAATGACAAGTACTCCCCCTGCTGCCTGAAAAAAGACTTAATACATGTTAAAACAGTTTAGAATTAAAATATATATACTTAGATCATATATTTATACATTTATACAATATATACATAGATATATATTTATATATTATATATATATATATTAAAATCAAAATACACGTAGAATGATATTGATTACATATATATATAATTATCATTATAGGATACAAAAATACCGGCACTCAAGGATTGACAGCACATCAAATCTTAATTTATTTCGAAGACAGAGATCGACGTTTCAGCTCCTCACAGGAGCTTTCATCAGGACACAAAATATCATAACACTGAAAACACTCTTATATAGGACATACAATTACTACTAATGGGTACTTACCGCCAGGTGCACTGCATTTGCACTCGCCGCCGGAACCGCCGAGACCGCCTTCACAGACAACCTTACTTCCGGGTTCGCGGTCATGTGACCCCCTAGAACGTGTCAGTTAACCAGGCCGTGTACGTTGCTGGGGCAACACCAGTAAGCAATCTCAGGTAGTTGCTCCCAAAGTACCAGCGCCGGCGAGGAACAAATTTCCTCATGACACTTAATGTTGTCATGGCGATCAGGACGCGTTTCCGGCAGACGTGCCAAAACGCATAGGATCTAAACGGAAAAACCTACAAGACGTATATCTGCATACAAATGTATATACAATGTAAAAAGATGTGTATGGATGTAGTGGTGAAAATAGGAAGTGTTGATAAGCAGTGAAAAATGCATGCAAGTTCTCAAAGGCAGCAAACATAAAAACATGTGTAAAAAAATCTAAGTGATGTGTCTGGTATTTTAAAGTGATGAGTGGAGGAAGGCCCAAAGGCTTACAGAAATGTGAAAAATGTATGTGTAAAGATAATCTAACTCCTAAGTAATAGTACTAATGATACCGGAGAAACTGACGGAAGCCAAGCACAGAGAGATGGACACAGGTTTCTTCAGGAAGGAAGAGATTCTTTATTGGATCACCGATCGGGACTCAGAGGGACTAATGTCACCAAAATACAGCAAATTCTGAGCCCCGGACAATAGTGCAGGCTCCTTATATAGGCACATAACTCCTCCCATATTAAGCTCCACCCGCACATTCTCTTAACCAATCAACACAAATAAGAATTAACTTCCTGTTTGACCGCATGGCTTGTCCAGCACAATGGAGGAGGGGGAATACTACATCCTGTATTCTTGCACATGCTCCGTACACTACTGATCGTATCTTGCCTCGTGCAACCAACTGATCGATACGTCAGCATATGCACGTACACATGCCACGTGGTAATCTCGGCCTACTAAATTTATTTTTACCGAGATTCCACCACATTCCCCCCTTTGATGCCTCTTGATATTTTACAATTACTTGAGGCATCACTTAACCTTGGTTTGCTTACACCGCAAGTTACCTTGAACCAGACCAGACTTATCTTATGATGTGAATCTTTTTAACACTCATCTTCCTGCATTGGTTCTCCCTGATCTAAAGCCTTATACTTATAAATCGCCATTATCTGTGCAGCAGCCTTCCTCTCTGCTATATTTCCTATCAGGCTTTGCACAGACCTAACTACTAAGGGTATAAGACACGGCAGGACTAGACACAACATTAAAATCAGTAGGACTCCACCTACCACTGCCTTAAGCCCTCCAAACCACTCATACCAGCTACCAAACCAACTACTTGGATTATACCCTTTCCATACCTGAGTAGGCACATGCGCTAGTTTAACCATATGGCTAGTAAGCTCAGCTATTGCTTGCCCTTCGTCATCTATTTGAAGACAGCAATTGCTCAGGTTAAACTTCCCACATACACCTCCCTCTACTGCCAAAAGGTAATCCAAGGCTAATCTATTTTGGTAGACTGCTGTCCTCATCCTGGTGTTATGCTTCGCTAGAAGATTGAGCGCTTGTGATGTCTCGTTGGTGATAATCTCAACCACCGCCTGTAATCTTATAATACGGTTGAGCATATAAATAGGGGTTCTGTAACCAAAGGTACCATCCTCAGCCCACGTGGCTGGCCCATAATAATCTATGATACGCTGGGGAGGCCATTCATTATCTTCCCAGGTGCCTATCTCTATGGGTCCCCTTTTCTTCCTATGATTCACATCATACACTTTAACACCTAAAGCCTCACCTGTTTCAATCGGTAACAAGAAGAAGGATGGTTTGAGCATACCCAACACACATGCCCCTTCCCAGTCCTGTGGCAACTCCGAATAGGCTTTCTTACCACAGATCCAGTACAAATTTGCTGGGGCTCTCCAGGTAGATGTGATGGATAAATCAAACCACACATCCTTTAAATTAGCGTATCTAGCAAACGGGTTAGATGGTTCTGAGACATTTGAAGCCGACCACCAAGTTGTATTCTTTGTATCATCATCATAAGCTTTTTGCCCTAGACAAGTTAATTCTCCTACAGAAGTATTATACATTATTCCTTTCCTTGCTATGCAAACATAACCTATGATGGAGGTCTTTAATCTCCACTCAGATTTACCTCTAACACTCATATGATAATCGGCTTGTGTAGATATTAGTTGGTCAACTGCCTCAGAACCGGACATTACCTCCTTTGCTTCCCAAGGCCATTGGTCTCCCATGTTAGTACCTCCACACACATAGCAGTTGGTAACATTAAGACTACCGGCAATACTTTCGGCTAAATCGATGAACAGGTTTTTAGCATTATGGGGGATCTTATTATCTATACTCATCTCTTCATAAAAGGAATGGTATACTTGATGAGTTTGGGAGGATACCGTATCAGTCTCTATCCCTATAAACAATAATGTCCCAGGATCTAAACCCGTCCCGTATATCTGAAACCCAAATAAATTGCCATATTTGTCTAAGAACTTATCGGGGTTATTTATAAGTATATGGATGGGATTACATTCCATAGACTTACAATATGGGCTAGTCGGCAACTTAGTCACTATCATGTCTTTATCTACTGTCTGTCCCCAAGTCGCCCACCCCACACAAGACCAATATGGGCAAAAGTTATAGTCTTTATTTGGGCATCTAGGACTCACATATTTATTTTTACTACTGGGACAAATATATTTATCATTAGACCCATACGTCCTCTCCCATCTAAGATCCCCACATACATTCCACGGCTTTCTACCACTCGATATTGCTTTACATGCATCAAATAGCAGAACACCCGAAGAATGTACGGATTCTAACACCGTCTTATTAATTAGGGTCCCCTGAGGATCTCCATTCCTGAGAGTCAACCAAATTGTACGAGGTTGATACTCCGGACTGAAGCACTTAGGTTCTCCTACTCCTAAATGGCACACACTATAGTCTATATTTAAGTATCTACATCTCGATACATCTCCTTTACACTCGTATTGTGAATGCCAGATTAGGGTTTGGGAAATATGGTTACCTGTTCTCGTAGTCTTAATGCATACCTCACAGCTAGGAGTGTCGGTACCTCTACCTTCCTGAATATAAAAACACATATAAATAAACACTATCAAAAGCACATCTTTCGCCGTCATCCTCAGTCTTCGTCCGTGCGAAGGCGCCTCAGCTTCCAGGATGTGAGGGCTGCAGGGAATGGAGTTCTGCTCGTCTTCACAGGTGTCCCTTCGAGACTTTCCTGGCTTATATACTATGTGTTGGTAAGCGGACAGGCTTTATTATGGCCTTCTCACTCACGCACCAAATCCCTGTAACAATAAAATTTGTAATCCACACGATTCCTCGTTACTCCGACTGAGTAGTGCGTTTTAACCGGATCTTGCAGGGATTCTCTGGATCTGCTGTAACTTGCCAAGAATCGACTGCTGCTGGTTTAACCCTGGAGTGATGTATCCACGGAGTCACTTCGGCTACTTTTATCGCTGTAGGGGTAGACAAAAGAACAACATAAGGACCTCTCCACTTGGGCCCTAACGGTACATTATTCCACTCTTTAATCCACACTTGATCTCCTGGATGATAACTATGAACAGGGGGATAAATATTCACAGGTAATCTATCTTGTACCCATTTCTGTACCTCCTCCATAGTCTTACCCAACTCTACAACCTGCTGCCGGGTAATTCCTTCTCCCAACTGACTCAAATCCCCCCTTAAGTTACCAAGTACGGGAGGTGGTCGCCCATACATGATTTCAAAAGGAGAGAGGCCCATCCTTCTGGTAGGGGTACTGCGGATTCGCAATAAAGCTATGGGTAAGAGAACGTTCCACTTAAGTTGGGTTTCCTGACACATTTTAGCTAACTGGTTCTTAATAGTTCTATTCATTCTCTCTACCTTACCAGAACTCTGGGGTCTATATGCTGTATGAAGCCTCCACTTTATACCAAGCATATGAGTCAGTTGTTGTAGGCACTGATGAACAAAAGCTGGACCATTGTCTGATCCTATAGAACAGGGTAGTCCATATCGGGGTATTATTTCTCGTAGCAGGAATCTCACAACTTCTCCTGCTTTCTCTGTACGAGTAGGACATGCTTCTACCCAGCCTGAATAGGTGCACACAATTACCAGCAGGTAACGATGTCCACCCGATTTAGGCATCACTGTAAAGTCTATTTGTAGATCGGACATGGGGAGTCCCCCCATAAACTGGACTCCTGGTGGCTTTACTGGTCCTTGTCTTGCATTATTTTTAGCACATGTTACACATCTTCGTACAATGGCCTGAGTCAAGTTGGACAATCTTGGTATGTAGAAATGTTTTCTGAGAGATTCTTCAGTACTGTCTCTCCCAGAATGTGTCCCGTTATGATAATTTTGGACAATTTCTACCGCTAGTGATGTTGGTATGACTATTCTTCCATCTTCTAGCTGATACCACTTGTTCTCCAAATACTTTCCCAGTTCAGTCTTTAACCACTCCTCTTCTTGAGCTGTATAAACTGGAGTCCATTGGGACAGTGGAGTTGGTATAAGAGCAGCTATATGCCCCACATACTCCTGTCTTCCTGATTCAGCAGCACGCTTAGCTGCACTATCTGCCATCCGATTTCCCTTGGTTACATCACCATCTCCTCTCAGATGCGCTCGACAATGTATGATACCGACTTCTTTCGGCTCCCACACTGCTTCCAATAGTTGTAGGATTTCAGCTGCGTATTTGATTTCTTTGCCTTCTGAATTCAGTAGTCCTCTTTCTTTATACAAAGCTCCGTGGGCATGAGTGGTTAAAAACGCATACTTAGAGTCCGTATAAATATTCACTCTTAAACCTTCAGCCAATTGTAACGCTCGTGTTAGTGCTATTAATTCTGCTTTTTGTGCTGATGTTCCTTTCGCCAGTGGCCGAGCTTCTATCACCTTGTCTATTGTTGTTACTGCATATCCTGCATAGCGGATCCCTTCTTTCACATAACTACTGCCGTCGGTATAATATTGAACATCGGGGTTCTGGATGGGAAAATCACGAAGATCTGGTCTACTTGAGAATACTTCATCCATTACTTCCAAACAATCATGTTGACTTTCAGTAGGTTGTGGCAAAAGGGTAGCTGGATTTAAGGTGTTTACAGTCTCTAAATGCACTCTTGGGTTTTCACACAACATTGCTTGATACTTGGTCATACGGCTGTTACTAAACCAATGATTTCCTTTGTAATCCAACAACGTCTGTACTGCATGTGGGACTCGTACATAAAGTTCTTGACCCAGAGTGAGTTTATCGGCTTCAGCTACTAGCAGGGCGGCTGCAGCTACGGCTCTTAGACAAGGTGGAAGTCCGCTGGCCACTGCATCCAATTGCTTAGACATGTAGGCAACAGGTCTTTGCCATGATCCCAAGTATTGTGTCAATACTCCCACAGCCATTCTTCTTTGCTCGTGTACATACAGGTAGAATGGTCGTGTGTGATCAGGTAGACCTAATGCTGGGGCACTCATCAAAGCCTTCTTCACATCTTCAAATGCCGTTTGCTGTTCTTGGGTCCATAAGAAGGGGTCGTGCTCTGTACCTTTGATAGCTGCGTACAGAGGTTTTGCCAGTATCGCATAGCTGGGAATCCATATCCTACAGAAGCCTGCTGCCCCCAAGAATTCTCGCACTTGTCTTCTATTCTTGGGTATTGGTATTTGGCAGACAGCTTCTTTTCTCTCTGGCCCCATAATTCTTTGACCTTCAGAGATATGGAATCCCAGATACTTGACAGTTGGCAAACACAACTGAGCCTTCTTTCTAGACACCTTGTATCCTGCCTTCCAGAGAATGTGTAGTAGATCGTGCGTTGCTTGCTGACAGATTTCTTTTGTAACTGCTGCTATCAACAAGTCATCTACATATTGTAACAATACACACTCTCCTGGGATGGACTCGAAATCCAGTAGATCTTGGCTTAGGGCTGAACCAAATAGGGTAGGTGAATTTTTAAACCCTTGGGGCAGTCTTGTCCAAGTCATTTGGCGTTTTGAGCCCGTTACAGCGTTCTCCCATTGGAAAGCGAAAATACATTGACTTTCTGCGGCAATTCGGAGGCAAAAGAAGGCATCTTTGAGATCTAAGACTGTGAAGTAAGTAGCCCCGCCCGGAATTAAAGCAAGCAGGTTATATGGATTGGGTACAACTGGATGTATACTAACAACCGCATCATTGACTGCTCTCAAGTCCTGCACAGGTCGATACTCATCTGTACCGGGCTTTTGAACAGGCAGCAATGGGGTGTTCCAGGGGGAAGTACAGAATTTTAGGATACCATACCGTATGGACTTATCCAGATAGGATTGGATGTTCTTCTTAGCCTTCTGCGGGATGTGGTATTGTCTTAGGCTCACTGGATAAACCCCAAGTTTCAGTTCAATTTTTATAGGTGGAATATTGCGGGCCAGTCCTGGTGGGTTGTTCTCTGCCCAAACTCCTGGTATGTTAAATAATGTCTCATCACTCCTAGGGTTTTGGCTAGTCAACACTGTATAAAGTCGCCACTCTTCTTCCTTTGGTACGGATAATGTCATGATACCTGAAGGTCCATTAAACTTTAAAGATGTTGTTCCATTTGGTAGGAACGTAATCTGCGCTTGTAATTTTGATAGCATATCACGTCCCAGCAATTGGACTGGACATTCAGGCATATAAAGGAATTGATGTTTTACTACGTGGCCTCCCAATGTACAGAGTCGACTTTTAAGAACCGGTCTTTCAGCACTTCTTCCAGTTGCTCCTATCACAGTAATAGTCCTTCCAGATGGAGGAGCAACTAGATTAGTCACCACTGAATGTTCAGCACCAGTGTCGATCATGAACGCACTCCTTTTCCCCCCTATTGATACATCGACCATAGGCTCCGCTCGACCAAGGGGGATGGAGCCCGGTCGGTATCAATAGTCCTCCATGACCGTGTCAGCCAATCCTACGAAGTCCCTACCTTCTCTATCGCGGGACCTTTGCGCTGCTGGAATATACCTGTCTTCCCTAACACTTCCTCTGTTCCCATTACTCCCTCCGGGGCCTCCTCTACCTCTCGCTCTGCCTCTAAAGTTTCCGTAGCCTGCCCTGGGTAGGTCTCTCTCGTACTGCTCTCTTTGCGGACATTCGTTCCTCCAATGCCCTTCTTCCTTGCAATACGCGCACTGATCCCTACTCAAAGGCTCCCTACTCCATCTACTATTGCCTCTATCTGGGCCCCGTCTATCTACGCCTGCGATTGCTACCGCTAGCATATCAGC
Organism: Pelobates fuscus; assembly: GCF_036172605.1. NCBI lineage: Eukaryota > Metazoa > Chordata > Amphibia > Anura > Pelobatidae > Pelobates > Pelobates fuscus. The sequence continues at coordinate 85,973,541 of NC_086321.1, forward strand.
CTTTTTACGCATCTTGCGCTCCTCCTCTTTCTTGCTTTCTGTTTCCCTATTCATATAAACCTTATTCGCTACCTCCATTAGTTGGGTGATTGACATACCTGCAAACCCTTCTAACTTTTGTAGCTTGCGCTTAATATCTCCGTAAGCTTGGCTGACAAAGGCGGAGTTCACCATTCGGGAATTATCTGCGTCTTCCGGATTAAAGGGGGTATACAAGCGGTATGCCTCCAATAATCGGTCATAAAAGACACTGGGCGCTTCATCGCTTTTCTGAATCACCTCAACTGTCTTCGACATGTTAATAGCTTTCTTTCCTCCAGCTTTCATGCCAGCAATTATAGCGTCTCTATAGGCTCTGAGTTGAACCATATCAGCACCATTTACATTCCAATCGGGATCGGTGTTGGGATAATGTGTTGCGGCCCATGCTGATGGATTGGCTTGGTTTAAAGTACGGGCTTTATCCTCTAGTGCTTTAATGGCTGCTTGATTTATTCTTGTCCTTTCCTCATTGTTAAACAAAGTCATTAATAACTGCTGGCAATCAGCCCATGTCGGGTTATGTGTCTGTACTATTGAGGTGAACAGATCAGTCATAGCTTGTGGTTTCTCAGTATACGAGGAATTGTGGGTCTTCCAGTTTAAAAGATCGGTTGTCGTGAATGGGACATATACAAAGACTGGGTCAGCATGTGCCATTTGGCCTGCGGCATCGATATAGGCTGACCCAGGATTCAGACGAAGAGGCATCTGATAGTGTCTTAATTGTTGGGCACCGGTCAACTGTCGGGTCTGTATGGGGCTACGTGGAGGGGCGTCAGTCATAGGTTCCAGTCGGGGAGAAATAGGGTATGGGGATATGGGAGCTTGGTTTTGGGAAAATGTTGTAAATAGAACACTTCGAGCCGAGCTAGATGAAGCTTGACCGGAAGTCTGAAGTGGCGCCAAATCAGGATATTCGTTTTTAATGGGGGTTGGTTCTGATTCCGGAAGGGGAGATTTAGTACGAGGGGGGGTGGATCCTGTACTGGAGGAGGAAGCGGAAGTGGATGAGGGTAATGAGGGGAGGGTTGCAGGACTTCCTGCATTTGCGTCACTTCCTCTTAACGGAAAGTAAGGGGGCGGCAAAGGGATCTCGGACTCAGGGGGCGTGTCCAAAATGGGCCTAACACCAGTCCTAGTGGACGAACAAGTCCTAGCTACCATGAGGCGACATTGCTCCTCGTGGCATGTCTGAAGCCATTTTGGCGAGTCATTTACGGCCTGTCTCCAACAATCAATATAAGGAAACTGGCCGTAAAGTTCAGGCCTACCTGATACAGCCACGTGTAAGCGCTGTACCAGAGTTGGATCCAAACTGCCACGTGGCGGCCATGCCGCAACCAAAGTAGGCCACTCCCTAGTACACAAAGTGACCAAACGTACAGGAGACATTTTAACCCCAAAATCACAAGTTTTGAATCCCTTTTTAAAATTCTTCACCATACAACCTAAGGGATCCGGGATCGTTGACTGCGACGCACCCATACTTAACAATGGAACGTCGTCGACAACGAATACTATACACGCGTACTATGCAACAGTCACACCCGTTTCCTCTGGCAACAGCACCACGTGGTACGGTTACCAAGTGAAACGTACACAATAACACAATAAACACTCAGGGAATTCCCGTACACACACAGCTGTTACACCAGTCACTATATAATCAATATTATGCCCTTTGGCGTAACTATACAGTCACCCACGCTATAATTCTCTATATATGAATTACCCGTCTATAACACACCCCAGTAACATCGTCTTTTACAAATAGCGGTTACAGTACGGTTAGCATAGGTCAAAGCACAAGTTAAGGTCACAATACAATTATTAGTGGTTATGGTGTTAAACATGCAATGGACGACAATGATTAGTACTTATATACAGTGTCAGTAAATATACAGGGTTATGGTACCGTGCACTATGATACAGCAACACACTATTAACACTCTCGCTAGACGGCTGAGCTCGCGCTATCTAACAAGATATACACTTTACTAAACAATCGTTAACACATTTACAATTCCCAACTAAACTATTGGCCAGTACCTTGATGGACTACCTAAAACTATATACACCCGTTTTGGTTAGCCACACTGCCCAATCACCACATATATAGCGAGCTAGAGAACCGAATTTACACAGGCGCCTCTTAGTCGCACTATCAAAAGTCTAGTGGGTTCCAAATTTACACGCCTTCCCACTTAGCCCAGATAGGTTGAGAGCTAGCGAACCGAATTTACACAGGCGCCGCTTAGTCTCACGGTCCCTCCGACCTAGCGAACGTAATATACACCCTAGAACGCTAGTCTAGACAAGACACCGGTGTCCGGCTAGGGCTATTTACACCAGGACCCCGCCTGACTAACCAAATCAAACGGTCTGACTAAAGAGCGTTCGATCGAGCGGTGCGCCTTCGCTCCTTCCCTCCGACAGAGGGGGCAGATACACAGATTCAAAACCCCTTTGGGCCTACCGCACAATCGGTATACCCCTAGTGGGTCCTGCCGTCTAAAACAGCAGTTGTCTTACCTCCTCGTTCCTGAACCTGAGTTCACACTCATCGACGGGGACACCCCAGCACTTCTCACGTAGAGGCCGATGATCTCCTGGACAACAGACCAGTGGCGCCGAGACGAAGGGAGGTCCACGCAGAAGTTCAGGGGTGCAGCCGTAGAGAACGTGGGCAAAGATAGACCGTCTCACGCCTCTGCCTCTCAGCTACCGTTGAACGATGAGCTTCCCGGCCAATGCACCAAATGATACCGGAGAAACTGACGGAAGCCAAGCACAGAGAGATGGACACAGGTTTCTTCAGGAAGGAAGAGATTCTTTATTGGATCACCGATCGGGACTCAGAGGGACTAATGTCACCAAAATACAGCAAATTCTGAGCCCCGGACAATAGTGCAGGCTCCTTATATAGGCACATAACTCCTCCCATATTAAGCTCCACCCGCACATTCTCTTAACCAATCAACACAAATAAGAATTAACTTCCTGTTTGACCGCATGGCTTGTCCAGCACAATGGAGGAGGGGGAATACTACATCCTGTATTCTTGCACATGCTCCGTACACTACTGATCGTATCTTGCCTCGTGCAACCAACTGATCGATACGTCAGCATATGCACGTACACATGCCACGTGGTAATCTCGGCCTACTAAATTTATTTTTACCGAGATTCCACCACACTAAATCTTAAGTGTGTGAGTGAGATGCATATATAGTACTCGGTAATTGCGCACCTGGGGTAAGTCCCTTAGATACATACTTGTTACATATAACATTAAGTAAGGTTAATATGGAATTAAAAGAATAGTCAGCAGTGCTGAAGCATAAACAAAAAAACGGAAAAACACAAAAATAAAGATGGAGTTGTCAGAAAATAGAAATAGACATAAAGATAGATTAAAAATAAAAATACAGGTGCGGAGCCTGAACACCGATGGAGTGTGAGGCCTGAGCTCTCCCGTCCACGAGCCACAATCAGCCAACATCGGCACCTTTCTCCGGCCATCCACCCACACAAAACGGGTACACGCAATCCACAGCACCCCCCGGCCAATATCACCATGGGAGGCACTAAAAAAAAAAAGGATACCCCCGTATCGGTGGCATCGATGTTCCGCGCCACCCGGGAACAGGGGCGGCCATCTTTAACGCAGGAGGCCCTAGAATCCGGGGCTGAATCCGAAGACAGTGAAGCCCCTGAAAAAGAACCAGCAACAGCATACCGCACACCGCGTGAGCCGCTTACTAAAGCCGACCTCCGCCAAATGCTGCAGGATGCCACAGCGGACATAAAGGCACACACGGCCACGGAATTGGAGCGACACATCTCAGGCCTAAAAGGGGAAATCGAGGCCCTGAACAACCGCACAACCCAGGCTGAAGCTGATATCACACAAATTAAAGTGAACACCACCCAGCACAAACAAGATATCTATTACCTAAGCGATAAAGTGCAATTCCTTGAAGACAGCCTGGAGGACCTAAATAACCGTTCTCGCAGGAACAATATCAGAATAAGAGGTATGCCAGAAACTGTGGACACAGACGCCATTTTACCCACACTACAAGATCTGTTCCGGTCCTTGCTCCCACACTCCACAGACCAGGACAGGGAGATAGACAGAGCACACAGGGCCCTGCGACCCGCAGCCCTCAATCCATCAGTCCCCAGAGACGTTATAGTCCGCCTCTTACACTTTGCCACAAAAGAGAAAATCATGGCGGCGGCCAGAACAGCATAACCAAAGCATGGGACTCACACACTTACCTTCTTCCAGGACCTAGCCCCTACCACACTGAGTAAAAGAAGGGACCTAAAACCTCTTACTATGGCACTAACCCAACAAGGACTAAGGTACCGATGGGGGCACCCCTTCAAACTCCAAGTACGTGTGGGAGAACAGGAACACGTCCTACATCACCCGGCGGCGATGGATGACTTTGCAGCGGCCCTGGGGCTACAGCTCGCCACCATAGCACCACCAAGAGACCGCCGCAACAACAACAACGACACCAAGGAGGGCCACGCGACCGAACGCTCTCAACAGACGCACCGACACCAAGCATGGAAAGGGCCCCCCCTGACAACCGGGTCAATCAACCAGGCCACAGTAACCTGAAGCCAACCCACATGGCCCTTAGACTTTCTCTCTACCCAGCGGAACTTACCGCTGTAAACCAAACAAGGACTCAGGCCTGTATACCCTAAAATGTTGTAATGTTTGAAATATTATACTGTTATACTGTTTTACTGTTTAAGCTCACTCCTGCCACAAATTTAATACGGGAAATGACAGGCTGATGCACATATACACAAAACACGCCAGACCAGGGGATAAGGCCTAAATTCCCAACTCCACAGGAAACCCCCCCCCCCCCCCCCTCTTTTTTCCTTTTTATTATTACTACTACTCTCATAATCTCCCACAACACCAAACCGCTAAAATGGCGGAGGTCTGGCAGACACCACTTTACGACCTACACCACACTCCCACTACCCAGCGAGCTACGACACAATCCACCAACACGGCAAGCAGACTTATGCCGTGACAAGGCCCACCACAAATAACCTGGGACATTCTATGCTAACTTTAACAGGACACATGAATGTTCCGGCACTACTCCTCCTCACTGTGACAGGAGAACCAAATAGCGCTGCTCCCCCTATACTAGGATTTAAACATAACAGCTGCACAGTCCTCCCTCTACCAGGGCACAGATGTTGGTGAATACCTTTTTTTTTTTTTTTTTTTTTCCTATTAATTTTTTCTTTTCTCCTTTAGTGGCTCACACGAGAATTCAAGCCTGTATACTCAAACATGTTGCACTGTTGAAATGTGTTATTGAAATGTTTTACTGTTTTACTACTTACGCTCATCCCTGCTACAAAGTTTATGTGGGAGGTAACAGGTAGACGCACTAATATACAACGCAGGCCAGACCTGGGGACTAAACCTACACTACCAAGGCCACAGGAAATCCTTGGCCCTCCCCCTCCTTTACTATTCCCACAACCTCCTACAACGCCATACCACCAATATAGTGAGGGTCTAGCAGAAACCACTATAAAACCCAACATACGCCCCCACTACTCAGCACCCTAGGGTGCAATCCGCCATCATGGCAAGCGAGCCCACCCCGTGCCACAGCCCAACACGGCTTAGAAAACCTATCATAAGACAACTACAGAGCCACAAGCCTAAAAAGAAAAAGAAAATTCCGATAACATGACACAGGAGTAATATGGCACTATTCCCCCGTCACTAAGACATGGGTACCAAATAGCGCTACACTTCCTTTACTAGGTTCCAGATGTTGCATCTGAACAGCCCTACCTATACTATAGCACAAAGGTTGATGGACACCCTTCTTACTTAACTGAACCTACCGCTCTGTACCATACGAATGTCTGAGACATATATACCCTAACAGGTTGCAAGGTTGAAATGTTATGTGGTTTTAATGTACATGCTCATTCCTACTAAGGTGTTACTGAAAGGGATAACAGGCAGGCACAACCGTACACAAAACACACCAAATAAGGGGACTAGGCCTCAGCCACCAAAGCCACAGAATTCCCCCGACCCCCCCGTCTTCTCCTATTTCCCCTGTGTCACATCTGGAATACCAACTAGAACAGCCCCCCACCTTTTACTAGGGTACAAAGGCCACAACTACACAGTCCCAATTTAGACACAAAACCGACATCATATGGGACACTCCTGAGCACCGGCCAACCTGGGCCCCCCATGGCCCGAGTACACACCACATCTGGCAACACCGACTAATGCTATGCACATTCTCTCTGCAGATCCACAGAACTCTTCCCGCCTCTACACAACAGGCCGGGCCACGGCCTCCCCCTAAGCACCACCCCAGCCACCGAGCTATAGCGACCAGATAAATGACCACGACTAAGGTAATACACTCACGGCTCGGAGAGGACGGGGGGTAAGGTCTATACCCCTTCCAGGCACCTCCGACTCAACCCACACAACCTACCCACAACAACAACCACCTAGTAACGGACGACTAAGCTTGCTTCCACCCCCATCAGGACAATAGAACACCCTCGAGGGAACAGGAATAGGTCCGCACCGAGACGCAGGTACCTACACCCCCTCAACCTCCGCCCCCGCCATACCTGGCAGCGTAGGTATAAGACCAGGAAACACCCGACCCTCAGCCCGATTCAAAGGCGAACACCTGACCTCACACACCCAAAGACCAGACTCCCCAAACATAATAGCCTACAAAGACACAGACAACCCTTTCGCTCCGGAACCACACATACCCCCTCCCCCCGACCTACCCCACACATAATAGGACACCATGAACTCCAAACTGACATGCGTATCTATCAACTGCAAAGGACTCAATAACCCCGCAAAGAGACATAAACTAATGAGATGGGCAAACCGTACTAACGCAGACATAATACTATTACAAGAAACCCATTTCACACAAGCTAAACCATTCCCCCTCACTAACAGACACTACCGGGAGTGTCACACGGCAAACTCCCCCACGACCAAACAAAATGGAGTTGCTATCCTGATAAGAAAAACTTGCCCACTCAGCATTAAACAAATACTCAAAGACCCACAAGGCAGATTCATCACGCTCACAGGTCAAGCAGGACATACCCGCTACGCCATAACCTCACTATATGCACCGAACACCCCAAATAAAGAATTTTGGGACACGTTCCAAGCGCACTTAGCCCTCACCCCAGGCCACCTCAAAATCATAGGGGGCGACTACAACGCCACACTGTCACCGACGGTAGACCGACGTAGGACCCAAAAACTCCCAAACCCAACGCCCAAAATTGACAGACTACTGCAAGACTTCGTACAAAGACAGAGACTGGTCGACGTCTGGCGCCTGCTCCACCCGACCACTAAGGATTACACATTCTATTCCCACCCCCACAACTCGTACTCCCGCATTGACCTTTTTCTGATTTCCCCCCCCCCTAACACACATGACCCAATCAGCCGACATAGGCAACATTACGTGGTCAGACCACGCGGACATTACACTATCAATTAAGGTCCCTGACGTAGCCAGGCCATGGTCCTGGAAACTTAACCCCACACTACTACACAATCCAGTAATAACAGAAAAGATCCATACAGAACTGACCAACTACTTCACACTGAATGCACCCACGGCGCCCTCACCAAGCATATTGTGGGCTGCCCATAAGACGGTCCTGAGGGGAAAAATTATAAGCCTAGCATCACACCTGAAAAAGACCCAATTAGCCGAGTTAGCAACAGCTCTTACGAGCCTACGATCCCTGGAAACGAGCCACAAACAAAACCCCACACAGGACATAATAACAGAAATCACAGAATGCCGAGCCAAAATTAAAGACTTCATGACTAGAGACACACACAAAGCCATGCAATGGACCAAGCAAACCTATTACGAAAAATCGAATAAAGCCGACACCTTACTAGCCAGGAAACTGCAACGCAGGGCCGACCGAAAACGAATAGACACAATACAATCACCGGACGGCACCAAACACCACACACCGTCTAAGATTGGTGAGGTCTTCCAAAAGTATTTCTCCACACTATATGACCATAGCCCCAACACCCGAATACATCCCGAAAAGACCAGGCAATCCATAGACGAATACCTACAGAAAGTACCCTTACCAGCCTTAAAAACGGAAGCTATAACCAAAATAAGCGAACCAGTCACCATAGAAGAAATCGCTAAAGCCATTAAGAATACTAAACCCAATAAAAGCCCGGGACCGGATGGTTTCACGGGACTCTACTACAAAACCTTCCCTGCCATCCTTCTCCCCCACCTCTGCAACCTCTTTAATGCAATACTACAGGGAAACCCCATACCACCCGACATCCTAAGAGCAAATGTGTGCCTTCTTCCCAAACCAAATAAAACCCACCTAGACCCAAGCCACTACAGACCGATATCCTTATTAAATGTTGACGTAAAACTACTAACAAAGCTACTTGCGGACAGGATTAACCCCCACGTACATAAACTTATACACCCAGACCAAGTGGGCTTCATACCCTTCAGACAGGCGTATGACAACACCAGACGGACCTTCGACCTTCTATGGACGACCTCACACCGACGACTCCCCACCCTATTCCTATCCCTGGACGCCGAAAAGGCATTTGACCGACTGTTGTGGCCATTCCTTTTCGCCACCCTGCGCAAATTCCGGTTCCCAGACCCACTTCTAAATGCGCTCAACGTTCTGTACTCCGCACCAGAAGCGAACCTCCTAATCCCAAATGCTCAGCCCCCCTCTTTCCGCATCTTCAACGGGACGAGACAGGGCTGCCCCCTTTCCCCACTTTTGTTTGCCCTCTCATTAGAACCCCTACTCCAAACCCTACGCCTAGACACAACAATAAAAGGAGTGCGCATTAGAGAAGAGGAATATAAAGTAGCAGGTTACGCTGACGACCTACTCCTCACCATCACCGACCCGACAAACTCGCTCCCATCTCTACTACACACCATACACGAATACGCACAGGTCTCAGGCTACCGCCTTAACCTGGACAAAACGGAAGCACTTCCGGTACAAATCCCCCAGGAAGACCTAGACAAACTAAAAACAGAATACCCGTTCCGATTCAACCTCACACACATACACTACCTAGGTATCGACTTACCAGTAGATGTCTCCCAGACATACCAACTCAACTACTCCCCCCTATTGCTAAAGGCGGCGGCTGACCTCAAAACCTGGGAATCCCACTCCATCTCTTGGCTAGGAAGGGTAGCATGCATAAAGATGAATCTCCTACCGAGATTCTTATACTTATATCAGACGCTACCGGTTCAAGTAGTCGCCAAAGACTTTAAACAATTACAAACACAAATAGACCGCTTCATCTGGGCCAACAAACGTGCCAGAATACGGAGAGACATCCTCTACCTCCCGACACGGTCAGGAGGCCTTGGCCTACCCCATTTCCTCCATTATTTCCATGCAGCACAACTGGCACAGATTAAGGCACTGCACGCCCCCGTAGGGTTGAAAAGATGGGTCGACCTTGAACATGACTTATTTGGCCACGATTTCCCTTCCCTCTATATATGGGTCCCAAAACAAGCAAGACCACAACTCCCTCCCACCACACCGGCACTCGACACCTCCATTACACTATGGAACAAACTCTCCATAAAACACGCACTCACAACGAACCCCTCGCCCTTGACACCAATCCTGAGAAACAAACACTTCACGCTGGGCATGACCCCAAAAGACTTCGCTCACTACGAAGACAATGACCTCGTAAGGACATATCAATTCTTCCGGAACCAAAAAATCATTGCATTCACAGATCTGACTCAAAACAGACCATTTACCACTCACGACTTCTTCCGCTACCTGCAAATCAAAAACCTCCTAGATACCCCCATATATAAACGAGCCGGCCTTACACCACTCACAGCCTTCGAACAAACATGTATCCATGCCCCCATACAAAAAAGCCAGATCTCCACGACCTACACACAACTACTCAAGACGACAGGGACCCGACCACCAGGGTATGTCATAGCATGGGAAAGGGATCTAGGACCCCCAGCAGATCCCACAGACTGGTCTGCAATATGGGAAGCCACAGCGACAGTAACAATATGCGTAACGCATAAAGAGCAGGCATATAAAACCCTAATGCGCTGGTACCACACTCCCCTAAAACATAAACAAATGGGATTATCCGCATCGGACAGATGCTGGAAGGGGTGCGGCCAAAAAAGAACATATTACCATATGTGGTGGGAATGCCCATGTATCACACAAATTTGGACTGACATAGCAGCCTTGGCCTCAAAAGTCCTACACGACACTATCCCAAGGGACCCATGGCTGTGGCTGCTATCCAAACCGCTAGAGGATACACCACGAGCCCATAACAAACTACTGGCCAAACTAGCCTTGGCCACCAGGAGAGCTATAGCCTCCCATTGGGGCGCACCCACAATCCCGTCACTCACGGACATAAAAAAGAAAATGAATGAAGCCAGGTCAATGGACAGCTTATCAGCACTTATACATGACACCACAACACATTGCAATAAAATTTGGGACCTATGGCTCATGGAACCCTCCACTGCCACTTAAAGAGGTGTGAGGAAAAGAAGAAAAACAAAAACAACAGGGAAAGGGAAGGTCAACGTAACAAAAGATAAACATTCACTATATGTGTACAAGAGGGATCCTAATTACATGCTCAACTCATACACCCCATGGGCGCAAAGGGAATCAAGGAACTAGTGAGTGGCATGCACGAAAAATAATGCATAGTCGACTTCTGTGGATTAAATTAGAGATACACAAAGTGATATCCTCATCTCAGGTAAAGCCAATCCGGACCCGAGAAAATTATCAGGCAGTCAGTTTACTCACCCTATACTCGATTCCCTACCGGAGTAAATTTACACGACACGGCTAATCTCAAAAGTAAAAACGCAATCTGAGTCAACATAGAGAAATCGCACAACCCACAGGTCAGGGACGCCTTCCCACCCCCCCTTAACCCCACCGGAAACTCCAAAATAGGGAACCCCCAAAACACACTCTATTCTGGAACTATGTTTCACCCCCCCTCACCTCCTACATATTAGCTACTGCTCCTCGTACCACAAAGAGGATACATGACCATACGTTCAAACCTGTTTGTATTTGTATTTGTATTTGTTTTGGTTCGTTCCAAAAATGTTTGAAAACTTGTCAGAACAAAAATTGCTTAAGAAAACATAACGTTGCACTACCAGTTAACTACTAGACCTGCATAAGCCTCTCTGTACCAAAACGCCTTTTTTATATGATCTGTTCGCACTTTGGCTTTTGCATAAGCCCACACAATACCCTTTGTGCAACATATGTGTACCTGTCACTTCTGTCAATCGAAAATAAAGAATTTATAAAAAAAAAAAAAATGTGAAAATAAAATTGAGAAAATAAAAATAATGAAAGAAATTTTTAATAACAAATAAAAAATAAAAATTAAAATTAAAAATTAAAAAATAAAAAAATAATAAAATAATAAAAATAAAAATAAAAAATAAAAAATAAAAAAATAAAAGATAAAAAAATAAATAAAAAATAAAAGTAAAAAATAAAAATAAAAAATAGTAATAAAAAATAAAAGATAATAAAAATAAATAATAAATAAAATAAAAATAGTCAAGATAAGAGTGATAATGAATAAAGTAATAAACAATGATAATATGCAAATGAAAAAAAATAAAAAAAATAAAGAAATAGACATGTAAATAGCGAAATAACGGATGTGGAGGTAAACAATCCCATGACGTATAAATATTTATATTAATATGGGCATTAAACCCATAGAGGTGAAGGTCAAGGCTCAAATCCTTATAGGAAAGGAACAAATGAGCATTTCTCATTGAGGCCTCGAGGTGCTAGGGTTCCTAACTGGCAAATCCAGTAGGTCTCTCTTTGTAATAAGAGCCTAGCTCTGTCACCCCCTCTGGCAGACAATGGAACATGCTCAATTGCAACGCATCTGAGTGAAGCTAGTTGATGCTTAAATTCTAGAAAATGTCTGCCCACTGGTTTGTCCAATTTGCCATCACGGTAGGCAAGCCGGATACTAGACCTGTGGCCTCTTATTCTCTCACAGAGTGCGGTTTCTGTTTTACCTATATAGTTGAGCCCACAAGGGCAAGCCAATTTATAGATAACAAACTCAGTTCTGCAATGAATACGTTGTCTAATCTTAAAGGACTTGCCTGTAAAAGGGTGTGTAAAGGTTTTGGAGGGGATGAGGTGACCACACGTCACGCATCCCAAACACCTTACACACCCCACATTGATGTTTTCCTTCTTTACTGGTTTATAGCAATGTCGTGGGTCCGTCTTTACCAGTAAGTACCCATTAGTAGTAATTGAATGTCCTATATAAGAGTGTTTTCAGTGTTATGATATTTTGTGTCCTGATGAAAGCTCTTGTGAGGAGCTGAAACGTCGATCTCTGTCTTCGAAATAAATGAAGATTTGATGTGCTGTCAATCCTTGAGTGCCGGCATTTTTGTATCCTGTATCATTTAGCCACCAGGACACCAGGTATTTTTTCTAATTATTTAAGTTGGAGTGCAGGGGCTCTCTGGATTTGTAATTATCATTATATATATATATTAAAATCAAAATACACGTAGAATGATATTGATTAAATATATATAATTATCATTGTATATTTTTTTTTATATATAATATAAAATAAATAAATATGTAAATACGTTTAAAAAATAAAATGAAAAAATAATAAATAAAAAATATACTGGCCAAAATTGGCGTTTAAATTAGTTTTTTGCATTTTTTACACACAAACAAATATTAACACTAACTTTGGCCAGTGTTTGTGACCAAGTCGCTACTAAAAAAAGACTGGACATACCCCATTTGCAATACCTTGGGTTGTCTACTTTTGCAAATGGTATGCCATCATGGGCTACCAAACGGTCTCAAAGGCAACGTAACCAATCTGGCGAATTTCAATGTGAAAAAACTGAAAAATGTAACATGCTATATTTGACTCTGTAACTTCCCAAAACACCATAAAACCTGTACATAGGGGATACTGTTTTACACGTGAGACATCGCTGAATACAAATATGTGTATTTTATTGCAGTAAAAGCAAACAGTAGAACTACAGTTTTTTTAATTTGTATTTTCTCAATTTTTTTTATATTTTATTCATATTAAATTATGTTTCATACCTCAATATTTGATGTTAAATGAAAGCCCTGTTTCCCCTGAATAAAATTATATATAATAAGTGTGGGTGCTCATAATATGAAAGAGGCGAATTACGCCTGAACAGACATACAGCGCAAATTCACGTTTTTGTTTACGTTTTGTTTTGATCACAACGTGTACATTTGGCTCAGTCCTTAAGGGGTTAATTTAGGAGTACAGAAGGTGAAAAACAACATTTTGACACCTACCTTCAAAGAAACCTCAGGTGTGCCAAAACATTTCATCCCTTAGTATATCATGCAGTCAATTTCTTTCCCAGGTAAACAGCGGACACAAACTGGGCATCCACCTAAAACATGATTAATCACACCAGGCAACCTTAATCCATTGCTCCGTGGTCCATTTCTGATGGTTTTTTTATTTTATTTTTTTATGTACCAACAAATCTGGTGATTTATTGTTGAAAAATATACATGAGTAGAGGTAAACATACTATAACATAGCAAGGCAATAAAGACTATCATGCCAAGATCCTACAGTCAATTAGTACCAGGGGGAGCAGAAAAATACAACAAAAAAATCTATATGGTGACTGAACACGTGTTTTGGCCACTAAACGGTGCTTCCAAAGAAGAAACCTGTATTCCTTTATCGTGTCAAGATACCTGCTCCTTCTGTGTTATGATTTTGTACTAGCTTTTCTTTAAATGTGTTATGTTCCTTTAAATTTTATCTGTGTTGTGTCCTTTTTTTAATAAAACGGGTTATAGCAAAGGAGTACATGTCAGGTAGATAGTTGTAACATACGGTATAACCTTGAGCATATCAGCCTCTTTTAAATAAAATGTTTTATATTAAACAAGACAATACTAACAGATAGCACAAGACTGAGTAAATGATGAGATAATTAATAGAGGTTAACCATGCTAAACACCGGGTACGTCAGGCTAGGTATGCATGTGAAGATTCTAAGATAATATACATGTTAAACTAATTTTGACTACCTAGGTGATGTCCAGTTAATCAGAACTAAACATGCTAAAGACAGGGTTTATCAAGCTAGGTGTTCAGGAGAGTAGTACTATAGCATAAACAATATTGTAAAGCGCTACGGAATCTGTTGGCGCTATATAAATGGAGATAATGATAAACATGTCAACGTAAGTTTACAAGAGTGGCTAACTAGATACCTAACTAAGTGTGCATTTTATAGTCATGCATCAGACATATATAACATGAAGAAAAGTATATTCGTCCGGACTGAAGTTGAGATCTGCAGCAGGTTGCTCTACCCGTTAAGACCTCTCTATGCATGCTTATGGTATGAAGCTGATAGGTTAGTGGCAAATCTTAGAGAGGGCAAGTTTAAACCACCGGGGCCATTTTGGTTGGTAGGTGGCCTCTAGGCTAGCATATATGCATTAATGGCTGTATAAAGTAGCTTAACCAGGGGGGTGGGATAGTGGCAGAGTAGTGTCACATTGTTTTTGAAATAAAGTAAGATAATAGGGCAACAGGCTGAAATAAAACATAACAGTTGTAGTAGATGGTATTCACAGCTGATGCTGGATCTCAGCCTTTTGGTGCGACATCCTTCCAAGTTAACTTGGTTTTCAGCCGATTCCATGGAGTGGTAGTCCCTTCATGCCCCATGAAAGTCCATGCCATGGCAGGTATGGTACCACCGCACCTGCTTCGCCCTTCCAGTTTCCATGTCTGTGAGGGCTAGGGACGAGTTCCTGCTGCCAAAGTGTGGGTCCGGACCTTGCGTATTCAGCCCAAGGCCTTGGTGGGAGCCTGTGCCCGAAATTAACCCCTTAAGGACACATGACATGTGTGACATGTCACGATTCCCTTTTATTCCAGAAGTTTGGTCCTTAAGGGGTTAATTTATCCCATCAGCAGGATCATGGGCCAATGGGGTTACCAATTGCCGGACAGCCCCCTGGGTGTATGGACGGCAGTGGGGGGTTACCTCTAATTGGGCCCCCAGCTTGCAAGAAGAGCGGGAGTCCAGCATCACTACTCCTTTGTGATGCATGGGATGTGGGCAGGTGTGTGCCATGCCGCTGGCAGGCCTCAAGCTGTTTTTAGGGATTGTCTCCCAGCGCATGATTGTGCTGTTTAGTAGCCGTAGGTGATATCCCCTGTGATCGATTATCCAAAAGCTCTGGCAGACAGCCTCGAATCTGTCATTAAAGGAGTCCAGTCATTCTTCAGCCCTCTGGCTCGGTCATGAGTGCAGCGTTTCCTGGCCGGCGGCCATTTTAGTTTTGCCTCGTGGGCCTCGATTACGGGACAGGTTTGCTGCTCAGATGTATGTTAGCCAAGGTGGGGACCAGCTTAATTCCCACCGGTCCAGGGGGGGGAGAACATTGTTTGTGGCAGGTCCCGCCTGTTGCTGCGCCACAGGGTCCGGGTAATTGGCCACTCCACCCATCCGTCTCTCCTGGGCCTGCTGTGAGCGAGATGCAGCTGAGTGCTGCGAGGTGCGGGCTAGCTGACTGTAATTCCGGCTTTTTTAGTGAGTCGATGAGGGAACTCTCACAATGTGCAGCCAGCCGCCATGATGCCCAGCTCCATTTCTGATATTCACAATCCCATTGATTGTGCTTTCTGCGGTGGACAGTAGTCATCATGGGCATCCTGACCGGACTGTGGCTGTGCAGCCCCATATGCAGAAAATTGATATACTGTGTGTTTTTACACCTTTCTATCATGGCCACAATGAAGGAATTTGAGCTACAAAAGTTCTTCTGTGTGATCGGACCAGACAAGCAAGTGCATCCCATGTGCATCAATGAGCCTTGGCATTATCTCCAACATCCATGACATTGTAATGTTATAATCAATGTTATTCACTTCACCTGCCGTGGTTTCAATGTTGTGGTTGATCAGTATAAATTCTAGTGGTAATCATTATTGTTTATTATACACTGTACATAGTTATGTTATAATTAGTGATGTCGCGAACATAAAATTTTCGCTTCGCGAACGGCGATTGCGAACTTCCGCAAATGTTCGCGAACGGGCGAACCGGGCAAACCGCCATTGACTTCAATAGGCAGGCAAATTTTAAAACCCACGGGGTCTCTTTCTGGCCACAATAGTGATGGAAAAGTTGTTTCAAGGGGACTAACATTTGGACTGTGGCATGCCGGAGGGGGATCCATGGCAAAACTCCCATGGAAAATTACATAGTTGATGCAGAGTCTGGTTTTAATCCATAAAGGGCATAAATCACATAACATTCCTAAATTGTTTGGAATAACGTGCTTTAAAACATCAGGTATGATGTTGGATCGATCAGGTAGTGTAAGGGTTACAGAAAAGGTAAAAAAATAGGTTAGCGCCAATAATACAATAGATAGGCAGCAACCTTACAGAAGGTAACCCTCTTACCCTCTGGGATAAGAATGTACAACAGAAAGAGAGAAAGGCTGCGCCAAAATTAAAACAGAATTAAAAATAATAATACAATTAGTCCCAATATATATTGGAGAATAAAATGTCTGTTCCACAAGTTCCACTGGTAGAGTGTTTCCTCTGTCTGTGATACTTCAGATCCTCTCGTGATATGGAAAACACAAAGGGAAAGGACCAATCGTGCAGAGTGTATTAAATGAGTAGTGGTAAAATAATAAGATGTATTACACTCACATTTACATGAGCTGTGACCAGCTCAGGGGTAACAGGTGTTCAGCAGAATAATCCCTGCTTGTAGGATGTTACGAATGCTTGTCCTCTTGGGGTATGATGGTATCCAACTCTCAGGAAAAGGGGAAGAGAATAGGAACAACAAATAGTGCTCTCTGATGGTATAACGTGGTATAAATAAAAAGAAAAGTAAATATGCTCACAAATAGAGTGCAGATCACACTGCACTTGAAATATAGCGTGGGCGGTATAATCCCCACCTCAGGATATATAAAATGCCAGGAAACAAAATAGTAAAAATGTTATATGTGTAAAAATAATAAAATAAAAATGATATGAATGGCACAGTCATATAGCCAAACTTAATTTATTATTTAAAATACACAATAAAATCCATTAACGCGTTTCACCACTGGGGTTTTAGCAAAACGGAATAACATTAAAACCTGGCAAGAATAGAATATATATAAGGACACTGGTACTTTAAAAATTGTGCCAAAAATAGCATCAATTAGCATAAGCCAATCAGAGTTAAGCATAATACACATTGGTAACAAAACTTTAGGTAACAGTTAAAACAGAGATTGTAATAGATAAAATAACAGTCTAACATGTCACAATCATAATGTATTATGAATAAATAAAAAACGAGGCCTCCAGCTTAAATAGTACTTTGCTGAATATGGGTATAGCGCGTCACGTGACCCGCGCGGCATTGTGGGGACTGTAGTGCGCGGGTCACGTGATCGCACAGAGGCATGTATGCTGGCTGTCCCAACAATGGGCGGAGTGAGCATCTGAGGGGGTGGATACAAACTGCAATTGAAAACAATAGTTGTATATAAAAAAAAAGGGGCAGAGAATATAAATAAAATGCTAAGGGTAATACATATCAGTAGCAGCATTAATGATCATCACAAAGATGAAAAATATGTACATCTAATAGCAGCAAATAATTAAGCATCATATACAGAAAAAATAGTTAAAACCAGTATATATCAAAAGGCAGCAAGTAATATATATATGCAATAACATATATACATATATAAAAAAGAATAAAATATAAAATATTATAAAAATAAAAATGGTGACATATAAGAGTGAAATCTCTACTGTGTGGTCATGTTGGGGGTATCCTAGACTATAATGCCGTAGGTAACAACTATGAATAGGATAGCCCCAAAATGACCATAACTAAAGCAGATAAGGAGTATATTAATTAATTATATTTTTCATAAAAAGTTAAATAGATCAAAGTCTACATTTAAGCCTTGGGGGGCTAAAGTCTGTAGGTTAAAAACCCAATCCATCTCATTTTTACCTAAAATATTCTTTATATTGCCACCTCTCCAGGGAACTCTGCATTTTTTTTTTATTCCAATACATCTAAGAAATTTTGGATCCTGATTATGTTTTTCAAAGTGTTTTGATACAGAGTGGTTAGCATGTAACGGATCGCCTGGCACCCCGACTTGGTACCTCCGTTAATGGATGCTCCTAGTGCTTCCTGAGGACTCCAAGCACTCTGGCAGGCACCACAATCACCGAATCAGAGAAGCCTTTAAATTCTCCCAAGCATATGAATGCTGTAGACCATTGAATAGGAACCATACGAATAGGCTTGTACTCCTAGCAGTCAACTGGAACAGCATGCAATAAATCCTTCCCCCAATAATGAGACGACACATCACTTTGAGGGTAAAACAGGAACTGAGGACTGGCTCATCCAGCCTGGCTTTTATTTCCAACTCACACATACAGGTCACACCCAGGGGGAGGCATAAAAGAACCAATGACATAGATGTTACCTCCCACACATCCCCTCCCCTTAGTGTGACACATAATCCCATTATGCATACCGTTTAAAATGTACTTTTACACAACTTTCCTAACTCTAAAACCATACATCACATTCACATAAAAATACATATCCACAATCAATCCATTCAGGGGAACAACATATTAAAAAATGGCATGGATCAGACCAGGGGTTCAAAAGTTAGTAAAGTATCTTTTAAAACCCCTAGCTTCCCAGCTCAGACTGTTTTTTACAGAGCCTTCTCTGTGCTGGAGAAGTAATCTAATTATCTCCAGCACAGAGACAGACTCCATTAACCACATGGTTACAGAAAGACATAAAACACTTTAAAATACAGAAAGTTACTTTTTAACCATAACACACAGACATTTCACATATCCCCAGATAGCTGGGATCTGAGCGCACAAAACTACCGAATAGCGCGCAGATCCTATTCACACAGTACAATTGCCATGGAGCTAAAGTCTTTCCCATAGTCTTTCATTATGAATAGGCTCCATGGTATAGCTATCTGGGGTATCACATTCCCATAAAGTCTGGTCCATAGTCCAAAGGCAAGAGGCGGGCAATCGGCCCCCTCCAAGGACACGTGGCGAGGTCGGTTTCGCCACAATCCCAAAAAGTCCCAATATGTCCATCAATGATTTTAAAAGGGCCAGTTGCAGCAATATAAAGTACAATATGCCCCAAATAACCCAGGGGCCATAGTCAGCAGGTAGGAGGCTAGCAAACAGGCTTCTCCAGGGCCCAGTGGCGAGGTTGGTTTCGCCACATTTCTCCCCTTTTCCAAACACACTAACAGGGTACCTGACCTCTTGCCGGTCAGTGCCCTTGTTAGTCCAGCAGCCCACCCACAAGACAGAAACAGCAGTACAGCCCACCCGCAATAAATGGTTACTACACCTGGGTAAGGGAGAATCTTGTCCATGTCCAGGTGCCTTACCACGGCTGTGTGGGGGACTGGTAGGCTGCCTTGGTGGGTTGCTGAGGGGGCAGAGACCAGCGGTACTCTGTCCTGGTGCCAGCACTACCACGGGAGTAGTCTGGTTGGAGCCTGGTTGCTGGAGACCGACTGTCTCCTCTTTAGCTGCACAGCTCTGCTGCTGGAGACCGACTGGTAGGCTGCCTTGGTGGGTTGCTGAGGGGGCAGAGACCAGCGGTACTCTGTCCTGGTGCCAGCACTACCACGGGAGTAGTCTGGTTGGAGCCTGGTTGCTGGATACCGACTGTCTCCTCTTTAGCTGCACAGCTCTGCTGCTGGAGACCGACTGTCTCCCCTTTGGATACATAGCTCCGCTGTTGGAGGGGGAGACCGACTGTCTCCCCTTTGGCTAAGCAGCCTTGTTGCTGGGGGACAGGACTGACTGTCCTTACCCCCTGTGCTGTAGGTGCAGAGACCACAGTCCCATCTGCACAGTTGTGGGGCTTACAGTCTCCCCCTGGTACATTAAGCTGCCACTGGGGAGAGGTGGTAACCAGCTCCTCTCCCATTAGAACACTCTGCCACTGGGGAGAGGTGGTAACAATCTCCTCTCCCATGCATACTTTCAGTCTTTGTGGAGGGAGACCGACTGTCTCTCCTCCCAATGCAGTGTCCTGCTGCTGGGGAAAAGAGACTGGGCTCTCTATTCCCTGCTGGACACTCTGCCGCTGGGGAAAGGAGACTGGGCTCCCAATTCCCAACAAATCACACTGCCGCTGGGGAGGGAGGACGGCCCCTTCAGCTCCCTTTAACTTGGGCGCAGAGACCACGGTCCCATCTGCGCTGGTGTGGGGCTTACTGTCTCCCCTTGGTGCGCTAAGCTGCCGCTGGGGAGAGGGGGTAACAAACTCCTCTCCCTTACACACTTTCAGCCGCTGGGGAGCAGGGCTGACCCTCTGTACTCCCTGTAGGCAGGGCGCAGAGACCACGGTCCCATCTGCGCTGGTGAGGGGCTTACTGTCTCCCCTTGGTGAGCTGCGCTGCCGCTGGGGAGAGGGAATAACAAACTCCTCTCCCTTACACACCTTCAGCCGCTGGGGAGAGGGGATAACAGGCTCCTCTCCCTGCACCGTAGACTGCCGCTGGGGAGCAAGAACGGCACCTTCAGCTCCCTGTAACGCACACTGCCGCTGGGGATCTGGACCGACTGCCCGGCATCCCTGTAGGGCCGGTAGAGAGACCGCAGTCCCATCTCCCCCTGCCATCTGTGGGTCTTCCCAGGACCAATCCGTGAGGCCCCTCAACATTTGTGAGTAAGGGCCACCTGCTTCCCCACATGGCAACTCTGGCTGCTGCTGGGGATCTGGGCCGGCTGCCCAGCATCCCGGTGGGCCCGGTGGAGAGACCTTGGTCCCATCTCTACCTGCCTGTTGTGGTTCCTCACAGGACCAGTCTATGAGGACCCCCACTTCGGGTTCCTCCCGCCGCCTCAGGGAAAGACAGCTAACCTCCTCGGATGCAGCCTCTACTCGGCTGCTGTAACGCTCCTGCTGCTGAGCATACTTCCTCTCTTTTGCCAACCGGAATTCTCGGTCCAGCCTTGTGTTTCGCTCGGCCATGACCTGGTTCCAGATCACCCGGCGTGTCTCCATGGGTATATCATCCCCATACTCGGCCACTCGCTGCCTCACCTCGGCCAGCCAATCATCTCCAGAGCCAGAACCTTCCATACTTGTCTGCTCCCAGGGGCGCTGCACGACTGCTAGCGTTGCCCTCAATTTGTAAATCCAAACAGTGTCTCTGAGCTGCTTTACCTCACACTAGGATGCCATCCCACCGCTTGCCACCAATGTAACGGATCGCCTGGCACCCCGACTTGGTACCTCCGTTAATGGATGCTCCTAGTGCTTCCTGAGGACTCCAAGCACTCTGGCAGGCACCACAATCACCGAATCAGAGAAGCCTTTAAATTCTCCCAAGCATATGAATGCTGTAGACCATTGAATAGGAACCATACGAATAGGCTTGTACTCCTAGCAGTCAACTGGAACAGCATGCAATAAATCCTTCCCCCAATAATGAGACGACACATCACTTTGAGGGTAAAACAGGAACTGAGGACTGGCTCATCCAGCCTGGCTTTTATTTCCAACTCACACATACAGGCCACACCCAGGGGGAGGCATAAAAGAACCAATGACATAGATGTTACCTCCCACACATCCCCTCCCCTTAGTGTGACACATAATCCCATTATGCATACCGTTTAAAATATACTTTTACACAACTTTCCTAACTCTAAAACCATACATCACATTCACATAAAAATACATATCCACAATCAATCCATTCAGGGGAACAACATATTAAAAAATGGCATGGATCAGACCAGGGGTTCAAAAGTTAGTAAAGTATCTTTTAAAACCCCTAGCTTCCCAGCTCAGACTGTTTTTTACAGAGCCTTCTCTGTGCTGGAGAAGTAATCTAATTATCTCCAGCACAGAGACAGACTCCATTAACCACATGGTTACAGAAAGACATAAAACACTTTAAAATACAGAAAGTTACTTTTTAACCATAACACACAGACATTTCACATATCCCCAGATAGCTGGGATCTGAGCGCACAAAACTACCGAATAGCGCGCAGATCCTATTCACACAGTACAATTGCCATGGAGCTAAAGTCTTTCCCATAGTCTTTCATTATGAATAGGCTCCATGGTATAGCTATCTGGGGTATCACATTCCCATAAAGTCTGGTCCATAGTCCAAAGGCAAGAGGCGGGCAATCGGCCCCCTCCAAGGACACGTGGCGAGGTCGGTTTCGCCACAATCCCAAAAAGTCCCAATATGTCCATCAATGATTTTAAAAGGGCCAGTTGCAGCAATATAAAGTACAATATGCCCCAAATAACCCAGGGGCCATAGTCAGCAGGTAGGAGGCTAGCAAACAGGCTTCTCCAGGGCCCAGTGGCGAGGTTGGTTTCGCCACATAGCATAACCATTTTTTATATTTCGGCAGTGTTCTGCTAGTCTAATTTTGAGGCATCTGGTAGTCATACCCACATATTGGAGGCCATAAGGGCACTCCAATAGGTAGATAACATTGGTGGTATTGCATCCAATAAAATCTTTTATAGTATAGTTCTTATTAGTAACATTGATTTTAAAACTGGTAACTTTACAGTGGTAAGCGGGATTAGTACTTTTGCATACAATACAACGTTTGCATCTATAGAAACCCGTCATTCCATTTAAAAAAGTTGGTTGTGTATTTTTAACTTATCTAGTGTAGTTATTGGTTAAAATGGATCTAAAATTGGGTGCACCTCTAAAAACAATTTTAGGCTGTGTCGGTAGTGTTTCTTTAAGAAGGTCATCTTGTCTTAGAAGATGCCAATGTTTTTTAATCGTTTTTTTAATAAAACCACTTTTGTTATTATAATTAAAAATTATAGGAAGGGTAGGGGCTTCTGAAGTATTTTTGTCTTTATAGGTTAGAAGGTTTTCTCTGGGTTTGTTTCTTACTGTTTCTATAATGTTATCTAATTGTATGGGTCAGTAATTTTTTTCAATAAACTGTTTTTTTAAAAACAGTGATTGTTCATTAAAATCATCAATGTGAGAGCAGTTACGACACATTCGTAAAAATTGGCTTTTGGGGGCGCTCTCAAGCCATGGCTTGTAATGACAGCTGGTCTGATCAATTGCTGTATTGGTACATACTTTTTTTAAAAATGTTTTTGTATGCACTGCTCCTTCTTTGATAAAAATACTTAAGTCTAAAAAATTAAATTATATCTCTACTATATTTGCACGTTAAAACAATCCCCCTATTATTTGAGTTAAGATGTGAAATAAAAGCATTGAGTGAATCTTCCGAACCCTTCCATATAAAAAACAAGTCATCGATATATCTAAAATAGGAGACCAGGTTTTGCTCCCATGCATGCTGCCCCCAATGGCACTGGATTCCCAGTCGGCCATAAAGAGGTTGGCATAGCTGGGAGCAAACCTGGTCCCCATAGTTGTCCCTCTCTTTTGGATGTAAAATGAGTTACAAAACCAAAAATAATTATTATTTAAAATGATATTGATGCCTTCCACAATAAAATCAATCTGGGTCTCTGGGACTCTTTTTTCATTAGATAGCATAGTTCTGACGGCATTACAACCAAGTTGATGTGGAATGATAGTATATAAAGAGGTAACATCACATGTAACAAGTATAAAATCTTGTTCCCAATAAAATCCATTAAAAAATAATAATAATGACATTGAGTCCTTCAAATAAGACTTCATAAGTTTTACATAGCACTTGATTGAATAACAAGACCCCCACCTTTATCTGCAGGTTTGATAACAATGTCTTTATCTTCTTGAAGTTGTATCATAGCTATTTTTTCTGATCTATTTAAGTTTTGAGTGTCATATTTGCTATACTTGATTTTATTAAAATCTCTTAGTACGGATTTTTCAAACATCACAAGAGGGGCTGATTTAAAATGATAGGGATAAAAGGTAGATTGTGGTTTCAAATTTGTATTAATGTATGTAGGTTTGTCTGTAGGGATTTGAGAGGGAGGAAGGGGGGGATTAGTGTTTGCGTCATGGGTATTGTAAAATCCTTTTAGTGTAGCTTTGCGTATAAATTTATTTACATCTAAAAATGCCTAAAATGGTTTAAAAGAATTGGTCGGAGCGTATTTTTAGATTTTTGCTACTTGTGTTGATCATGGAAACACAAAATAATTTTTAAAGCTGTTTTTACAACTGATTTTTTTAAACAAATCTCCATTATTTCCATTTTGCTTTCCTTTGTAAATGAGAACAATTTGAAAAAGTATATATTTTTTCTATAATAGTTTGTAAATTAGTGGAGCTAAAGAAATGTATGTGAATTTTTTTCCTATGAATTTTGCAAACCCTACTGATTCGTCTGCGGTAATATTCCCAACTGTGAGTGCTACATAGACTTAAAACATTTCAATACCATAGAATATTTTGATGAAAGCGTTTATATTTGAACTATATTTAACTCCAGGCCTTCCTTTTATTCTGTGAATTTGAGGGACAAGGAATCTTTTTGGTCACTGTACCAAAGTTCAAAGGGGTTAATTAACTTTCATAGAGGGGGCAAGCATAGGGGGGGGGGGGGTGAGTAGATGAGAAGAAAAGCTCTTTGATATACTCAAAAGCCTTTACCATTCACTTGTGATTACTAAATATAATAAGGGAGTCTTGAACAGACACATTAAGCGTTACTATCATTGTGTGTATCAGGTTCATGGGTGCCCAAAGCTCATTGATGTACATGGGGATCGAAGATGTACATGATAGCATTTCCTGACATGTATTAGTCTTTGCAACTCATTTTGTGTCAGATCCCAGAGTTTTAGTATTATCATTTGCTGGCTGATCTTGGCATGCATGTTTGGACACCATGTGTCACGTTTAAACATTTGTTATGAAGGAACACAACTGCAGATTTCGTATAGTTGAATATTTATTAACGAAAGTAAAAGGAAAAGACTTTAATTCCAATTTACAGGTACTGTAGCTTTAAGTAGTAAACGATAACTGAAGTCCACAATTACAGGCACTGTAGCTTTAAGGAGTAAACGGTAGTAAATTGCAGACACTGAATCAATAAAGAGTCTCTTAGTAGAGTTAACGGTTTAGGTGATAAGTAATTACAATAGCTGTTCCATACTTTAACTGAAGCAAGACAGATGCAGATAACTGATATGAAGTATGAGTTGAAGTTAGCTGTAACGGGATTGTTTTTACCGAAGGACTTTTGGAGACAGGTAATAACAGCTTTTAGATGCAACTCTTATCACATTGGTTTTACTTAGCTTCCGGCACATAGAACACTGGTTCCCGAGATCTCCTCAGAGGCGTATGAAGAGTGTTTAATCTTTAGTCGTGGATGAGGAGAGGTGAAGGGAACTTTGCAGAGTCTTTCAGTCCGGCCTGGTAGCAGAGGCTTTCACCATGAAGTTGTAGCCGGGTTGTGAGTAAGGAACGTAGTTCAATAATCCAGCCCTGATCAGCTGGTGCAGTCAGATTAAATAGGCAGTCCGTGTCATAAAGGGGTGTGGCTAGGCTCCGTGGAACCAGGAAGTAAGAGGATACCATAGTTAAGGCATGACAGTACCCCCTCTCTAATGAGCAACCTCTGGGTGCTATTGACTTGGTTTAGAAGGGTAACGCTTGTGAAATTTGGAAACCAATTTGTCAGCATGAACGACAGAGGAGTTTTCCCATGTATCTTCATCAATTCCATATCCTTACCATCTGATGAGGTATTGTAAGGAGCCACGATGGATCCTTGAATCCAGTATACTTTGAATTTCGTATTCTTCTTCACCCTGGACCAATATGGGATCAGGAGAAGTAGTGACATTTCTTTGGAAAGGGTCAGGATGATGAGGCTTCAACAAGGACAATTGATTGGATCTTTGGCATACAGAACAAGATTTGACATAAGATTCGATAGTTTGGTCTTGACGAGGCCACCAACAGTATCTTTTAGACAATTCAAAGGTCCTTTTCATACCTGGATGACCTGCCAGAGGAGAATCATGAATAAATTCAAGTACTTTAATTCTGAAAGAGGGAGGTACATAAATCCGGTCTTTAAAATAGTAGAGACCGTTTTTCTTGGATAATTTCATTGATTTAGGAAGTTCAAGAGCATCTTCACTGAGACCTTTAATGTCGTCAATAAGAGAAGATAAGATTCCAATGACTTTAGGCAAAGGAGGTTCTTGAGGAGTTTTGTGTTGAGAAAGGACAGCTCCAATTGCAAATTCCGAAGCATCCGTTTCAAGGACATAAGGATATGAAGGATTTGGAAGTTGAAGGATAGGAGCTGTTGTAAACTTTCTCTTTAATTCACCAATGACTGTAGGAGGAGGAGACTCCAGTTCGGTGTCAGAACAACATGAGGTTTTAGCTGGTTCTTTCGTAGACTGAAGAATTGGAATTTGCTGTAAACATGTTTCTTTACAATAATGTGAGTTAAAGGTGAGAGAGAAAGGAAACCATGAGATTTGAGGGTTGTGGTTCCTTAACCAGTTGATCCCTAATATAATAGGAAAAAATGGTGATGAGATAACATCAAATATAAGACTTTCCGTATGAGTATGATTGATGGTTACTTTTAGAGGGACGGATTCATGAAGTATTGGTCCCGATGAGATGAGGGACCCGTCAATCACTTTAACAGGTACAGAAGTTATTTTACGAACACAAGGAATTTTATTCTTTGTTACAAAGGCTGAGTCGATGAATACTCCATTTGCACCGGAATCGATAACAGCCTTGGTTATGATTCTTTTATTGTCCCACTGTAATACAAGAACGATAGGGGACATTTGAGTATTTGCTGTAGAGGGAAGTACACTTAGGATGGAAGAGGCATGAGACTGCCTTCTGCCTTTTATCCGTTTTAATGAAGGACAATCAGAGACTAAATGAACTTGAGAGGCACAATACATGCAGAGGTTTAACATACGTCTTCGATTTTTCTCTTCAGGAGTGAGGGGACTTCTTATTATCCCTATTTCCATAGGTTCACTTGGTATGGAATTCTTATCTGGAGCTTTTGAGGGAGTGAAAGGTTTGCGGTCTTTTGAATGTGAAAGGGCTTTTTCGGCCTTTCTTTCTCTTAATCTTCTGTCAATGCTGATTGATAGGCGAATTAGAGCGTTCAAATTAGTAGGGAGTTCTGTTCTAGATAATTCATCTTTTACAGCTTCCGATAAACCAATTCGAAACTGGTTGCGCAATGTGATGTCATTCCATTGCGTTTCTATAGCCCATCTTTTGAATTCAGCAATGTAATCTTCAACGGGTCTATTTCTTTGCT
Organism: Pelobates fuscus; assembly: GCF_036172605.1. Lineage (NCBI taxonomy): Eukaryota > Metazoa > Chordata > Amphibia > Anura > Pelobatidae > Pelobates > Pelobates fuscus. The sequence goes on from NC_086321.1 coordinate 86,001,112, forward strand.
GTAGTGTTCTGATTGTTAAATCAGCTGTAGCTTGTTTGTTAGGATCTTCATAGAGAAGAGACATGGCTTCAAAAAATTCATCTAGTGAATTTAAAATGGGGTCATCGTTTTCCAGAAAGGAATGAGCCCATGACATAGGTTCACCTCTTAGAAAGGAAATAACCGAACAAACTTTAGTTCTTTCTGTAGGATAGGATCTAGGTTTCAAAGCAATTAAAAGTTTGCAAGAGTTGAGGAACTCCCTGTATTTTGAACGATCTCCATAGAACTTTTCAGGGTTACACACAGCAGGATCACTAGCCGAGTGCAGAGTAGTATGAGGAGTATGAGTTTGTAAATCTCTGATATAAGCGAGAAGTCTTTCGTTAGTAACTTGCAGGTCTTGCACACTTTGGGCTAGTGCATTAACTCTTTGATTCAGCGTAGTTATAGTAGAATCGAAATCTGCTGGATCCATTACAATGGCTGGATTATTCTGTCACGTTTAAACATTTGTTATGAAGGAACACAACTGCAGATTTCGTATAGTTGAATATTTATTAACGAAAGTAAAAGGAAAAGACTTTAATTCCAATTTACAGGTACTGTAGCTTTAAGTAGTAAACGATAACTGAAGTCCACAATTACAGGCACTGTAGCTTTAAGGAGTAAACGGTAGTAAATTGCAGACACTGAATCAATAAAGAGTCTCTTAGTAGAGTTAACGGTTTAGGTGATAAGTAATTACAATAGCTGTTCCATACTTTAACTGAAGCAAGACAGATGCAGATAACTGATATGAAGTATGAGTTGAAGTTAGCTGTAACGGGATTGTTTTTACCGAAGGACTTTTGGAGACAGGTAATAACAGCTTTTAGATGCAACTCTTATCACATTGGTTTTACTTAGCTTCCGGCACATAGAACACTGATTTCCCGAGATCTCCTCAGAGGCGTATGAAGAGTGTTTAATCTTTAGTCGTGGATGAGGAGAGGTGAAGGGAACTTTGCAGAGTCTTTCAGTCCGGTCTGGTAGCAGAGGCTTTCACAACGAAGTTGTAGCCGGGTTGTGAGTAAGGAACGTAGTTCAATAATCCAGCCCTGATCAGCTGGTGCAGTCAGATTAAATAGGCAGTCCGTGTCATAAAGGGGTGTGGCTAGGCTCCGTGGAACCAGGAAGTAAGAGGATACCATAGTTAAGGCATGACACCATGACCTGTAAACCCTGATATGTCCGGACTGTCACTCATCCCCTGCAGACAGATTTTATAACTGCATTTCATCTTAAAGTGCTTAATGTGGACTTTAACAGCTTGTTGAATCATGGAACAATTTATTTCACACTTTAAAATTAATATGATTTTTTCAGCAATTTTGTGGTATACCCCCAATTTTGTGGTATACCCCCGTCAAAGGTATAACTCCACCTCTGGCAGCGTCACTGGAGTGTCATCAGCCAACCCAGAAAGATCAGGAAGTCAATTATGTACAAGTTTCCTTACACAGTGTGCTATTTATTGGCATAGAACGGTCAGCTTACATTCTCAGCCAATAAATTACCGGCGGGATTGGCATCCAGTTTCTGCAGCTCTGCAGAAACCAGACGTTGTAAATGATTTGCCCCATTACAAGGAACCTGGGCCAGGGTACACTTGGCTTCATAACCACTACAGTAGGCTGTAATGATTATGATGTTTGGATTAACCCTTTAATGCTGTATAGACGTTCATCATTTTTTACCTTTTGTGTCTGTAGATGATGTTGATGGATCTGGACAAATAAATGTGAATTAAAATGAAGTCTCACGTGTCTAGTATTGAACTTGAGACAACAATATAATTACAATAAAATGACAAATTTCACTTTACTCATCAGCTCTCTACTACCACATTGGAGCGCCGGTATCCACACCAAAGCTAAATCTTATGATAACCTCTGGAGGGATCCATCTCTGAGCTAGTTAAAGTGGACATTCAATGGGGGCCCTCCACAGCCAGCTTCCCTTGCAATTATAATACCTGTAAATGCAGCATTATTAGTAAAACGTATTAGAAATTGAAGAGATTTTACTTATTTTATTGCAAATAATGATGGCTTCCACTTTCTGTATTTAACGCTCTGTATTAGTACATAGGAGCACACAAGTAAAAACTAGACCACAAATTAATGAAACTAATCAAATTAGTCTATATAATAAGTTAAGGTGCTATCAATGGTTTACTAGCACCCCTACTGGTAAGGAAGTAATACACAATTTATAACCAAAAGAATGCTAAGTTATATTAAAACCGTGTTATTCACTAAAGTCAGAATTCCAAGTGAATTCCAAGTGAATTTCAAATTTAAGGTTGTAAAAGTCATTTATGCTTTCCATTCAGCTACTGTGGCGTTAAATCTGAAATTCACTTTGAATTCTTACTTTCGTGAATAACCCTGTAAGTCTTATACACTTATCAGCCACAACATTAAAAACACCTGCCTCATGTAGGTCTCCTTCGTGATACCAAAACAGGTGTGATGCATCGAGCTATGGACTCCACAAGACCTCTGAATGTGTCCTCTGGTATCTGACACCAAGACATTAGCAGATCCCTTAAGTCCTGCAAGTTGCGAAGTTGGTCTTCCATAGTTCAGAATTGTTGATTTAGCACATCCCATAGATGCTCAATTGGATTGAAATCTGGGGAACATGGAGGCCAACGCAACACCTTGAACTCTTATTTATGGTCTTCAAACCATTGCTGAACAATTTTTGCAGTGTGACAGTGTGCATTATCCTGGTGTTAGAGGTCACTGCCATCAGGGAACACCATTGCCATGAAGAGGTGTATGTGTGCTGCAACAATCTCTTAGTAGGTGGTACATGTCAAAGTAACATCGACATGAATGCCAGGACCCAAGATTTTCTTAGCAAAGCATTGCCCAGAGCATAAAACTACCTCTGCGAGTCTGTCTTCTTCCCATAGTGCATCCTGCTGCCATCGCCCCAGATAAACAACGCTAACTCAGCTATCTACATAAAAACATGATTCATCAGACCAGGCAATCTTCTTCCATTGCTCCATGGTCCAATTCTGGTGCTGATGTCGCCATTCAAGGCACTTTCAATCATGGACAGGGATTATCTTGGGCACTATGATCGGTCTGCAGCTAGGCAGCCCCAAATGCAGCAAACCGTGATGCACTGTCTGTTCTGACACCTTTCTATCATGGCCAGCATGACGTTTTTCAGTAGTTTGAGCTACATTAGCTCTACTGTGTGATTGGACCAGACAGGCTAGTCTTCGATCCCCATGTACATCAATGAGCTTTGCGCACCTATGAACCTGATGCACACTGGGAACATAGCTTTGCATTTTGGAACTGCTATGACCAAAGTCATCATTATTTGGCCCTGGTCAAAGTCACTCAGATCTTTTTTTCTTGCCTATTTTTCCTGCTCCTAACACATACAATTAAAAAACTGTCTGTTCACCTGCTGCTTACTATATTCCACCCCTTGACATGTGCCATTGTAACGATATAATCAATTTTACTCACTTCACTTGTCAGTGGTTTTAATGTTGTGGCTGATCAATGTACATGTTATAAAAGTCTCTTACATGTCCCATTCAAAGATCAGGATGATTAGTATATTCGTGGATAACAGAAAAAAGACACTGTCAAACAGTAAGACAATATGACACAAATATGCATAGTAATCCAAATAATAAGCAATATATTGTGTGGACACTCCAAATATCACTGTTTAGTAAACATGTGGTAGGCAGGTAGGCGTTTGCCTAGGCAGATCTTTATTTGATCTTTAACCGTTTAATCTTTTTTTTTTTATTATTATTATTTCAGACATGCACCCGCCTTGTATAGTTTGCTAATACTTCCATATTTCAGGCCTTGGTACTCTTGTCATCATTAATATCTCCTGCTATCCTATTAGACTCCCTGTGACCCCCCCACACCCGGATCCCCATTCCCCGTTCCCCTCCCCTGTTTGATTTTATTGTATATTCTTATTTATCAATTTGCTTTGCCCTTTTGCTTTTGGAGAGAGAGACACTTATGTGCAGTGTATTTTTCTTATTTTCTTATTGTATTTTGTCTGCCCATCTGAGGGTTGATATCTTTACCTCTTTTCTCTTCCTCCCCTAAATTCTAATTTTTAAAACAATAAAAGAGTGGTAATACAATACAGTAAAAATTCTAAAAAGTGCTAGTAGTAAAAAATCTTAAAAGAACTCAAGAAAGAATCCAAACGTTGTCATAATTCCTTTAGGGGATTATTTTCATTGTAGAAATAACAGAATCAGTGGTGGCTTGAAATCCATATCAACATGCAAAGGAAAACAGAGAAAACTCAAACGGTGGTGTATGTATGCAGTGAGGTCCCAGTATCCATACCGGACCCCACTACCCCTTGTGGCATCGCAGGCTCCCTCTCACCGGTGTCCTCTCTATTGTCTGCTGTGGACCTTGTTGCTTGACAACGATCAGAGTGTGGACGTTGCTGTGTTTGCCATCTTTCACCATTAAAACTGCTGTTTAAAAAGACCCTGAGTGCCTTGACTACATTGTCATCACTATATGAAATGGGGGTTTGCCAGCCCTAGGTACAGTGCACCGAGCTCTATAAGTGATGAGAGTGCATATCCCTCCTTTGTTTGCAGGCTCTGCCTCTTGTGGCAGGGTAGATGAGATGGCACCCTCTGGGGTGGCTTCCAGAGCTGTCTGCTGTGAAGTTGGTGTGAACACAAGCAGGACCCTGCGCTTCCAGTGACTGAAGCCTCTCCCATTGCCGGCGATTCTCTCATCGGCTACACTATGCATCAGTAATCTGCTGTGGTCTGCGGCACATTTCTGCTGTTGGCTTCTGCAGTGATTTCCCACCATTGAAGCATGGCCCATTGGCTTGTACCCACCAGCACATCCGAGGGAGCAAGGGCATAGTACACATAGGGCACAAATTTCTCCACATAGGCTACCCAATCAACCCACTGCTCCACTTTCTCATAGAAAGCGTCCATCCAGCCTGGATGGGTCACATCCACCTGGCGATCATGATCCTCGATTGCTAGCAGCTCCCCATCACTTACTCTCCATCACCTTTGGAATACCTGTAGTCCTGCATTCTCTGGGCCGGTCTGATTGATCAGGTTAACATGCTGGAAGCCTGTGGTGTTGCTTCAGACACTTATTCTGCTACTTAGCCATGTTGTGTCCCTCAGCAGCACTCTGAGCTCTCGTGTCAACTTTAGCCTTTTCAGATCACTGTACTGCAAGTTATCCCACCGCTTGCCACCGGTTTGTGACGATACGATTAAATATTGTCTGTGGGTTTACATAACTTACACCACTAAACTGCTCCACTAAATGCTAGGACTCATCTTTGGTGGCGTATGCTGGATATACAGAGCTGATATCTAGTTACTAAATGATATGCTTTCCATCTAGTCTTCTGGCAATACTCTTATTAGTAATTGTACTCTTATTAGTAATCTGTAGAGGACAATGAATAGCAATATCTTGTGAGACCAGCTTCTCTCTTGGCAACTCCTTAAAACTCAGACTCGGACTCTGACAGTCTGACAGTTTGTATTTCACACCTAACTGTACTTTATGCCTGCATTAATAATAATACAGAAATACATACAGGTAGGCATCCACACCTCTGACTGCAGTGTGATCTGTTACTGCCTTTAGCAATGACCTAGCTATTTTTTACTTGTTCAGGGGTCCTGGGACCAAGCAGCCAGCCAATAGGTCTGAAGACTCTGTTACTGGGATCCCCGAATAACAAACCAGGACAGAGATCCAAAAGAAACTAACACATCATTTTCTACTTTGGACAAGGACTAGCCCTTAGCAACCTGTTCCCAAACATGTGATATGTATATCCTCTATCCCACCTCTGATACATAGCTCCAAGATTTCTATAGCACTGCAGAGTTCCTGTGGAACCCCCTTCCCTTCTCAGTTAAATGTTCCTCCAGTCTCCATTCCCTCAAAAATTCATTGAAAACTCACTTCTTCAGGAAAGCATATCAACTAAACTGTTAACAGAATTCCCTCCCGCACCCTGATTCCTCCCCTGCAACTGTAAAAAAAATAAAAAACATTCACATACTTAGCAATCAGTGATTACTTTTCCAGCAATCTACTTTTCTACTCCTACCCTTACCTTTTGTGTCACTATAAGAGACACTCTCTAGCATGTAAGCTCATTGAGCAGGGCCCTCAATCCCTCTGTTCCTGTGTCTCCAACTCGTCTGGTTACAAATACATGTCTGTTAGCCCACCCATTGGACAACACTGCGGAATTTTTTGGCGCTTTATAAATAATAAAAATAATAATAAGGCAGACAAGGTTTAACCCCTTCAGGACCGCTGACGGTTCAGGACCGTCAGCGGTAAAACGTGCGTTTGGACCGCTGACGGTCCTGAACCGTCATAACGGTTTTGGGCAACTTACCTGATCGCCGTCGGTCCCACGGCGGCGATCAGCTCTCCTCCCGGTCCAGGGGGACTGCCTGTCTGCCCGGGCAGTCCCCCCTCGGCAGATCAGGACCCCACGGCCATGTGATCACTCGATCACATGACCGCAATAGGGGTCTTTGTATCTGCCTGCAGGGGGACTGTCTGTGCTGACAGGCAGTCTCCCTGCAAGTGAAAAATCATTAAATAAAGTGTAAAACAAAAAAATCAGTGTAAAAAAAATTATAATATGTGTATATATATATGATATATATACATGTATTATATCTATATATAATATATGTATATGTATCATATATATAATGTCACACTAAGTGTATTTTTATATTTATATATACGTATATTAATATAAAAATACACTTATATTTAAATTACACACGAATATATACAATATATATAATAACTATATATATGGTATATATATATTATTATAAAATACAAATAATATGTTAATAAAAATAAATAACAAAAAATAAAAATAATTTTTAATAATTAAAAAAAAATTATATATATATATTCAATTTTATTCTAACAGTATTTTGATATTGATATATATATATTTATATCAAAATACACTTAGAATGTAATGATATATATATCTATGTATAAATAAATAAATAAAAATAATACGAAATATACATATGTCCACATACAAAATTACATTAATAATTTCATAAATATACACGTAGACGTCAAATATATAAATATGTATATATATTAAAATTCTACGTGCATATTTATGTAATATTTTTACCTAATTAAGTAATTTTAATGATTGCAATTTGAGGGACCTGCCTGCCAACCCAGGCCAAAAGTCCAGATAATTTAATTTGCTAGCACTGTGCTTAACCCTGTAACTTTCTATGACACCCTAAATCCTGTACATGGGGGTACTGTTTTACTCGGGAGACTTCGCTGAACACAAATATTAGTGTTTCAAAACAGTAAAACATATCACACCAATGATATTGGCAGTGAAAGTGAAGTTTTTTGCATTTTTCACACACAAACAGCTCTTTCACTGAGGATATTATTGCTGTGATATATTTTACTGTTCTGATACACTAATATTTGTGTTCAGCGAAGTCTCCTGAGTATAACAGTACCCCACATGTAGAGGTTTTATAGTGTTTGTGAAAGTTACAGGGTCAAATATAAGGCTTGATTTTACTTTTTTTTTTTTATTGAAATTTGTCAGATTGGTTAGGTTGCCTTTGAGAGCGTATGGTAGCCAAGGAATGAGAATTAGCCCCATGATGGCATACCATTTACAAAAGAAGACAACCCAAGGTATTGCAAATGGGGTATGTTCAGCCTTTTTTAGTAGCCACTTAGTCACAAACACCGGCCAAAGTTAGCGTTTTTTGCATTTTTAACACACAAACAAATATAAATGCTAACTTTGGCCAGTGTTTGTGACTAGGTGGCTACTAAAAAAGACTGGACATACCCCATTTTAAATACCCTGGGTTGTCTACTTTAAAAAATATGTACATGTTAGGTGTGTTTCGGGGATTTATGACAGATAACGGTGTAACAATGTCACTATTGATACATTTAAAATATATATATATTGAAACAGCAATTTCCTACTTGTATTTATAGGCCTATAACTTGCAAAAAAAAGCAATAAAGCATGTAAACACTGGGTGTTTTTAAACTCGGGACAAAATTTTGAATCTATTTAGCAGTTTTTTTCATTAGCTTTTGTAGATAAGTAAAAGATTTTTCAAGTAAAAGTCCAAAAACATGTTTTTTTTTTTATTTTTCACCATATTTTATTATTTTTTTTAAATACAATATATGACATAATATAAATACTGGTATGTAAAGAAAGCCCTTCTTGTCGTGAAAAAAACAATATATAACTTGTATGGGAACCGTAAATGAGAGAGCGGAAAATTACAGCTAAACACAAACACCACAAAAGTGTTAAAACTGCTCTGGTCCTTAACGTACAAACATCGCAAAAACAGGCCGGTCCTGAAGGGGTTAAGGGGTTAAGTTTAGCTCTACCATTACATTTTTATTATTATTTTTTGACATCACATGATTTAGCAAGTCTGTTGCATTGTTTGCATGATCTTGTCATGACAGCCTTGTCTCACTGCAACTTCACAAAGACACGTTTGACATGTCATTGAAGTAGACAATGACATCACACAGAGTATAATCAGGAGCTGCAGTGACATATCATTTCTCTTTAGTGCCTCTGAGTAGTAAAGAGGGTATTTCATTTGCTGTGAGTTTTTCCTATTTGTCTTGCATTTGGTGTATAATTAAAAAACCAATGATGAAGCGCAAGAACAGGAAAAGAAAGAGAGATGAAAACAGCAAAGAAAGGAATGATGAGTCAAACAATCGTCCAACGAGTGCAGAAATAGAATGCAGGGAGGTAAAGCGTCAAAAGGATAAAGTGGAGACGCATGTGAAAAATGAGAAAATCATAGGTGAGAATAGGTAGATAAGTCAGGGTTGGTAGTCTTCATTTAATCAATGGGAATAAAGGAAAAGTGGGCATTTACTTCGATAAAATACACTGAATATGATTTCAGTCTGAAATAGTTATTAATCTTATATACAACAATCTAATGAATATCTGATACATGTTTCTTTCCTAAATTGTAATGTCCACCATGTACAGATGTATAAAGTTATAAATATCAAACAGTATACATTACTTATAGCTTATACACCCATTGTGTATACAGGTGTGTATAATTTAAATTGACTAAAGGTCTACATTCCAGTAGACTGTATTTTATTTTGATTAGGGCCTTACTGTATTGTAGATCAGGTGACTGTTAGATTTTCTACACATTTTACAACACTACCAAACATGTTAGAGTGTTAAATTACAGTACTACTCACTGGTGCTACTACTAACTAGATTTTGGGATGTGAAAATAACTGCACCATGAGTTTGCATTCTTTTTGTACGTAATGAAAAATTGATACCACTTAAAGATTTGCCAGGGATCACGGCATTTCATTAGTCCAAATGGAAATCCAGAACAGAATATACCGGACGTATATTTTCTAAAACAAATCGCCTAATGGGCGAAATTTGTTTCAGACAAACAGAAAAGTTCCACCTTGCACAAATCTAATAAACATGAAATAATCTAATGTAATGTACAATTCACCACCTTTTATTTGATTGGATAAAACTGGTAGCATTAAGTTAGTACTACATATAACATGATTATTAATACCGAGAACTGCTACATTGTTGAAAGCCTGTTCAAGAAATCTTCTTATGTGATTATAAAATATTATTATCTATTTTTATTCACAACAGGAAAATGTAATGAGCCTCCAGCTACATCTGCAATTTCGTTAGACAGACTTACATTTCATCGAGTCTTAGGAAGAGGTTCCTATGGAAAAGTATGCAAAGTTTATACTAGAATTTAGTTTTTTATTGAAGAACTTGCCATTTTTTGTGATCTGTCTTTTGCTACAGATTCCCAGACTCCTACTTGTAACATATTTAAATGTTCAAATTATTTTTGTTACTTGTATCTCCTTTAGAGTGAACCCTTTGATTAATTTTCATCCCAGCGTCAAGTGTATATTTAAAGGACCACTCCACACGCCCTTTATAGGCGAGAAGTATCCTAGTTTAATCCCAGTTTATAAAATTCCACATTGCAAGCTCTGTTTTAATATACCCCCAATGCATACATGCATGACAAATTGATGCACATATTCCTTAGAGGTATATCTAGTATACAATGATTTTCCTTTTTTTTTTACCCATTTGGGCAGTGGAGGGTCCCTTCAAGACTGTTTTCATGACCAACACATTAAAAAAAATGTGTATACATTAAAATGGAGAGGCGGGAGGTAAAGAAAGAGGAGGGGGGGCTGGGGAAACAATAAATATCAGATTGGATAGGGAGAGTGAAGGGCTACAATGAAGGAGGGTGGAATTGAATGGGTAGCAATTTTCTACTTACGTGGGTTGTCAGTGTGCACAGAATTCACATTAGTCAACACGGAACAGAAAAAAAGCAGCCAAGAGGTGAAGTATGTGAATGTGGCAGTTTCCCCTGCACATACCGATCAACTCTCTTTATTAAATATTGACACTTTCCAAATGAAATGATTGTATTTTGTAACCCGTCAACTCCTGTCATTAAGTAACATCCCTCTGCATTGCCTCTTTTCATACTGAAACTACTTACCAAGTGTTCTCCAGCCTTCAACACCTCTGTTTCTTTTTCAGGTCATGCTGGCCTCAGATAATATAACTAAACAGAACCTGGCAGTGAAAATTGTCAAAAAAAGAGTCCTGCTCGAAGAGGATGAGGACAGCACACTCGTAGAACGTAGAGTGCTAGAGGTTGCAGGTGGATGTCCCTTCCTCACTGAAGCACATGCCACTTTCCAAACTAAAGTAAGAACATCTTTGCTTTCCATCAACCCTTTCATTACAAGAAAGGTAAAGTCATGCTATAGTATATCTTCTTTTAATCTTGTTTAATCTCTCTTTTCAAATAGGATCATCTGTTCTTTGTAATGCCATATTTGAACGGAGGTGATCTGGATGCATTTATTGAAAAGAACGGGAAGCTGGACATTGACATCGCAAGGTAAGTTTTGAAAATAGGTAACTGTAACTGAAAGAGGACAGTTGGAAATCAATAACATTGATATTTACTAACGTGAGACTTGCAGGGAATTGAAAGTGTATCTAAAGGGAATTTCAAATTTCAGGTCAAAATAGCCAAACTGAAAACAAGATTACTTGGAGAATTTCTCTAATTTTAAACCTAAATGTTGAAATTTACATTGAATTCACCGCAATTCTCAATTTAGTGAATAACCCCATAAGAATGTAATACACCATATAAAAGAAAGTGGCTGGAGATTCATATGATGGAAAACTGGAAGAAAGGACGAAATAGGAAAAGAGTGTGGCTGCTGATAGATATCAACCAAATTTCTTGGGACACAGTTCTAAAATTTACCAAAATTAATGAACTCCTCTAAATCCTCCTTAATATAAAACAACAGGGGAAGATGCTTACAAAATTATATCATAGGGTAGTATATCTAAATAAATATTTTATATATATATATATATATATATATAACAACCACCAGGCCGTCCTATTATATCGGCCAAAGCCGGATTAATCGAGCCGATAGCTCAATTCATCGATTATCACATTAACAATAGTGTGAAAAAATTACCAACATGCCTGAAGGATACACAACATTTTATCAGTCAAATACAAAACATCAATCTCACAAATAGAGAGACAATCTTGGCTACCCTTGATGTCCAAAGTCTTTATACAATAATCCCAAAAAAAGAAGGCATGGAAGCTATAACCGAGATTTTATCTAAAGATGACACATATAGCGGTCCGCATATCCCTTACCTAATGGAATGGCTAAATATCGCATTATCGTGCAATTACTTCAAATTTGAAGACATATTCTACCTACAAACATCTGGAACTGCCATGGGTGCAGCCATGGCACCAGCCTACGCCAATGGCTTTATGTATTGGTTCGAAGAGAAATACATCCTGCAGGAATATCAACCGTATATAGTAAAATATACCAGATTTGTGGATGACGTCTTCATAATATGGGAAGGCACCATTAGCACACTTGAAAAGATGGTCCAACAGATCAACAGTCTACCAACTCCGGTCAAGTTAACTCTAAATTGGAATGAGCATAGCATCGAATTTCTGGATGTGAGGATATATAAAAACGAAAATCGATTAGACTACACCTTGTTTAGGAAAACCACTGATCGAAACACACTATTAGCTGCTACTAGCTTTCATCCCCAACATGTGAAGGACTCACTCCCGATTTCACAATTTCTTCGGGTTATGAGATATAATAGCAACCCAGCTAATCGAGAGCAACAATTACAAGAAGTTTGGGATCGATTCCTAGTAAGAGGGTTTCACCCCCGTACGCTGGAAACAGCTAAAACCAATGCTTGGAACAAATTCAATCAGATTGACAAAGTAAAACCTAGGAAAAAGAATACCATTTTTCTGCCACTTACATTCAACACCGCTACTCCTGTGCTGAAAAAATGTATTTACAAACATTGGAACATGTTCCAGGTAGACCAAAATCTCCCTGAAAAATTCAAAACTAATCCCATCATTAGCTACAGACGAAACCGTAACCTAAGGGATTTACTAGTAAAAAATGATCCTCGTCAATGCTATGCCAAGATGACCACAATCCGGAAAAAAGGCTGTTTTAAATGCAGTGGCTGTGTCACATGCAGCCATATGTTGACCGGCGCTACATTTGCTCACCCTCACAGTGGAAAACGTATTCCTATTGATCACTATATCACCTGTATGACCACGCATGTGGTATATATGATTACATGTCCCTGTGGACTATCATACATTGGGAAGACCGACATGACGCTAAGAGACCGGATTCGGGGACACCGCTCGGCTATTACAACAGCTCATAGAGATCAAAGAACAGACAAACCAGTGGCCAAGCATTTTCTATCAGCTCAACATCATTTGCCCACCCTCCGGTTCATAGCGATCGATCATGTCCCGATTCCACCCCGAGGAGGAGATAGATCTAAGCTCCTACTTCAACGGGAGGCGTATTGGATCCATCATTTAAATACCGTGACCCCAAAAGGACTAAACGAACATCTGGTCCTCTCAATGTTTCTCTAAAATAATCCTCGATGAACTTTTTTGACACTGGTTTGATTTAACTGGACATTTTTATGTCTAATTTCTCTCAGACGGTTTTGATGGATATTTTTCTTTAATTTTTTCTAAGCTCTTTTTATTAACTCAATCTTTACTTTATTTGATTGTTTTGATTATATTACTTAAGTTTTTATGTCCATCCTTTAACCGCAGAAACAGTAGTAGAGAATCAGTAAAATGATTCCGAATACTTTGAGTATATATAGTCTAATATGATAGACATAGCTATTGGAAAAAGAGATACCGAATGCTCCACCTGATGTTGGAACTAAACTAGTATATATATATTGAACAAGGATATCGTGACCCTGATAACTGTTTTGAATAAGAACACAGTAAAGTAATCCATAGGATATAAAATCAGATGATAGAAAAAACAGGAGAGCGATTTACCCTATATAATACCTAGCATATAGTACATGTTGGTTTAAATTATTTTATTTTATTTTATTTGATATTGGAGTCTACTGCCCCCAGATATAATCGCTAAAGGCAACTGTTTTTCATGGTTTTAGAGTGCTCACTATTTACACTATTCATAGATATCACTTTCACTTAGGCACTATGGTTTATTATGTAAGCTCAACCGAGCTATATCTGGCTGCAAAGTGACTCTTTTCCTCCATAAATGGTGTTTTCTCTGGGTGTGGGAGACCCGGGATTGTGTATCCAGTTGCTTAGCAACCCGGTCACATGTACATTTCTGCACATCACATGACAGCCTCTACATGGGCTTTTCACTTCCGGGTAGCTCTGTTTGTCAAATGCTGGATTTTTAGATTGTAAAACTGACACTGTTTGCTAGGTTGCTAAGGCAACCTAATCACATGCACATAGCTGATTGCACTCTCCACGTGGCTCTTTCACTTCCTGGGTTGTTCAGCCTGTTGCTAATCTGACCGTCTAATTGGTAAGTGTTATCATACACATATGTATAAATTGTTTGTATTTGCAATGCCTCACTGTGATCTTGATAAAGACCCCAGCAGGGTCGAAACGTCGATTTGTTCTGCACATGTAATGTATTCTATTTGATACAGTAAATACTTTTTTTCACTGAAGAGAAGACCCAGAGTGCTCCCTTTATTTTTGTATTATATATATATATATATATATATATATATATATATATATAATATGAGATATTCATTGGGTTTTTTTTCAGGTGTTTTACCTGAACACACCTATATTTATTAACCTGAACATCAGCCTCATCATTCCTTCACTCATACACAGTGAAAAGCATCAGACCAGACATCAGGCAAACCAGGCAAATACCCGGTGGTCCGCAATGGCTATGGGCTGAGACTGACGGGGAGTTCAAAGGTTCTCCCCTGCCGGTCCATGCAGGGCCAATGCAATCCAAGTGCCAGTTTTGCTGTGTGCCATCACGGACAAGTGGGAAGATCAAAAATCTTCCTCACCGGCCCACAAGTACTTCACTGCAGTAGAGCGGAGAGGGGAGAGGACCCAGGGGCTCTAACTTGCAGTTCCACTGGGATCTTCCACTCGTGAACTTTTACCGTGGCAACACTCCGACAGACCTGATCTCGTGAAAGGAGATCTCTAGCCAGAGGAGCTGCAGGCTTGAGTTCCCTCACCACCGGACCACCAGGGCTTGTAATGTCCCCAGCCTGGACTAAGGAAAGAAGGAAGGGGGGGATATAAAGTGTATTATATATTTGCCTCTATCTGCATCCCACACACACAATATAGGCCTATACCCCTCAATACATTCACACACTGCACCCCTCACACAGACTGCACCCCACATACACACATTTCACTCCTCACACACAAAGCACCCCTCACACACAATGCACCCCTCACATACAGACACTGCACCACTCACACATACACACTGAACCAATCACACATACACACTGCTCCTCTCACACATAGACATTGCATCCCTCACACACACACTGCACTACTTACACACACACACTACGCTACACACACACACACACACAATGCACCCATCTATGCACCCCTGTGCACACACTAGATCCCCTGCAGAAAAACACATGCTACTTTTCCTAAACACACACTATCTACAGCCCCACACATATTACATTA
This sequence comes from Pelobates fuscus, assembly GCF_036172605.1. Classification (NCBI taxonomy): domain Eukaryota; kingdom Metazoa; phylum Chordata; class Amphibia; order Anura; family Pelobatidae; genus Pelobates; species Pelobates fuscus. The sequence goes on from NC_086321.1 coordinate 86,016,386, forward strand.
CAAACACAACAATATTGAAACGTATCTATTTACACAAAGCACCACATCACAAGCAGCTCGCCCAACACACACAATCCCACAAGCAGCATCCAAATACATGCACAATATTCTCTTATGGAGACACCAGATACAAGTCACAAGAAAACACAGTGCAAGCTTGTCATTAAATTTGCTGCACAGGACAAACACAGGGCCATTTTCTCATGCTAGGGCTCTTTAGAAGGGCTCTGCACATGGTCTGCCCTGGAAGAGCACTGAACCAATATTCTCACTGTGAGAGGGGGTGTGGTTGTCATTCGTGGCAACAAAACGCCCTCTCTCTGCCATGCTCTCTTCTCACTGGGCGCCTGTGATTTAAAAATGCCTGTGACTCATTTTTCCCAAACCGGCCATGAGATCTTAAATAAGGAAAACCAGTCATTACTATAAGAGATATAAAGAGATAATAAATCCAGCTGAGAAAATATATTTCCAAACTACGGTATATGCTTTGTGTTTATAAAATGACATAAGGATAATATTATTTTTCCATTTATTTATTTTTTCAGATTTCTTGCTGCTGAAATGGTGTGTGGAATACAATACCTACACAAGAATGGAATTATCCATCGGTAATCTATTGTATTAGTTAATTATTATATATGTTTATTCTCTCTCAGTTCTAGACTGTAACTTTTCTATCCTTTCATGCAATAAATATGTGACAGTTTGTTTCTAATTATTGAAGACGAATTACTCATTTATAAGGTGTATCTTCCTTACAGAGACCTGAAGCCTGAAAACATCTTATTGGACGGCAAGGGTCACCTTAAGATTGCCGACTTTGGCTTGGCAGTAGAAAGCAGTACTTGCAGAGAGTACGCTGGCACACCGGGATACATTGCCCCTGAGGTAAGGAATACATTTCAAATGCAATAGCTTGTTGATTTGAAACTTAATTTATAAAGAAATTAGAATGGAACAAATTCTGTAGGTGGCACTATAGTCCTTATTATACATCCCAGGGGGTCAGATTCTTTATATTAATCAAATAATACCTGGGAAATCCTATTTGCATGCCGACTGCATAGGTCGTGCCAGGATCTGAAAGAAGAAGATATAGATCTATATTCTGTAATGAGTAAAGAAAGAGGGAATTAGCTGAAATATTATCCAAAGAAGAAATACCCCATTATAGTACAGCTATTAAAATAATAAAAGTTATGAAATTATTGTCTTTTTTTATTATTTGTTGAGTCTCATTAAAGTTCTCTCTAAAAATTCATTTTACTTAGTGCCTTGCTATATATATATTATCTCAACTGAATAGCCAACTATTCCTCAAATATGGCCATTTATTGAGTTTAATTAGAACTTAAACAAAAAGAAAGCCTGTTTAAAATATATTTTATACAATATTTACAATTCATTCCAAAGTTTCATGTCTGATTCCCATTTTCCACACTCTCTCTCTCCCAGTATACTATGCAGTATATTGTATTAAATATTTGTGACTGTAGTAGATTTTCCTATGTGTCCAATTTGCTTATTATTACTCTGTTTTTCCGGTAGATGCTTAAAAAGTACAGGTACAATGCTTCAGTCGACTGGTGGTCATTCGGGGTCATCCTCTATAAGATGGTTACTGGAGACAACCCATTCTGCTGTGATGAATCGAGCAATACAATAACCAAATCTACTCTGGAGGACACACCAACGTATCCTCCTAATCTGTGTGCTGTTACACGAGACTTGCTAGAGAAGGTGGGTATGATTGTGCTTTATAAGATAATACAGTGGAATAGGACAAAACATGTTATAAGGAATGGTTTTATAAAACACTGAGTAGAGTTATATAAAGGATATTTTTGTCAGTTTACTCTTCACTTAAAGAGCAGTCTCGTTAGGTAAAAGAATAGAAGAATATTTGTTACTGATTGGTAGATAGAAAGCGATTAAAAGCTATTTCATAAAACTTTATTCCACTCAGAAAACACTTCTAAACAAAAGCCAGAAAAGCCCAGACTTAATATAGTGTTTAATGTTATAATACAAGTCATAATTATTATAGAAACAAAACTTTTAATATACTTACACTTATTGGATTGATTTTATTTAACTGATTAGTTTACTTTTGTTTCTTTTTACAGCTTCTTTCTAAATTACCTTCAAAACGAATTGGAAACAAAGGAGATATACGCAAACACCCCTTTTTCCAAACAATAAACTGGGAGAAGCTTGAGGCTGGGCTACTATTCTCCCCTTGCTCGCCCAACACAGTAAGTGTATGGATAGAATTTTGAACATATTAGCGACTTGTGAGGTCTCTGAATTATTTTTGAATTTATTTTATTCAGAGCACAAGTCACATTATAGAAAAAAATGTAAATTACAAATATAAATAAAGGGAATAAAATATCTAAGAAACAAAAAGTCTAAGGAAAGGGGAAAGGCAATATACAAATCAGAAAGACGAATGAAATGTGGAACCATGTGCCATCAAAAACGTTCTATGAAAAAAAGGGATCCCTATATATGAAGAATATGCCTATTCCCAACAGCCACAATTCTCTGTACATATAAAATAGTGAAAGCTCTATCTTTTGACTTATTTTGTTTTAACCTGTAGTGTGCATAAGACATATTAGTTGATGCTTTGCTTAGGTATATGTTAAATTTCATTGAAATTGCCATGGGTCTGTAAGCAGGACTGACTTTAATGGGTGTTCTATAATTACCTGAACTTGGGAGAAAAATATCACCGGTTTCATGTTAGTAATGGCTTTTTCAATGTTTGACATCAAAAGGTTGGATATAAGAGGCAAAATCTGGAACCATCGAAACATTTTTCTTTAAAATAAACATCGAAACGTTTAAATATCTTTAAAACAACTGTATATACATAAGGTGGAGCTTCTAAAATGGATATTCAGTATGTGTCTGTGGATCCAAAATGCAAAACAATAGTGCAATATAGCTTGAACAAGTTAAATCTGTTATATGAACAAGAGGGATATCACTCACAAGCCTAGAGCCAAATATCTCATATGACCCAAATGGTAAGCGCCTGTGGAGCTTTACAGGATGTCCAAATCCTTCTTCCAGTGTATCTCACACTGCTTGACCTCAGGGTGCTCAGTGTCTCCCCACACTCCACGGTCTCGGAGGTGTATACACGTGATACCAAAGATATGTCTTCAAAATGTGCTTTATTCTAAATCAATAAAAACTTTCACAAACTTTAAAACTTTAAAAAGAAATAAATGTACCAGATAAATATCTCCGGATGATTTTGTAGTCTAATGAACTATCCAAAACGCGTTTCGCCCTTTCAAACGGGCTTCCTCAGTTGGTTGTTGCTAGTCTTTTCGTCTCCCTTCTCTTTAAATGTCCGGATTGATGTTCTCTTCCGGTTTCCACCTTCGGCATATTGATATGCAACATGCGTTCCAGCATCTTACGTATAGATGTTGTCATTTCCGGTTCGTCTCTCCTTCTGTGTCTGAACCGTATATGCGTTCTAGCTTTGTATAAAAAACTTTATTTGACAAAGCACACACGGTGCTTGGAACGCATCTGCGTTCCACCTTTACTTCTTAATGTCTATAATGCAGTCTATACGTTTACACATATTCCCTTAAAGTCCATTAAGTTTTGTTATCCTAGAAAAAATGTTTCGTTAAAAAACACATATGTGTGTCAAACGGAATACATTTTCTTACTTAGGGAACCTCCTGAGTTTCTATATTCTATAGAGGTTACATATAAATCAAAATAAGGTAAAACAATTAATATAGGTCATCAGATAATTGTTAAAACTGGGAAGTATATATTTAAAACATAATATAATATAATAAAATATGTAAGGATATAAACAACGTGTTATTGAGGGAATAATGGTGATTTTTTTAATTCATAAAATGGCATAATTCGAAATCCTGGTTTAGTCCTTGTGGGATCATGGTGTTAAAGTTATAAATAAATTTCATTTCCTCAATTCCAATCTTTTTAGTATTATCCCCTCCTCTCCAATCTTTTTTGACCAGTTTAATTGCACTAAAAAACAATCCTTCAGGGTTTTAGTTATGGACCAGTTAAAAATGATTGGAGACACTATGTGACCAGGCTTGTGAGTGATATCCCTCTTGTTTCTAGGCTTGTGAGTGATATCCCTCTTGTTTCTAGGCTTGTGAGTGATATCCCTCTTGTTTCTAGGCTTGTGAGTGATATCCCTCTTGTTCATATAACAGATTTAACTTGTTCAAGCAATATTGCACTATTGTTTTGCATTTTGTATCCACAGATACATACTGAATATCCATTTTAGAAGCTCTACCTTATGTATGTATGTTTGTAGTTTGTAAAAGTGGTTTAGGGGATACCACTTATAGGTGTTTTTGAGCTCTTTATCACTATTTACTCTCCTCCATATTGTGCACTTATCTGTTGATTTAAAAACAACTGTGTCTAACATATATTAACATCATTGTTTATGTTTCTATCTGTAGACATCATCACAAGTTGTAAAAGAAACATTGAGCGTGGAGGAAGCCGTTTCACAGGGAGAGACTACACAGAAACCAATAGATTCTAAAGGCCAAAAACGGTTTAATGGATTCACATATGTCAACCCTAAATGGATCACTGGAGTACAGCCCATAGCAGCCCCAGGCCCATCAGGGCTAGGGGCAACATCTGCAACATTCGTATCAATAAAGGTACAAAAATAAATCATGTTATTGGTATCTGAATTAATTAGGATTATGGTCACTCTACTATGACAAAACACATTTGTTTTATAAATGAGAGTTTGGATCTGTATCTTCATATTTTATCAGGGTATAGCTAATACAGATCTAAATGTTCAAACTAAAATGTAAATTTTGTTTGTTTGTTTGTTGTTTTTTGTTTTTGTTGTGATTTTTAATAATCTTGGTTCCTAGTAAGATTCTTATTTCAAGTGGGTTCTTTAGCTTTCTTTGCACATTCCATCCCTATTTTCTTCTATCAGAACCCACTATTTTCCATTTCATAAGACTTAAAGTGTCTGTATACCTGGGGTGGCTTGTGGGCATTTGAAGCACAAAAGCACAATAAAAGTTTTTTGCTCTGAGTACATTTTGAATAATGATAATAACCAAATTAATCGGGGGACCAAAACGTATTGTTAGAGGCATCTCTCTGTAGCTGGCATAGCAAAATGCAGACCAACAGTCCACGGTATAGGTAATTCTCATTCGGTACATCGACAAAACCTGGACCTTAGTTGTTTCGTGAGCACTCCATGGTTGCTCTGTGATGACTAGGCTGTTGTAGACTATACATTGCTATTATATCTGCTGTATGATAAATCTGTTAAGGATAGCATTGATTATTTTATTTGTAATTAAATGTTTCAGAAGGAAAGCTACCATAAAAATATACCTTCATATCTTCAAATGGAAGAGTCATTTCCAGGCATATCACATAAGACAATCATCTTAAAAAGAAAAAGAAAGATGAGAGAAAGTGAGAAAGAAACAGATTTTAACAAAAAAAGAAAATAAAAGGCTTCTCTACAATTTTCATTAATTTAATGCCAACTCCAAATGGATCATCGGAGCACAGTCTGCAGCATCTTCAGGACAAAAGAGGTACACAAATAAATCATGTTATTGCTATCTGAATTAACCCCTTGAGGACACATGACATGTGTGACATGTCATGATTCCCTTTTATTCCAGAAGTTTGGTCCTTATGGGGTTAAGTAAGATCTTGGTCACTCTACTTTGGTCTTGTATCCTCATATATCATCACAATATTGCTAATATAGACCAAAATGTTCAAACAATAATATTAATGTCCTTAATGATGATTAATTAATGATTTAGTATTTAAGTTTGAATGGTCTGGGTTTATTTATTTTTATTTATTTCTAGTGAGATTCTTACTTTCAGTGGGATCTTTACCTTTCTTTCCACATCTCTTCACAATTTTCTTCTGTCAGAATCAATTTTTTCCATTTTATGAGCAAATAGTGCTCTATATCTGGGATGGCATTTAAAGCCGGGGTCAGTCTGGAGAATACAAGATCAGGAGACAAAATAGCAGGAACCAAATACATCTACTAGAAACAATGAACTGACCCTGATTACTGGAAAATGTGGAGATTAACTACCCTGTTAATGAGTTGCTAACAAGCGGGGTGTTCTAGGTACCCCTGAGTTACAGTTGGCTAATCTAGACAGGTGAGTATGGCTAAGCATATAACCAGATTCCAGCCCTCAGTGCTGCAGGCAGGGCAAGGCACATTTTCCAATGGGTACACTGACAAAACCTGGACCATAGGGGTGCCATAAGGACTAGGTTGGGAACCACTGCTGTAGACCATACATTGCTATTATATCTGCTGTATAATAGATCTGTTAGGAATAACATTAGTTGGTTTATATGTAATTACATGTCTTTCAAGAGGAAAACTACCATTAACATGCACCTTCTACCCTTAAAATGGAAGAGTCATTTCCATGCAATCATCAGAAGAAGGAAAAGAAAAAAAGAAGAAAGTGATATAGAAATTTAATTTTACATAACATTTGTTTAAAGGTTTCTCAACGATTCTCCTTCTCCTCTCCAATTTCAGCCATCATGTAAAGACGTCCCTAATAGAAAGTGCATGTTCCTTCACGTATATCAACACCAAATGGATCACCGCAGTCCAGCCCAAGGACCACCAGGGCTAAAACATCTGCAACGTCCGCATTAATAAAGGTACAAAAACAAAAAAATCTGAATTAAATATGATCTTGGTCACTCTACTATGACTAAACACATTTATTTATTTTTTAAATTGTCATGTGACTTAGGACCTGTATCCTCATATAGCATCAGGATATTGGTAATACAGACAGACCTAATTAAAATAAAATGTTAACACCCTCTAAATGGTATAGTATTTCAGTTGGAATGCTCAGGATGCATGTATTTTTTATTTTGTCTAAGTTTTTAATAAGCATGGTTTCTAGTAAGATTCCTTCTTCCAGTGTGATCTAGCTTTCTTTCCACATCCCATCACTATTTTCTTCTATGAGAACCACTTTTTCCATTTTATGAGGTATATAATGCCTCTTTTCCTGGGATGCTTTGGTGATATTTGAAGCACAACAACACAATTATAGTTGCTGCACTGGGTAAATTTTAAATAATGATAATAAAAGTGAAAACAAATCAGATGATCAGTTAAAACCAGAGGGCAGAGAAGTATCTCTGTAACCAGGATAGCAAATGCAGATCAACAGTCCAGGATATAGGTATCTTTCAATTATTTTTCAATGGGTACATTGACAAATCCTGGACCTTAGTTGTTTTGTGAGCACTCCATGGTTGCTCTGTGATGACTAGGCTGGGATCCACTGTTGTAGACTATACATTACTATTATATCTGCTGTATGATAGATCTGTTAAGGATAGCATTGATTATTTTATTTGTAATTAAATGTTTCAGAAGGAAAGCTACCATGAAAATATACCTTCGTACCTTCAAATGGAAGAGTCATTTCCAGAAATATCACATAAGACAATCATCTTAAGAAGGAAAAGAAATATGGAAGAAAGTGAGAAAGAAACAGATTTTAACAAAAAAAGAAAATCAAAGGATTCTCAACAATTTTCCTTCATTTAATGCCATTCCCTGAATATAAACTACTTGGTCCTTCAAGTATGCCAACTCCAAATGGATCATCGGAGCACAGTCTGCAGCATCTTCAAGACAATAGAGGTACAAAACTAAATCATGTTATTGCTATGTGAATTAAGTAAGATCTTGGTCACTCTACTTTGGTCTTGTATCCTCATATATCATCACGATATTGCTAATATAGACCAAAATGTTCAAACAATAATATTGATGTCCTTTAAATGATTTAGTATTTAAGTTTGAATGGTCTGGGTTTCTTTTTCACTTTTTTTGTTTATTTGTTTGTTTGTTTGTTTGTTTGTTTTTATACGCATGGTTCCTAGTGAGAGTCTTACTTTCAGTGTGATCTTTTACAATGGATACACTGACAAAACCTGGACCATAGGTGTGCCATAAGGACTAGGTTGGGAACCACTGTTGTAGACCATACATTGCTATTATATCTGCTGTACAATAGATCTGTTAGGAATTACATTCATTGGTTTATATGTAATTACATGTTTTTCAGTAGGAAAACGACCATGAACATGCACCTTCTCCCCTTCAAATGGAGGACAATCATCAGAAGAAGGAAAAGAAAGATGGAAGAAAGTGAAAAGGAAACAGATTTTAACAAAACAAAAAAAAGATTCTCAAAGATTTTCCTTCTCCTCCCCAATTGAAACCAACATTTAAAGCCATTCCCTAATTAGGAACTGCTTGTACAGGAAAAAGCAATATAACAGAGAATGAGGAAAAGTGAGAGAGATAGAGACGTAAAGAGTGACATAAATTTGAATGAGGGGTGGGGGGGGGGGGGGGGGCTGGGGCTGGACGAGTTTTACTTGACGAAAATCCACACAAAACTCACTTACTGCCTGAAACCTTCAGCCTCCTGTCTTGAAACCTTCCAGTGCAGCTGACAAGCCCGATAATGGATAGAATTGAGCCCAGGAGGGAGAAACTGAGACTGCGGCCTACCTGGGCAGGGAGCGAGGTGGAAGTCCGCTGCTCTACTCTTTGACATGACAGCTGCACATCGGCACCTTGACTTACCATCTCTCTGCTCCCATTTCCCACCCTTTGGACCGGCGAGGGATATCCCAGTCCCCACAAGAGAAGCTGTAAGTAATGCCAGGCTGGAGTATCAACAGCCACTACAGGAACAAATGTCTGTTCTCCAAGATTGCCACGAGACGCCGAGACATGCTTAATTTAGGCTGCTTAAAAACATCTCAGCATGGATGGTCCAACAGGCGGCAGTGCATCTACCTTATCCCCACTGGCTGGTGGGTGGCCAATGTTCAGCATGTACCCACGCCGTTTCTTGACAGAGGAGCCTTCCTAGGCCAAGAGTTAACCTGGGAGAATCCCCCCTCATTCCCGTTAGAGTGCCTTTCATTAGCCTGATGTCTTTCCTGATATTTTTGTTGTTTTTTTTTCTCCTACATGATTTGTCTTTTAGTTTAAACAATGTAGTTCACTAAGATGCATTTACGACAATTATAAGCAGTCTAGGTGGTTAAATCTGCTTAATATGTTTTTGGTGTGACAATATACTCACCTGTTCCTCAGTTAGCTAGTCAACCAAACGCAATGTGTTCAACGTACTAACCTTTTGATACTGAGGCTGTTTGATAGATAAGTTACCTTTAAAAATGAGGCATCGTTTAAGCATATGTGTCCTATTATGCTGTCTTTTATATCTGGTCTTACTGTTGGCGCATACTTGTTATTCATGTCTTGTACGAATCTACATATGTCTCAATAAAAATTTGATTTATCAAGTATTTATTAAGCAGTTTTGTTTTTAATGAGATCTATCTATTGTGGGAATCTCGAGCAAGAATATTGAATTAACATTATTTTGCTTAGTATACACATTGGGATACTCCTTATTTTGGAGGAAAAACGACAATAAAAATCAGACATTGGTTTCTCGTTCTGTTAGTAATTATTAAGGATCCACTTGTAACTGTGCTGAAACATTGGGGTTTGTTTGGTACACGTGTCCAGGTCTTTGAGGTAATATGCAAGTGAGCTTAAATGCCTATGTGATTTAAGTGCATGTTATATTGTCTCTATCACTGTTTAGTATAGTTTTGTATTATTGTTTACTTTGTATTTATTACTTTGCTTTGTGTATATAATATAGATATTTGAGTTGTGGATCTTTTTGTATACAGTACTATGGTGTTTGGCATTAAGGGATGCCTCTTTAAGATAGCACCCGTATATGTTCTGACATGTAAACTACAGCCTTTTCCAATTGATTTTGCTTAGCTACCATTGATTTCAGTTTGCCTCTTTTTATTCTGCCCAGATCATGCACATTGCCCACATGACACACTGCTTACATTTATTTCATTTTGTCTCTATTATATTATGCCCACATTATGCCACACTACCTACATTTACTTCAGTTTGCATCCCTTTTTATTATGTCCACATGCCACATCATTAAACATATTTATCAGTTTGCCCACATCATGCCATATTACCCATATGCCATCCTGTCTACAATTATTTTGGTTTGCCTCTCGTTTATTATGCCCGTATCATGCCACACTGGCTATTAAGAATCCCCTCCTCGCTGCAAGATACATGAAAGCCCCACCACCCATAAAAAAACCTGTAAAAAATTTTTTAATGTTTTCTTTTTTTTTTACAATTTGTAAACTTTGCAAAACCGCTGTCAGCCCCTCCTACAAAACCCTTGTCCTTCCCCGCCCCCTCCTTTAAAACCCCTGTCCTGCCCACTTCTACAAATCCTGTAATGCCCCCATCTACAAAACCCCCGCAACCCCCTTCCACAAATCCCCTGCTTACCCCCCCTTATAAAGACTCCTGTCCCAATACAAAACCCCTGCACCCTTTTACAAAATCCCTGCAGACCCACACACACACACACACACTTATAGGCAGACAGTCACACACACAGTTACAGGCATACAGTCACACACACAGTTACAGGCAGACAGTCACACGCACACAGTCACATGCAGACAGTCATGCACACAGTTACAAGCAGACAGTCACATTTACATTGACACACATGGCAGCAGCAGACAGTCACATGCACACTGTCACAGACAGATAATCACACACACGTTTACAGGCAACATCAAACAGTCACAGGCAGACAGTCACACATACATAGTCACATGCAGTCACACACACAGTCATAGCCAGACAGTCACGCACACAGTTACAGACAGTCACATATACAGTCACTCACACACACAGTCACAGGCAGAGAGTTGCACACACACTTACAGTTACAGACACACAGTCACATGCAGACAGTCACATATACTGTCCCAGACAGTCATGCACATAGTTACAGGCAGACAGTCACGTATACATTGACACACACACACACGACAGCAGCAGACAGTCACAAGCACACAGTCACAGACAGTCACACACACACACGGTTACAGGCAACATCAAACAGTCACAGGCAGATAGTCACATGCAGTCACACACACAGTTATAGGCAGACAGTTACACACACACACACACACTTACAGGCAGACACATACACACACATACACACAAAGTTACAGGCAGACAGTCTCACATACACACAGTTACAGACAGTTTTACACACACACACAGTTACAGACCGTTTTACACACACACACAGTTACAGACAGTTTTACACACACAGTTACAGACAGTTTTACACACACACACACACACACACACAGTTACAGACAGTTTTACACACACACACACACACACACACACTGTCACAGTCACACACACTATTACTTACAGACAGTGGGCTGGAGGAGGACTGGAATCCCTGAAGCCTGAGGAGAGGCAGGGACAGCTGCCGGTAACAGGCAGTTACAAGCCCCGCCCCGCTGCCGGTTTGGTTCCGCCCTCGATTTTTAATTAGCCCCGCCCCCCAAATTACCTCCGTGCGGCCAGTTCAGCTGCTCTTTGGTGTGTGAGCTGTTCTGGCCGCACGGCACCCTAACTACCATGGGGGGTGGAAGGGGTACTATGCGGCCATACAGCTCACACAGCCCCCTCCAGCCCCCAGACAGGGTAATGGCACCCCCCACCCTATTGGCACCCTGGGCGGACCGCCCCCTCGCCCCCCCCTTAGTACGCCACTGCCTCCAAGCTATACATGTTAAGTTCCTTTAACCTTTTCTTGTAAGCTTTATCCTGCAATCCATGAACCAGTTTAGTAGCCCTTCTCTGAACTCTCTCTAAGGTATCAATATCCTTCTGAAGATACGGTCTCCAGTACTGCGTACAATACTCCAAGTGAGGTCTCACCAGTGTTCTGTACAATGGCATGAGCACTTCCCTCTTTCTACTGCTAATACCTCTCCCTATACAACCAAGCATTCTGCTAGCATTTCCTGCTGCTATATTACATTGCCTGCCTACCTTTGAGTCATCTGAAATAATTACCTCTAAAATCATCTAAAATAATTACCTCTTGTAACCGTGGGCGGTTCCCTTATTTACCTCTATAATGTCTTAAAGCATAGAACTTAGCAGGGCTAACCATACAGATATCTTAGCCATAATGTTATATAGTTAGTAAGAGATCCTCTATTTAACATATGTAAATAATTGAGAATACAATATAAAATAAGGATTGTCTTGGAAGCAATAGTTTTGTCTTTTAGATATTTATTATATAAAAATATAAATATAGACATATAACATCCATTATAGCAGAGTTTATAAGATGAAATTAAATGCTTGCAAATATCATTAGTAGGTTAACATACCCTTCTGAACATGTCATCATGTCAGCCTCTCAGTCATTTTAAGATGGAGCAGCGTCTGTCTCCAAGTCTCTCCTCTGTGTGTTAACATTTAAAAGTACACTTATTTATACCTTAAGTGTCGTCATTTTAGAGTCACCATAGTTCATATATGAAAAAGTAACTTGTCTACTTTAAATCAATTTAGGACCTCCCTTAATTTGGCAAACATACAAGGCCATAACTAAAGGGTGCACACGTCATGGAAATTTTCCTGACTTAGTTCAAGATGGCATCTTAAAGTCTGAATAGCTTATCTGTTGTTTATACTAAGACGTAAGTGCACAGTCGTGGGAGATTCCCGGATTTGGGGAAGTTCCATTAACTTGGGGTTACCACAGTATATTGTGTACTGAAAGAGTCGTAGAATAGCCTTGAAGCTTGTTTATGCATTATTGTTATTGTAATTCGTCTGGGACAAAATGGCGCAAACATATTATGCACTGAGGTTATTGCTTAAAGAAACATCTATGAAAAACAATATGTTCCATTTCTAACACCTTGTCAATTTGCAATATCTCTTAAAGACAAAGTACACAGTTTAAGAAATACAACATTTCATTCTAAAACTTGTAATATTTGCATTTGCCCATAACACCCTCTCCATTAAACTGTGGACATTGTAGACCATTTCTTCCTTAAATTAGTGAACCAAAGTTCTCCAACAGTCTAGGTTTTTTTTTGTGCTCCCAGCATCTTTGATCATTGTTGTAACAGTAAAACATCCGTAGTGTGATCTTTGCCTGTAAAGGTGGTTGATTAAAATGAGCAAAGCTTTTGTCTAGGAAAGAATTGAAAAGAACACCAAGTTCCAGAGTAAGATATTCTTGGATTGATCCAGATACGAATTGTAATCCAAAGTTAAAAGTAGTAATTGTATTTGTAATCCAAAGTGTTTAAAGGCCTGTAGAAGTTTACATTCCTTAGATACATTGCTGGAGGTTGTGTTTGTAGAATACCCGGGTATTTGTTGTAGAGTATAGATTGTAGAGTCCAGCTTTCCAAATATTTGGCTAGAATTGGTTGCAGATATTGAATCAGCATCATCTGTTATCACCGTGGTGATGGCGTTGGTATTTGTCTTTGTCTTTTGTCTTGTTTGCTTTTTGTTTTGTTTTTTTCCGTGAAACATTTTTACACATCGTTTTATGATGTGTATATATTGGATACTCTCCGATATTCTTTTACGGAATAAATTAATTGACAGCGTTTCCAAGACATTGTCTTAAGTGACATGGTTCCCATTATAGTAAATGTTATGTTGATACAGCAATCGAAGTGGTATCTCAAGAACGCCTCTTTTTGCTGGATTGGAATCTTTGTAACATCTCAGTGATAGACATCTCACTGACATCAGGTGCTGTTGTGCTAAAAATGTTAATAGGTAAAATCTGTGGAAAAATCTTTACATTTGTTGTTATACTTTGTATAATAATGATAGATGAAATAGTAACATAGTTAATCTTTCTAGTGTTTTGTTTTAGAGATAAAACCATTGTATATGATTTAGAGATATAAGGATAATATGAAACAGTATTTACCGCCTTTGTTCACAATGGTATGTAAAATTACATTCTCTTTAAATGATAAAAATACTCTTATTCAAAATGTCTCAATATATTTAGAATAGTTGATAATTGGAAATATGACCTTATTCATCTTTCTTTGTCCTGTTAGGGAGAAGACAACTTATTCCCTAAGTTACGGTTAGATAATATAATAACTACAGTTATTAGTGGCTTAAAATACCAGAAACACCCAAAAATTGAATTAAAAAACTTTTTTTTTACCAAGATCTGACAGCCATTGTGGAAAGTTACGTTCGTGAGATTGGATGCTTAACAATGAGAATCTTAATTGTTTAAATATATTTACCAGCGGCTGTTGGGTGTAACTTAAGATGATGTGGATATTTATTATTTCTAAAAGTGAGTTAAGAAAGCACTCAGATACAATATTGAAGGTATTTATATTTACCTTTAACCATCACAAACCAAATAACAATTCCTTGGTATTTGAAAAACCGATAAAATATTTCTACGTGTATTTTAATATATATATACATAGAGTGGTATGGATGTTGAATTTATATCTTTGACATCTTTTCACCAGTTTGCAATTGGTGACCTAAATGATCAATTTCCAAAATCATCATGTATATCACCTGGACGGGTTAATCCATAATACTCTTTTACTTTCTATTGACTGGCCTTGGCTCTGGCAGAATGAATATTTTTATCATTATAAATAAACTTTATGATAGTTGAAGTAAAGTTTCTGCCTGTCTTTCAGTTAAATTTTAACTGTTGAAGTACTTCACTTATATTTATTATACCACTCTGCAAACTTATACGGATAACGAGTAGTTTCTGATTTAATAAGAACAGTTCACATTTTCTTCTAAAGTTTAAACGTTATTGCAGTTGTTATTGTAATCATATGATCTTTAACTATCATGATTCAATTATTTATCTGGGTAATCAGCTGTTATGCTCTTATACTTTACTTTATGTCTAATATATTTGTTTGTAGGCCAGACTGCATCTGCATATGGCATTTTAGCAAAAATCTTCAATTGCGTTTCAGATATTCACAAAGTCTATCCACCTTTGTAATTAACACATTATGTGTTTATTTGATACCATTAATTATAGTATCTGTATTGTATTACACGTTGTCACTGACACATTTCTGATACAGGGAAAAAAAGCATGATTGCTTTAGTAATTATCATTTTTCTGTCCATGCACCACATTCCTGGAAGTCCAGAATATAGCAAAAATCCTTTGTCGTTTGATTCTATGGAGCCATTGAACGTTTTGATTGGTATAGTTATACCAAAAGAGCAAGGAGTACATCGGTAGATCACATCTGCAACAGAACCATTACAGATTCCTTGTTGTATCAATGTTTCTCTGTGTTTATGTTTACAGGAGTTCCTTGCTTTGCAGGTATGTACATAATATGTAGAGTTTAAGAAAAGCTGCAAACCGTGCTTTAGTACAAGTGTCCCGTGATGTCAGGTTTCTGACAGATTCTGGCCTTTTATATTCCATTCTCTTGGCAGGGCATCTGCTCTTAGTGGGCGTGTGATGTTATTATTTATTAATTGCATCAAGGTTTCTTTCGTTAATTGATATGTTTCTGCCGAATTCAAATTCATATGCCACCAAATGTCATAATAAAGTTCATTGTTACAGAATATTGTTCCAGGATGTTTTTTCACTCCAGTAGGAAATCTATATTCCTCTTCTTCTGCTCTTTCCTATTAACCACGTTTTCTGAGTTGTAGGCAACAATCTGCGTCTTGTACTGTGAGGCGCTTTGATAGTCAATCAGGTTTTCTCAGTACCATGTTCCATCTTGAGAAACAGCTGGGTGTTGACAATTATCAGCCTTCATTTCTTTTTCCGGTCATCTTCTGTCTGGATAATAGCAATGTCCAGAATTAACATAGCACTTCTTTTCAGCATAAGAAGGCTGTTTGCGGTAGTCATTCAATGATAAACTATATTGCATAGTCTTTTCTTACATCACCTTCATAGGTGCATCCAAAGTCTTTCACAAGCATCCGTCCCGTCTTTTTCTGTTTTCAGCATGCTTTGCCATCATCGTTGAGTCCATTATTAGGATTTGTAATAGTCCAATCACATCTTTCTCATGTATAATCGGTTTTTGGAATAATCTCAATAGGTTCCTTGTGAAATACCAGTGTAGGTCACATTAGCAATCATTTCACTGTGAGCTGTGTCTGTCCTTTTGAGATGGTTCTTGGAGGTAGTCCTCACGATCACAGAACTTGTATAGTGTGCAGTCCAATTCAGTTCAGGTGTTTCCTGCTTGTTAACATAATCCCAATGCAGTTTTAAAACGACAGCTAGGGTTGATGTTATGATGATGCTGCAGATTGTAAGAAGGAGACACCATAACCAATTTTCTAGCATCCTTTTGCTTGCATCTTTGCATTTCTTTCTTACTGTAAAAGATGATTCAGGTTCAGTCTGTTTTCTCCATAATGATGTTGATGATTCATTTTTCATACATTCCATATTAACTGTGAATGTATCACGTCTGTCGTTCATCCTTCTCCTTCACATTTGCAGGTTCAGATGTCAGATCATGATTCAGTCTGTTACGTGGCTATGATTCTAGTGGCTGTGTTCTGGTGGCATTTCTGTCATCCTCTGTTTGTTTTATCTTGTCATCTTTAACAGCATCCATTGTGTCAGTCAGTCAAAACTTACTGTTCTCGGTTGGCTCTGATTGTTCTCTGTAGTAAAAGTTCTCGGAGTCACCCTCTCCAGGACAAGCTGGCCAACAGTAAGAAAAAGTTGGTGGTGCAAAAAAAAAAAATTCCCTAAATTTCTCCAATAGAACCAATGGTTCTAAGGTCTCCCTGGTGCAGAAATATAATTGTCAGTGAAAAACATGTAACATTTCATATGGTGTCTCACCATTTGTATCATCAGGTATGTTGTGAATGCTCACATGTACCATAGGAATAAATAGATACCACTGTGTGGGGCAAGCAACTAGTAACTTGGTTAATAATCATTTACCTCAGCATTTTCCCAGACCACAACCCCACTACTTTGGGGGTGGTTGGGGCACTGAAATCCCAAAGTAACCCAAATGTGGTTGCCCAGTTTTAGGTTTCCTTTGCAGTAACTGCAGGACCACCATCCAAATGGATGGTCCTGGGATTATCAAATGCATACTAAGGAAGTGAGACTAGAAAACGTGGTATCAGAGGTTGCACTTCGCACAGGATATATCCAAGTAAACCTGGTACATGCATCAACACATACAAAAACATATTTATAACCATGAGATGTTGGCAAACTTCCAATGTATAGTAATTCAAAAAGTACGTTAGATATTAATATTTCAATAAACAGTACATCAGTAATGTGGCAATAAGCAAATGCTTATGATTACTAAACACATGAATTACAGTATTTCCCATATTGGGCCACCAATATTCCTTTTCAGGAGTCAGAAGTACATTACCTCTCTCTATAAGAGCTTGTCCTAGCCATGAAAAAGCTTTTGGGCAAGTCTATCTTTCCTCTATAGGAAGAACAACCAACATATTACCTTCAATGGTTATTATGTAATTAACCCCTCTAAACGATAGGAGTATTTATGTGGATACCAGGTGGATAAGGTCTGGATATCCTTGCAAGCATAAACTCTGCATCATGACTGAGAGATAGGGTATGCGATGTGATCCAGTGACCACAGAAAAGCGTTGGTAGACACATTGCATCAAAGTGCCTGTTAATGACCAACTACATGAGGAGAGGGACCATGCTTTGTTATAAGCATGTCCGTACACGTATTACAATGCCAGGCTTTCAATTTGTTACCACAAAGCAAAATGCAGATGTGGATATAAACACACGACGTATCGTAAGAAAAACTGTTTGAACACCAGACTGAGACTAGAGATCAGTTTACAGTGGACCAAAATAGATAAATGAAATCCTATCAATTAATATACTTTCTTTAAATTACTTTATCCTCTGTATTAACTATGATATATTAAAGTTAAAACAATAACATTTAAAAGCCAACTTTTAGTGTGCATAGGAATTACAAGGCCGTTCGTAGTGTGAGATAAAGAACAGCTTTTTTTTTTTAAAATCCGAATAGTCTGTGAACACAAAATGACCTTGCGCTGAAAATTCACTAGCAGGGGAAAAGAAAAACAACTTTTTTTCTTTAGTAAATTAATTAATTAATTAAACGTAGTTAGAACTTCCCTCAAAGTCCCGATTACTTTGCAAGAAACATGTCGTCCTTAAATACTTGGTAAGTCTATTAAACAGTGAAATAGCATTTTTACTCTGTATATTATTTTGTCACAGCTATACTGTGCATTATAACAAACTATTTTATAAGTGTTGTGCAAACTGTTCGTTAAAAGCCAGTGATCTAGCGAGATATAGAACATTTATTTATTTATTCTTTAAAGCTCTGACCTCAATCGGTAAAGCAATATTGTAATGGTGTCCATTGCAATCTGCGATCTATACTTGTTGCTCTCAAAAATTCTGAATATGTTCAGAGATTTCTCGGGCAATAATAAATCCCCCACTTCTCATTTATGCTAAACCTGCCTGTTGTAAACGGATTCGGTATATTTCTTGACATAAGTACTTGTACTTAAATCTGTTTAACAAAGCTGTTTATATTGTGGTAAAAATATATATATTTTTATTATTATTATTTACTTTATTTTTTAACATTGCTTAATTTTTTAAAAAGATACCTGCATATTTAATTAAATATCCTTTATATGTCTTTAAGGCATAAAATATCGGCAAATTAAGATTATATACAAAAATGCATGTTCTGGATGTTCCCACAATACCTCTTCTATTATTATAATTTTTTTTATTTAATTTAATTTATTTTTTTAAGTGTGAAATCTGATTCCTTTTGGGATGAGCCCCCCCAGTTTCAGAGGCCCCTTTGGAGGTGACCACAGAAAAGTATAGATTCTATAAAATAGATGTGAGGGGGCTTTGGACAGTAAAGTTACCTTAATTATACTTTTCATATAGCAGATATATGATATGCAATGTGATTTAATATATCAGAGTATTATCACTTTAATTGACACTGCATTTTTTTAATGCATTATTCTTTATGCATTATTATTTTTATTTTTTCTTACATTTTAATGTCTGTTTAGAATATTGAAGGCTTTGCAATATCAAATTAATTTTGCATTATATATATTCACAATGCTCTTACAACATATTATTATTATTATTATTATTATTATTATTATTATTAAAATTGGCCTCTTTCAGCAGTAGCACTATCTACCACTGGAATTAGTGTAATATACACCAATATGTCGTGGAACTGAATCCCCATATATGAGATTTGAAACTGTATTTTTTCTACGCTGTGCCTTAATCTATATTTATATACATAATTGCGGCAGCATATAGCTTTTAAAGAAGCAATTATTTTAGCCATCATGTGTGGTTGACTGTGGACTTTTTAAAAACCTACCTATTTATTTTTTAATAAATTTATAAATCCGTTTCTGGCTCTGGGAGAGCAGGCTGCTGAATGCTCTTATTGCCTGGTCTATGTACATTTATTTATAAACAACATTGGTGTATTTATTTTATTTTATTTTATGAAAACCTAGTTTATGAAATTCACTGAAATTACATGGGTCTGATCTGATTACAGTCAGTAGTACAATATCATTGTTCTAATTTCCTTACTGCTAGCACTACAGGTACAGTGGGATAGTACCACTTATTTAAGTAAGCTTTCCCTTTTAAAATTGGTGGACTTTAATCCGTCCGCCATTGCAATAGACTAAAGACTGTACCTGAGTAAGCAAAGTCATTATATGCAGGAATTGTGCACTTTAAATAGTAGAATACTTATGCTATTCTAGTGAATTGGGCTGGCTGCTTAACACATCATTTAGTATCTTTTGGTCACATTTAAAGCTGTAAATGTATTTAACATTTTATTTAAATAAGCCTTTAATAATTTCAGTTTAAAAGTTATCAGAGATCCTGTATAGTTACAATTTTATTTTGCCCTGATTTATTTTACATATATATTATTTTTAATCATTTTATAAAGATTTATTTTTGCAGAGCATTTATAGGAGGGTATTATAATTTCAACTCTGTTTAGGAACAAATATGAGCTAGTTAGCATATATTATTTAAAATATATGCTGCAGTGTACTGCATTGTACTGCACTGAATGTATTAAAAGTCATGTCTTTCTCTTTATGGCTGTATGTAATAATGTTGTTCATAATTTGGAATATAAAACAACGACTTCTCAATTCCTTGGAATGTTTACATGTCTCTGTATCTCCGCAACCTTGGCTGGAAACTCCAGACTCCAAAAATAGTTATGCTGTTATAATTCCTGATTTTCTAATGAACAGCTAGCGTAACTGACAATATGGAAATTATCGCTGTTTTATAAAACTTTTCATATATAGTGGACATTAGAATCCAGAACGCAGTAATGCAATAATTAAAAGTCCTGTCTGTCTGTTGCATGAATGTTTTCATTAAGCTACAATGCAATTTTCTTTGCATTCTTGGAATTAGACTTCAAATTTCGTCGCTCTGTCTTATCACTTTTCTTTTGACAACATTTTGCATTAATCTTTTTCCTGCGCATGGATACTAAGCAGCTACAAAGAGAACATATCCCCCTGCCTGCAATCCACTGTCCTGGAACTAATGGGCCATGCTGTGCGGGTGTATTAGGCATATCAGGGAGTTTACCAAATATGTATATTTGCTCTCTTATGATATTAATTAAGATCCACAAAATTTCAGCATTGTATGCTAATTACAATGTACCTGTCACCTGAACTTAAAGTGCATTGTACAAGTTCACATTAAAATCATCTCTCCATGATGAAGATCTCTCTCTGAGTCTGGGCTACAAATAGCTCATTAGATTCTTGATATTTCAAGACTTGTGCCATGACAAAGTATTGTGTCTTCTCTTACGTATAAGAGGTTACCTAGGTATTTATTATTTTATAGTTAAAGCTTCCAAGTACAAGTCCCTTCGTGGTCGCCAATTGTAACCGTGGGCGGTTCCCTTATTTACCTCTATAATGTCTTAAAGCATAGAACTTAGCAGGGCTAACCATACAGATATCTTAGCCATAATGTTATATAGTTAGTAAGAGATCCTCTATTTAACATATGTAAATAATTGAGAATACAATATAAAATAAGGATTGTCTTGGAAGCAATAGTTTTGTCTTTTAGATATTTATTATATAAAAATATAAATATAGACATATAACATCCATTATAGCAGAGTTTATAAGATGAAATTAAATGCTTGCAAATATCATTAATAGGTTAACATACCCTTCTGAACATGTCATCATGTCAGCCTCTCAGTCATTTTAAGATGGAGCAGCGTCTGTCTCCAAGTCTCTCCTCTGTGTGTTAACATTTAAAAGTACACTTATTTATACCTTAAGTGTCGTCATTTTAGAGTCACCATAGTTCATATATGAAAAAGTAACTTGTCTACTTTAAATCAATTTAGGACCTCCCTTAATTTGGCAAAGATACAAGGCCATAACTAAAGGGTGCACACGTCATGGAAATTTTCCTGACTTAGTTCAAGATGGCATCTTAAAGTCTGAATAGCTTATCTGTTGTTTATACTAAGACGTAAGTGCACAGTCGTGGGAGATTCCCGGATTTGGGGAAGTTCCATTAACTTGGGGTTACCACAGTATATTGTGTACTGAAAGAGTCGTAGTATAGCCTTGAAGCTTGTTTATGCATTATTGTTATTGTAATTCGTCTGGGACAAAATGGCGCAAACATATTATGCACTGAGGTTATTGCTTAAAGAAACATCTATGAAAAACAATATGTTCCATTTCTAACACCTTGTCAATTTGCAATATCTCTTAAAGACAAAGTACACAGTTTAAGAAATACAACATTTCATTCTAAAACTTGTAATATTTGCATTTGCCCATAACACTCTATGAATACATTCTTATTATTCGTATTATTAAAATGAGTGTATAATTTCTATCAGTCCTCCTTTAATGATTACAAGTCTAGATTTATGTTCACAGATTTGCATACTAACATTATTGTGTGGTGTTGAGAGAGAGTTATTATTTCCTGTTTATGAAATATGTCTGCATTCGTGCATTCTAACAAAATTGTGAAAACGTTTTCTTTGTTTAGTTTAAAGGATTTATAAAGTATGGTTTTAAATCTGGAAGTTATAAATAAATCTCCAATATTGGTCAAATCTAACTATTTAATTATATTTGAATAATAAGGTAGTCTGCAGCATAGTCTGCATTTCTATGGCCTTTGATTCTTCTTTTTAACTTTGAATACTGCAGGTGACATGCTTTGTATTAGTAAGAAATTGAACTACGTCACAGAAAAACTGTTAGTCTTGTTTTTGCAAAGTGTGAGCTATAGCATATAGCAGGGGTAGGCAACCTTTTAGCAGCACTGTGCCGAAATATGATTGTGATGTCCCATAGCGTGTCGGTCCTATTTCTTTAAATTGAGGTGTGCATGTTGCCATATACTGCTTGTGTTATTTATACTGCAGTTGCTTTGTATCATTGTATTTGTGAGTATATGAGCTATTATATTGTACATGTTCATTAATAGTTTTTGGTATCATGTATAATACCTATGAATTTGAGCTGTGTATGGGTGCTGCTTGTGGAATTGTGTGTGGATGGATATGTCACATTGTGTATTTGGTAGTGTGTGTATGTGTGGGGCTGTTTGGTGTATTGCATGTGAGAGGCTGCATGTGGGGTTGTGTGCATGTATGTGGATTGTTGGTGGTGTTGTGTTTGTGCGGACTGTGTGTGTGTTTGTATTATTTGTATGAGGGGAGGGTTATTCTGCAGCTCTGACGCTTCCCTGGGTTCCAGTGAGGACCAGGCTGGCCAGGTACAGCTCAAGGACAGAAGCTGCAACAGAAAGCTGTGGGCTGCTTTACTGCAGTGTGGATTCCTATTCATAAGTGCTGGGAGGAAGTGATCTGAGATCACTTCCTCTATGTGCTCCAATGCATAAATTGAGGATTGTCCATCACCACCTTTTTGTATTATAGATATCTGAAGTTTCATTGGGACTCCTGACAAGCCAGAGCCTGTTTGGCTCTTGTAGCCTTGAGTGCCGTGCAAAGGCACCTCGAGTGCCGTGCATGGCACTAGTGCCGTAGGTTGCCTACCCCTGGCATATAGCATAACTTACACTGCCGTTAATGTAGTAATGCAGGGCTTTCTTAAAGGGGTCTTCTTCTCAATGAAGTGGCCTGGGTGCCGCGCCCCTGTAGTTTTAACACTGCAAATGAAAAAATTGCCGCAGACATATTGCAGAAGCGGTAATGTTTTCATTGCAGGGTTAACACACCGCTAGAGACGCTTTTGCAACTATAACCAAGTTGAACCCTGTTATAGATCCAATCAATCTACTAGAGAAAGTTTAATTTGTGCAAATAAGTGCTTTGCAATCTGGGCTAAACACCCAACAATGAAAGAAAGACAAAATAACGAAAAAAAGAGTAAGGTTAAGAAGAGGGGGAAGTGACTATGCAACCACAGGATCGTAGGATATGCATGAAGAAACCAAGACAAGTACTGCAGAGCAATTAGCTTGTGTAGTCCTCCAGCAGCCTCAGATCTTAGTGTAGGATGTCACAGTATTATGTACATGGCTTCTCAGCTTGTCCATCCACTTATAGCCATTGTTCATAGCTTTTACATACTGGAAGGAGTTGAATCTCTGAACCATACAGCCATCAGAGCTCCTCTTGAAGCAAGGTTAATTGTATTGTATAAAACAACACAATTTACAGCTATTTCTTACAACAAATGCCATATAAAACAGCTTTAGTAAATTTCATCAATAAACAAATTACTTATTCAGGATAAAATAATTAAAAACCAGGAACAGGATATCACGTTTATACCTCACCAAGTTTTTTTATCTTCCCCCATTACCCCATGTTATCTTCAAATATCTCTCTGATTGGCTAAAAGTCATCCAAAATGGCTGTAGTTTCCAGCGTGGAGCACACAAAACACACTGCACTTGGCAAGTAAGCCAATAGTTAATGACCTACGTTTCACCATGGGACGCAAATAACAGATGTGTTCCATAATATTTCACACATTAACCAATCACAACTGTTAGTGTAATGCAATCCACAGATGCCAGTTATAATCCTCTAATGAAAAGAATGGCCATGTGTTCCATACATGTAAAATGGCCGTGCGTATCATGTATGAATGGAATACTCGGCATAAGCAATCTCAGGTTTCAATCTTGAACACACAATAAAATAATTATACAAGTAACCTTCAAGGAAATTATAATCAGATAAAAGCCTTTAAAATATATACATATATAATCCATCTTACAAAGACACATTAGCCCCCTTTCTTATAGTTTCACTAGTAACACATAACAAGAATGGTGGTATCAAACACTGGGAAAAAGGCATGCTGTGAATACAAGCGCTTAACTTGGGGACAACTGCAAGAGTGGTGAATCCTTTGAGTCTATGTGACCTGAAGCGAGCTTTGCACTTAAATATTTATTTCTTTATGTTATTGTAGAAAAAAATTGTCTGCGCTTTTACATATTCACACTATGGGCATTTTCTGTTTCTCTGTGGAGTTGTTGTATGTTATTTATTAAGTGCCTATTCCTCTTGGAATGTGAGATTACTTTCTTCCCATACCTGCACCTTCTTAAAGTTGCCTGTTACTAATGATATGGGACAAGGGAGAGTTAATGTTATTTTAGCAGTGCTGAAAATAGGGCAATTACGTTTTATGTATCCTATCGTTTTCTGATTGCATAGTTTGTGACTATGGGTATAGAGGCCCTCTGAAAAGAATAGGTGTCTGAAACAAATGATCTGGAAAAACTCCTCCAGAAGACCTTGTATCAGTGACCAGTACTGTTGAACAATGGAGCACATTGGCCACGTGTGAATGTTTGTGCCATTGTGTCCACATCCTCCCCAGCATAGATCAGTAGTGATCTTTCTCATTTGGAAATGCAGACCTAGAGTGGTATTATACCATTTAAACATGGTTTTGTAGAGTTGTTATTGTAGAGTGATGCACATGGAGAATATCGAGGCTGGCTCTTAAATGTCTTCCAATACCTCTCCCAACAATTTTTGGTAGCACAAATAGTGCAGTTAAGTAGTTTATTTTTGAATGGTTTGACTATGTATGTGGGTCTGCCAGGTGCCACTCACCACCTCCCGCAGTGCAGAACTTAGCTCATTGGCTAAGAGCGATCAGCTAACACTCTCATCCATGCATGGCTTAGCTCAGAAAATGGAAGCCCCTGCTTAGAAGTGGAGGCAGGGAGCAGTGGGTGGTGAACCACTGGTAAGAGGTCAAACCATTCTAACACAGTATGATTACTTATAATGGGGGGTACCGGGGCATTTCTGGCACCATAACCACTACAAGTGGAGTTTCCCTTTAAAAATGTAAAAGGTGTTTGAGTATCAATTATTTTTAAAACTTTGGTTGGCTGCTGCCTTATAACATCTGATATACTGGAAAAACCTTGAACCTGCAAGTATGTAAAATAATCATCATCATCCAAGTGGGTGACTGGCTTTAGTGCTTCAAAATTAACTACATGCAGGCTAGCATAACATAGGGGCATAAAAGTGGACATACTTCACCACTCCTGCATTTTATAACATCTGACTCTCATTTCCAGCAACATAAATTCTGTTTTGCATGATTTGGTGAATGTCAGTGGAAATACGCCTTTCAACTTGTCCCAGAATGCCTTGCTCCATTTCCCAGGGGAAAACGTACCATGCATCAAAGTCTAAAGTTTGAGATTCTTTGCATAGTGTCTGTACCATAGCTGTGTACTGTTGGGGGGGGGGGGGAGTCCCAATTGTTTGAGCAGGTCAAAAATATAGGATCACACATCTCTGCCAATCGCCTTATCTGCATCCAGAGAGATCAGAGAAACCATTGCAGAGTTAGTTGCCCAGATCAGATCCACCATCCTCATTGTGTTTGCCTAAAGCTAACTATAAGGGATTAAACTCACCTAATCCACATGGATTGGGAGTTTTTATTACGGGTTGCAATGCTCTGGCAATATTTTTTCCATATGTTCGCATCAAAATATATTAAGGAGATAGGCCTGTAGTTACCAAACTCCATGACAGTTCTAGCTATTAACAATATTGTCCATCGTCAAATCATGGTCTAATCTACCTCCTTCCACAGTCCATGTGAAAGGAGTTTGTAAGTGAAGAATACAAAATATATTCCTGCAAACTTTTCCAAACCTTGTACCTTGAAACTATACATTGTCCTAGCAAAACCATTAACAGATATATAGATTTAAAGATAAATACATTTTAGGGCTGCCAGGCAATAGGTGACAAAAAGGGGCTTCTGCTGATATGACCTTCTTGCGAAATCCTACCAACTGTACTAAGCATCCTACAAGCATGGATGGGGCAGCAGAGACAGCCGCTCTCCTGCTGCCGCACAAGAGTGGAAACCTGAATATGGTTTCTCGACCCCCACCCCCATCCATGGACTGGCGGGGGCCATTCACATACTCTATGGCAACAATCCCAACAGAGGCCTTTATCCCTACAACCCTAAAATGGCAGAGACCACACATGGTCCTTCTACAGAAGTGCAGCCACGTACTACTCTCCAATGGCTGAACACCATCTTTGCAGCTTTCTGACTCCATATAGAGGAGAGACTAAGTTGTTACAACCTGTCCCTACAACATCTCTTACCTGCTGCTAACTGAGAGGGAGTCCCAGCTGGGCTGCCGACAGCTGATGCTATGCATACCAGAGTCAGAGCATACCGCTACGCTACGGCCCCCTTCACTAGAGGCTGAAGATCCTAACCACACGCAGGGAGCTCCTACAACTGGGCTGCTGCAGGTGGCTACTGATCACTCCCAAGCCAGGGACTATACAACAGCCCTGTACTCACCACCCACCTATCTTGTTTCCGACTTCGAGCTGATGTTGCCAGGAAGGTTCCAGAGTGCATCCACACTTTCTACATTACTGGACACTGCCCGGATCTTGGCCTTGGTGGACTTTCACATGCCGTTCCAGCAACTCAGGAGAATGCATATTGGCTGATATTAGGCTATTCAGGGGACTGTTGCTTCATTATCTCTCCCGAGCATTGGGGATATGCCCTGCCCTATCACATAGATATTCAGCGTGTTTACTTTGTTGTATTCCTTACACCTTTTTATAAACTGTCAGTCACCTTAGAATTAGATAAACATATGTACAAAGGATCAGCGCTAATATACTAGACCTTACAGAAATAAATATAAGGCAGCAAACCTGAAAAATCGGGCTCCCTCACAGGCCCTATAGAGTAGACAAAGCAAAAAAAGGTGGAGGGGGAGGCGGCTGATAAATACAGCAAAAAGTCCAAATAAAACCTTGTATAAGAAGTCAATCACAATCTTGCCAGGGGAAGTATTCCTCAATAAGGTATGGGCATGGGATATTCGTGAGATCCGTATAAAAAAATAAAAAACAGCAAATAATGGTGCAATATATCCCAACAGGAACTAGGTACTATTTTGTAAGAGGTCTATATGGTCCTACTCACGTTTTCCAGAGCTATAAGACTAGCTCTAGTGTGGATGGCATACAATCCCCGCTTATGGGATACATGAAGTTTTGGAGTAGGGGGATAACTGGTTGGTATAAGGACCATATAAAAAAAGAAAAGAAACAATAATAGTGCTTATTGTATAAAAGCTAGAGGTGAAATAATAAAATACCAAGTGGTTAATGGATAAAGCTTGAGTGGTATAATCCCCACCAAGGATTCTTTGGAGTAAAATTCTCACTGGAACAATAAAAACTCTGGTGCCAGGTAAAAATAAGGCCTCAAATTACTCCAAAATGACATTATGGTCACGTGACCACTTTTTTTAGTTGGTATAACTTTTTAATAATAATAAATAATAATAAAGTTATACAAAAAAAAAAAGTGGTCACATAACTATGACGTCATTTTGGCGCCACAATCAAGTAATCTGAGGCCTATATAAAGCCAATGTTGTCAGGTACATTTTTTTATCCACCTGTGGCGCCGCCTCCCCCTCCACCTTTTTTTACCCTAGAATTAGATATTTAGCACTTATGTTTTGCGATCTCTTAAAGTATTCTATCTCAACATGTTTACTATTAAAAAAAATTAGCAGTTTCCACGTGCCAAGATATTGTCTTTGTTGAAAAGCCTCAATGTGCTGTTGCGGGATCTTAAGCATGCTTGAAAATCTCTAGCACAGAAAAAATTTAAAAGACTTTTATCACAAGTATGATAATTGCATTTTATATATAAAATGTATTTACATGTTTTCTTTATAACGTGTTGGTACATTTCCTATGCAATCATATTAAATCGACCAAAGAAAAGAGTGAAACTTGCAACTGTGCTCCTGGTGTAACCACATTAAGAGTAGGCAAAGGCATTTGTACGTCTACAAAAAAAATCAAAGGATGTTGAACCAACTGTATTGCTGTATTGCACAAATCATTTAAATAACTGTGGTTTCCATACCTATATAATGTAGGCACTTCATTGCACTGTGTGAAGACCTGAATAGGGCAAGCATGAATTTCTTTTTGATACAGATGTTTGTTGCAGTCATTCTGCCCATTGAAGAAGGTAAGTACGAACTTGTGATAACACTGTAGAGAGGATAAAACCATGCAGATTTACCAAAGCCTTGATATGTATAATATTTGAACAAGCTTGGGAACCAAATAATACAATTCAGACAAACTGACAGTTAGAAAATATCTACAATTCTATAGTTTGTTCAGTCCAACAAAATTCACTGTTTAATGAACAAATTCAATATCAGTGAAGAATTAAATATAATTAAATGTTGCGAATGTTTGCATCTTTCAAGATAACCCTTTGAGTGCCGTGTGCAGATTCTCTTAGTCCCGCTGAAAAAAAAAATGTTTGCCCCATTAAGAATTTAATTAACGCTTAACATTTTGCAGGTTGGTGCTCTGAAATCATAGGCGGAAGAGTAGCGAATCCTCACTCAAGACCATACATGGCTTTAATTCAATCTAAAACTAGCCTATGTGGTGGGACTTTAATTAAAACCAACTGGGTGTTGACTACAGCTAGCTGTCAAGTGTAAGTATATATTGCTAAATGGAAGGGCTGTTCTACTAAGCAGAGTTTGATAATGACACCAACATTATTTTATGGACCCCATGTATGATGTGTGGGCTTCCCCAAACTCCGGCCCTCCAGATGTTGCCGAATTACAACTCCCATGATTCTCAGCCTATCTATTTCATTCATAGAATCATGGGGGTTGTAGTTCAGCAGCATATGTAGGGCCAGAGTTTGGGGAAGACTGCCATAAACTATCAAGAGTTTATGCTTGAGAAACAAGCTTGAGTATTACAAGCACTCTAGAG
Organism: Pelobates fuscus; assembly: GCF_036172605.1. Lineage (NCBI taxonomy): Eukaryota > Metazoa > Chordata > Amphibia > Anura > Pelobatidae > Pelobates > Pelobates fuscus. Next base: position 86,045,840 of record NC_086321.1, read on the forward strand.
CTATGTTGGCGCAACATTCTAAAATTATAGCAATCATATGGTAAATAATATATATTGCTAATTACTAAAAATTTTCAGCTCTGTGCCCATAATTGCTTTTATTCTACATAGCCACGGATGGGACGGTTTGAATGGAACATTTAATAAGATTTGTTGGAAATTTGAATGATTTTATTTGGTGAAATTGGCAGTCATTCTAAATCACATTACAAGTAGTTTTCTGTAAAATCGCTTGATGCTTTTTTAGTTGATAAATTATCTCAGTTTCATTTACTGTACTACAGATAAACCATTAAATGTATAAAAAAACTAAGCTGCTATTTACCTACTAAAATGAATAGTACCAAGAAATCCTCCCAGCAGATTGTGAAAATCTGTATAGTGAAAATGAGAGCTATGAAGATTTATGACTACATATGGGGTGACAAATTATACCGTGTGTTACGTGGAAATGTCTTGAGAAAAGCTATAACGACCAGATATTGATAATGTACCATCATATAGCCTATTATATTATGATCATTAACCAGTATATTGGTTTAGGGCTAATAGCACTCCAGGTACTGTGCAATCTGAAAAGATAGATACATAATGGTAAAATGTGTATTGCACAGGAATAAGGTAATTGAGGGGTTAAGGAGTATTAATATGTACTGTCAATATGTAGCTTGCGTTGTGCTATTAGTGGACTGCTTACAAGTAGGCTGGCTATTTCAATCTATTTTAAACTATGAATACTCAGACTGAGGCCTTGATTTTATCTTTTCGGATAAAGTTTTCAAATAATTCAAGATTTTTCGGAGATATGACTCCTGTCTAGAGAGCAAAGCTGCATGATTGCCTGCAAGTTGTTCCTCCACCCAAGGTTGGTCAGTTCGACCCTAGGTTCGAAGGCGGTCTTTCTTTGGTCATTGTTACTGCTAAATATATATATGTGTACCAGTGCTGCCCTCTGTTATCGTGAGGCCTTCTAGGCTGCCCTCCCATTATACCTGGCTGTCCAATGCCTGTGTGGGTTGTGAGTCCCAGGCTATGGCACTGACGGTGGATCGAAAGTTATCCATTTGTGCCAATTATTGTGTGTGGCAATCCTATGTTTAGGCGTAGCCATAGACAATTGCTCATACCTAAGGTATTGTCGTATTTTACTATATAATAGTTGTGACGATGGGCATTCTTTTTGTTTCCAATGATATGCTAGGAGGTTACGAGCTGCCATGGTAACAATTAGCATTAGCTGTCTATCTTGGAAAGGGGTGGTTGTAGGTATTAGTAGAAATAGACCTATACCAGGTGTGATCTTTCCTCGGAGGACCTCCAAGGAGTTACATATTGTCTGGACCTCCGTCCACAACGGTTGTATATTCGGGCAGTGCCACCATATGTGACTCATGGTACCTCTGTGCTGTTCACACCTCCAACATTGTGCTCAGGATAGTGGGTACATTTTGTTTAATTTATCTGATGTGAGGTAACATCTGTAAACCAATTTTTTGTGTGCTTCCACATGCGAGTAGCAGGATGTAATACCCTTTAGTGCTAAGATTGATCGCAACCACTGATCTTTTGTAAAGTGTGTTGCTTGTTCCCTATTCCACTGTGCCATAAAAGAGAAGTCTGGGGTTGTGGCATTATTTCTTAAGGCTGTATGACTGAGGGATAGGGAGCGAGCTTTGACTGGGGCCTTACGACATCTGTCATACAGCACCAACAACTCTTTGTTGGAGTTATCTGCAAGTCGTGGAGTATGTATTACTCGGTCTTTGATTATGCTCTTTAGTTGAACATATGGGAAGATGAAGGATGATGGTAAACTGTATGTGGCTCGTAATTCTGGGAAGGGTATGATTTCCCCCTGTGAACATAGATCATTAATATGGGTAATTCCCAGTTCTGACCATTTTGCTAAAGATAACCATGGTGATATACATTGTAGCGCCTCTATGGGTGCCCATTTTAGGAATTTGTTCCCCTAGGAGTAGCCGCAAATTTTCCCCTCGGTATGTGATGTGCGTGTGTCTCCAGGCGAAAGTGAAGTGGTTTTGTAGTGTAGTTACAGTTGTAGTCAGTAGCCTGATTGGGAGCGTTTGGGTCTTTGCTTGATTTAGTTTGTAGTACGATAGTTGTCCAAAGTTATGTAGAGCACGCATAAGATGTGGTAGGGATTGCGTGGACTGAGTCATGGATATTAGAACATCATCCGCAAACATGGCCCGTTTGTATTCTGTGTGTCTTATCTGTATTCCCCTGATGTCTATGTTCTTGCGGATTGTGTATGCTAGTGGTTCAAGGCATAACACAAACAACAGGGGGGACAGCGGCCTGTGCCATTTGTGATCTTAAAGGGGTTCATAAGATGCCTCCACTGGTGACCTTGGCTGCTGGGCTGGAATACAGGGCTAGTACGCCTGTAATGAATGTGGCGGGGAAGCTGAATTTTAGTAGGACTTGTTCCATGTACCTCCAATTCTGACTATCGAAGGCCTTCTCTGCGTCTTGCGCTAATAGAAGACTTTCCATTTTATGTGTTTCCATATGGGCTAGTATGAGGATTTTCATAGTGTTGTCTGACCCCTGTCTTTGCTTAACAAAACCTGATTGGTCATTATGTGTTATTCAGGTGAGAATGTCTTTTAATCGTTGGGTCAGAAAATTTAGCGTAAATTTTCGTATCGCTATTGAGGAGAGAGATTGGTCGGAAGTTCTGGCATAAATTTGCCCGTTTTCCAGGTTTGGGCAGTGTGGAAATATGTGCGAGTAGCATGTCCGGAGGCATAGACCCTGTTATAAGCAGTGATTTAAGAGGTCTGTTAAGTGAGGTATCAGTAGGTCGGAGAATGTTTGATAATATACGTTAGTAAAGCCATCCGGTCCTAGGGATTTGTGTGTGGGCAATTTAGATGTTTAGTATTTCTGTGCTAGTGATGGGGCGAGTAAGGGTCTCCATTTTTGCTTCCGTGAGTTTGTGTAGATCAATGTCAGCTAAGAAGTGTTGTATCCGATTTTCTGAAGGGACGAGAGTAGATTCTTGCTTCTCTAAATTGTAAAGTGAGCTATAATAATTTGCGACAATATATCAACATTTTAAAAATCGAAATACTAAATTATTTTGAAATTTTATTACCAAAATATTAAATCATTTGAAAAATGGTAAATAGAGGTCTATGTCTTTAGTAAAAAATTATTATGAAAAGTGGTTAAAACAAACACGTGGCCTATGGGCAGTAGTTGAATTATATAATGCATTTATGCAAGAGTTGCTAGTAATTTATTACTTATCAGGCACCTGCATGGAAGTGGTTTCATGGCTGCCCATAAGGCAAGAGTGCTCACAGCCAAGGGTAAAAGTCCATGAAGTGCAATAAGGGGAAAACTGGCTTAGTGACACTCCTCCAGTATTCTGTCTCTCAAATGTATTATCGAAGGACATCTTCAAGGGACATGTGTGCCAGAATAAAACAAAAAATCCATTGCTGCAATGCACTTTTAGAATTCAATATTTATTGAGCATCGAATGACCTAGGTATACAGTTTCCATGACTGGCAACATTATCAGACAATGACTTGCGCAGACATAGTCAATTTTAACATACAATCTTATCAGAAGACAGTTCATAATCGAAGAACATGGCTCTCTAACGGTAGTTCACCGTGATTGTATGTTTATCAAGATCATCAAGGAGTCTGTTTACATTAATGCCTATTATCAGTGACAGAACAATAAAACATTGAAGGAAAGGAAACGTCAAGAGAAAAAAAGAGAGGGACTATAGGGGGAGAGATCATGAGAGAGGAAAAGGGAGTAGGGTAGCCACCATGGAGGGGAGCATGTATACTTTTTTTGTTCACCTAGAGGGAGACCCACCCCCAGTCACCACAGAGCTCCGCACTATGTGGTCAAGAGGTTTGTAGCAACCCCTTGAAAGTCAGACTCAGAGTCCTCCAGTCCAGTCCAGTGTAGCCATATATCTCTGGTAGCTATCTCAGGCTGACAAAACTAATTATTTAATTGATCAGATGTCCTCCTCTCTCGAAATAAAGTCCCTAATATTTGGGGTTGAGCCCCTCCTCCAATTCGCCGCTATCAAGCTTTGAGCTGCATTAATCTTTTCAGGGGTAGGATACCAGTGGATGAGGATATTGTACCCTGTTTCCTGGTATTTAGTGCATATAAAGGATTTATGGTTAAGTAAAAATCTTGTTCCACTGTCTGTCATCAATAGAAATGCCAAGGTCTCTCTCCAAGTATCCTGTATAAAAAGGGAGGGGAGAGATCTCTAAGGAGTTTAGTAGTGTATCGTATAGTAATTAGATATCGTGTGAAGGTGGGTTAAATTGTAAGCATATTTGTTCAAAGGATGTTAGTGCCCTTTCAGCATCTGAATAGCAGAGCAGTTAGTAAGTGAAGTTTGTAAGTTGGAAGTAGTTAAATTTCAACATCAGTCCATCAGTGATGTCGCTGTTCCTTTAGTGTGTGTATCTTTAAGTCTTAATGGATATGGGAGATTAGGTGAGGATCTAAGTGCAAAGGAATTTGCTATGGAAAAGTCTGGATTGTATGTGAGCATGGAGCAATGTCGGGGAGACCTCCCCTGTTTTTTGGTCATGTGAGATGAATCTGCTAAGGGTCTGTGTGAAGGAAATGGCAAGGTATTAGAATGGGCATAGTTTGCAGAAGGAATAGGATACATGGGAGAATATTCATCTTGAGCACCAACCATTTTATGAGCAGGAAAGTCCAGTTCTGAAGAGCCATCTAACAGAGGAGAGGTGAGAAATTGATGTAATAAGCTTTATTAAGGTCAAAGGTTATGTTTATCCCAAAGTATTTAATAGACTCCCTGTACCATTGGTATGGATATTGGTTTTCCAGTTCTTGGGCGAGTTTGGTGTCGAAAGTTTTATAACTTCAGATTTTGAGTAGTTTATCCTAAGATTTCATAGTTGTGCAAAGGCATCACATTCAGCCATGACAACAGGAAGAAAGCATGCAGGGTTGGTAAGGAGAAAAAGTAGATCTACATTTGCTGCAATTTTGTTGCTGTTAGTGGAGGATGTGAATACCAGTGATGCCTGGATTAGCTCTGAATGCATTGAAAAAGGGCTCCAGGCTCATTTTTTTTTACATTCTTTATTTGTGTTTGAGTGGTAGACAGTGACATATACAGACAGTGGTATTCAACAAACATAAGCAGTAGTATGACCATAGTAGAATCAGCATTGGCAACATTGGTGAGACATAGGTTCCGCTAGGTACTCTGCAAATATACAATTATTCATGGAGGAGGAAGTACTTGAGTAGAGTGTTGCGGTGGGTGCGAGCCTGTTTGTGGCCAAGTGCATGGAGGTTGCTAGCCATTGAATGTGGCTGGGGAGCCCCAGTCTCGTCTGTGGTAAACCACCTACAGTCCCTAGTTCCATGTGTCCATGCCATCTGTCCATTTCAATGACATGAAAATCCAGGTACACACAAGCTGTTCTTAACACCATATGTAACATGGTAGTGATTTCCACTATTACATGGGAAATAAATGTAAGTTCTTACTTTTTGGGGAAGGGAAAGGACATTCACATTAGATTAGCTCAATATATCATCAAAATTGATAGCAGCATGATATTGATAAATCTGTTATTTGAAAGATATAAAATAAATGAATCAATGGTTAATAGATAATGCTGGAGTCTGAATCAACTGCCAGGCAAGGTATATAGGCCAAACGTCAGAATAAAAAGAATGCAAGAGCATCCCATACATTGCACACAAAAAAAAAACTAAATAAAAGACTTGTATGGGATGGTGATTCTGTATGTGGATACAGGGTGAGTAGTTAGGGTTACCATATCCGCCATGTTTTCAGGGACACATAATTTTGCCATATTTATGAAAACGAATGAAAAGTGTTACCCTGCGGTATGTATAATGCATATTCTGAAGGATTCTTCATTTCCTAATTACTTAACCTCATACCCCTTCTTCTGAATTCTACATACTACAGGGCAACCCTTCTCCTGTACCATAAATGTGTATACGTGATATGTGTCCCTGAAACATGGTGAATATGAGTATCAAAGTGTCAACCGGTTGTGATGTGGGAGGTGTCAAATAAATTCTGAATTGCTTGACATTTTTTCGACTATTTGCCCTCAATGCAAATAATGTTCACTCACTTTCACTTGACCTTGACTCTAAGAATCTGAGACTGACTACTCTGAGCTTAAGTCGAAATACCATCAAAACCATTTAAACCATGGGTCGTCAACCTGGTCCCTACCGCCCGTTAGTGGGCGTTTCAGGATTCCAGGTGGGCGGTAGGGATTTTTTTAATTTTGAGAGATTGGGTGAGCGGGCGGGCGGGTGCGAGCCAGCGGTACCCCTGTGACCGGGTACCGCCATCACCACCTGCGGCCCCGGCCCGCGCAGCAAACCGCCGGGGCCGCATATGGAGGGGTCCATTAGGTGGCCCATGCTGTCAGGGCCACCCGATGGATGTGGATTGCGAGGGGGCCCGGTCAGCGCTGGGAGCTTTACAGCGTGACCGGGCCCCCTGTGATTACATCATCTCTACTGGAAGGAAGTGATTCCCCGGTCACTCCTCGCAGCATACAGAGAGCCTGCGCGGGAGCAAGGAGGAGAAGGGAGTCAGAGTGGGAACTCTGACTCCCAGCCACCTGAGCCACCACTGGACCCCAGGGAAAGTCACCCTCCTGCACCTTAAAGGTAGGAAACAGGAGGGTGACTTAAATATAATGTGTGTGTTTGTTTGTGTATGTGTCTTTGTATGTATGTATGTGTCTGTATGTATGTGTGTCTTGTGTATGTGTCTTTGTATGTATGTTGTGTCTTTGTATGTGTCGTGTGTGTGTGTGTGTGTCTGTCTGCATATATGTGTGTATGTATGTGTGTCTTGTATTTGTATCTATGTGTTGTGTGTTTGTATGTCTTGTGTGTGTCTGTCTGTATGTGTGTCTTTGTATGTGTCTTGTATGTGTGTGTGTGTGTCTGTCTGTATATATGTGTGTATGTATGTGTGTCTTGTCTTTGTATGTATGTGTTGTGTGTATGTGTCTTTGTATGTATGTGTGTCTTGTGTCTGTCTGTGTGTGTGTATGTGTCTTTGTATGTATGTCTTATGTGTGTGTCTTTGTATGTGTGTGTCTGTATGTGTGTATGTATGTGTGCCTGTCTGTTATAGTGGGCTATAGTAAGTAATAGTAAGTGGGATACCTAGCTCAGCCTTCCTACTGGGCATTGCTATAAGGAAGGTTAAAAAAAAAATTAGAAAAGGGGGGGGGAAAAGGTGGGTAGGGGAATTGAGGAGGGAGAGGAGGGGAGCTGATGCACAGATGAGAAATCATATTATGAGCAAATAGAGAAGTCGTCTGAATATCACCGAAAGAGGAGACCTTAGTTTGTTCCTTACGAAAATCGAACCAGATATCAAATATTTAGTCTCGCAGCATCAACCTCAAGGATCTCATTAATCACTAGTAAAGGTAATTTCAATTTACTTTATTGTTTTCTCATTAAACTTTCTAAAGTTAAAAACATTATAAACGGGGGCGGAGTTTACCTGCCAAGCAAACCAGACGTGCCTGCAAACCAGACGTGCCTTAGGCCAAGATTCGGGTTTAAACGCCCGACCACCCGAGCTTACCAGCTGTGGACAACGTTATTCCTGACCAGAAGGCAATGCTGCATCGGGGGATACCAGATCTGAGACCCCCCATGGCTGAACCGTCCACATCGAAGCCAGCGGCTTACACGGGTGGGAGCCGAGGAGAGACGGCCGCTCTCCAGGTTCTCTGGCTGAAGAGGGAGCACTCTCACGGTCCCCCCCCCTGTGGTCTGGTGGGGGATATCCCGGTCCCTGACGATTTAGGAGACCACGGCCCTGGACAAATCAGTGGAAGCAGTGACACACTCAGGCAGAACATGAGCGGCTGCACCCAAGATGGCGGACGCGGCTAAGTCCACTACACGCGGCATGCAAAGGTTACAATCTGAGGCAGCAGGCCCTAATTCCAATGCGACCGACACAATTGAGGAGATATTTAACAAATTTTGGGCAAAGCTGGCACACAGAGCAGAGCAAACTGCATCTACACAAGAGTCACCCACGGGTGAACACAAAGGCAGCAGGAGGAGGCGCGGGAAACCCCTGGAAGGCGGGAAGATGTCCCAAGCTCATACAACAAGCAGATGCTACCCACCCGGACGGAGAGTGCAGAGGGCCTTAATCGGCAAGTACAAACTACCCCCACAGAGGGCTGCAACATACACACGACAGCCTAAACCGAGAGCATGCAATGCCCACCCAAACGGGAAAATCACAGACCCCAGAAGACTCCAAGGTCATCACCAAGAGGTACCAACTCCTCCAAGACCCCGGGGCAGAACTGACACCTCGTTTCCACATCATCACACTACTTGCCACTCGGACAGGGGCAGGGAACAGAGGAGTACCTGCCAGAGGGGCTACAACGGGACCCACCCAGTACCAACCCAACATGGCACACTTACTAGGGAACACAAGCAGGGAACTGGGCTCAGCACGCAGTCTCTCCTGCCTCTGAGTGACGCACGCCTGCCGGACAAGAAGTCGGCTGGCCTCCGTTGGCCCACCTGTGGGATCGGATGAAAGACTATCCTGAAATGTCCTACCATACCGCTGCGGGGACATTTGCTCACCACAGGGCGCTTTAGTACCCAGCAGCTAAGTACCAGAGATACCGCTGATTTACCGTTGATTATTGCTTAGCATGCAACACCATTTTTATCTTGTCGCCTCACCCTGCCTATATCGACACAATCTATTTACACAATCCTAAAGGTGCACTTCTCTACTTGCTGGCTAGCTCGAAGAGGGACTCATATCTGGGGGACCCCAGAGGACTTTAGCATAGTATCTGCTTATCATAATTTGGTATATACAGCTGCCGTATCACTGTACTGTAAACCATTCCAGTTTTATTTGTATTTTTTCTCCAGGCACTAGAACACCCTTGTTAGATGATCTCCTATCTGCTTAGTTGTTACTTAAGCAATTCACCTAGCCATGTAGCAGACCTGCACCAGTCCTTACAACCCAATGCAGCATGATCAGCCAGAATTTAATATGTCTAGCAGTCCACCACTCTTGACTATCACTCAGGTAGTAAACACATGATATATCTCACACCCTATAGCTACCTAATACACTGCCCACGAATATGTAGACAATTACATGCCTGCCTGTTAGTAAAATTGAAAAAACATTATAAACATGCATTAAGTAAAAATAAAAAGATAAATGCACTTACATTTATTTTTTTTTAAAAAAACACCCTCCTTTCTAAAAAATATTCCGCACTTGTGCGAAAACTGGTGGGCGGTAAGGTAAGGAAATTTTTTCAACCAAAAAGATGCATTAGTGGGCGGTAGGTAGAAAAAGGTTGACTACCACTGATCTAGACAAATGTAAATTGTATAATAATACAAATAAAACAAATCTGAAAGTGGAATTGTTTATTACAATGTATCCATTAAAATTTAATGTGTTTGCTTTACAAGTGACAAGTCAACAACGGTTTACCTTGGTGTCCATTCGAGAACTGACAAAAGCCAAACGCAGCAGTTTAAGATTTCAAGATCTATTCCACATCCCAAGTTCAATAATAATAAACATGTGAATGATATCCAGCTGTTACAGGTAAGGGGATCTTATGGCATACTACTGCTCTTTCATTATCTTCCTCTTTGGGAGTATCAATTTTCTCATTCTTACCAATGTCCTACACAGCCAATTTCCTTAAAGAAACCCTATAGTATCAGGAATACTAATATGTAGCCCAGACACTATATTTCTAAAAACTCTGTTTAGGTACCGGTCCCCTTGTCCCCCATTAAAAAGGTGGTTTACTTCCATTATTTCCTGTGCCGCCACTATGGCTGAGATCATACATTTTTTTTTATCTCTGAAAAGGCAGTGTTTACAATAAAAGGCCTGCAGGGACAGACACCAGAACAACTACAATAAGCTGCACCCACATATCAACTTTATAAATACCAGTTTTGCCAACAAATTTTAGAATTAGAATGTATCAGTGGCAATAAGGTCAATTCTGTCTCTATCCCATAACCCTAAATGTGTAGGTTAAGCTGTTAAGTAGAAATATTGAAAATGGTTATATATATTTAAAATAGTTTTGATCGTCGGGTTCAAAGGATTCCTAACCCATTGACCAGAAAGCAAAATTGGGTCCTCATCTAATTCCAGAGGGTTCATAATGGCTGAAACCATAAAATTGTTTGATCCAGGCTCTGGTAAGTGCCCACAATAAATCAGCCACCACTATAGCACTGTCTTCCTATATGCAATGGAGGACCCCCTAACACTGGGAAGAGTCTAATTATAGTATCTTGCTCGATTAGTGCTGTTATGTGTTATGCAACAATTGAGGATGAGGAATTATTATGGAAATAAATGTAAAATTGAAGAATAGGTCAATTCAAATGAATGTCATGTATGTAATAATAATCCCATTAAAACAGGTTAAGAGCTAAAGTTTGTTATTTCCAGATCTTACTGGTGCAGTTAGTCTTTTCATACATCGGCACTCCTGATGATCCTGGCAACGGTCACCGGGGGAAACGTGCGTCGGGTGCTTACCTTTGTATTTCCTTAACCAGGAGGTTGTCAAACTTTACTCCAATATCTGACAACTCCTGACACCTCTAGCCTCCTGGGTTTGGGATTTTGCACCTTTTACTGGTTTTCTCTAGGTGGGTCTCTTCATTACGTCTAGATTTGTTTAGGCATTGGCCAATCTGTTTAATCTAATTTTATACTACTCTTATACTGGAACATGTTACAGTGACATCTAGTGGTGAGTTGGTAACATTGTTATCTATATTCTCACAACTAGATACTTTTTAGATAGTTTGTTTCATCTTGTACCAAACTATCTCTCACATATGTAGTGCCCTTTACCATCTAGGAGTAACCAGATTATTTTAACTACATTTATCTTCTTTATATCATCATTATTATTGTTTTCGTTTGTACGTATCATCCACATATTATCTGCACCCCTCCTCTCTCTTTCTATTTCTGATTCTTTAATTTTTCTATAGCGAGTATATTTTGCATTATCCATTAATATCCCTGGGTCTGTAAACTATTTTTAATGATATGTATTACAAGTTACTTTTTAGTGATTGTTTCACCATAATCTCCTTGTAATTCATATCTATCTAAGTGCTAAGACCCTTAATTTTAGTGGTGGAATATCCAATGTAACCACCATCAGTTAAGACCGTTACAGACAAGAAACATCTCTATCTGTCTATAATACATTGAGTTCCATTTTAGTTTTTGGTTCATTTAGTGCAAAAACAAGCAATTAAATATGAGACATATAAAAATTAACCATACACAGGGCATACAAATGATTAAATTTATATATTTATAATTCATTTATATTAAAGCACAGAAAACCTATAGTAATATATTTTGCCCATTATGCCCTGCTAACTGTATGGATACCATATATGAAGTGAATATTAATTTATATGATGATGTGCTTATTCTCTACAGTGAGGGAATCAGCCAATATCACACGTAAATCCCATTCTGGCATGTGTGTGTGGATTGAATAAGAAATAAGCACCCCATGACAATCATATATGGTTTAGAAGAGGCAAACATACCTCTAAGTTTATTTATTTACACGTTACTTTTTAAATATCTAAAGTGTTACTTTGAGCATCGTAACCGCTGCAGCCTGCTGTAATGTTTATAATGCCAAGACTAACCTGGCACTGCTCCTTGATAAGGAGACAACCCATTTTGCAATAGTATGCCTCTTATCTGGGTCCTCAATGCCAGCTGAACCGCATATGGCTTGTGCAGAGCTGCAGAAGCTGGATGCATATCATGCTGGTCATTCACTGGGTGACAGTGTCAGTGTTAGCATTCACAGCCAATAAATAAAAGTCTATGCACTGAATATGCACAGAACAAACATTATCCCACCCAGACCTCTCATTGTGGACTGGTTAATGTTGCTGTCAGAGGTGGAGTTACACATCCTTCAGCTAACCTAAATATCTCAATAGGTGCAGCAATTCATTCTGAAATGCTGCACATACAGGGCCTGAAACATGACCCCTCCAAAACACAGAAGTGGTCATGGTGCTTGAAGAAACCTTTAATTATAGTAACTCCTCGATAACCCCAGTTGGGAATGTAGTTCATCTCTGTATCTGGACAAACTAAGCCTTATAAAATGCCATGTCCTTCTTATTGCATTGTTCTACAGCCTTAGCGTGTACAATTAAGATCTTTGTTAGATCCGCACACTGGTTTATGACTCTCACAGGTCATCTTGAAAACTATGTTCTTCCTTTCAAAAAAAGAGCACTATTTAATCCCAGCTTGGGATAAGGCTTTGAAAAAACAATATTATCTCATATAACTGTATTTTGAGGGACTGCTTTCAAGCACCATGACGTGGCACAGAAGAAAAGGATGGGCCCAAACATCAATCTTGGAGAATGCTTGGTTTCAGACACCTAATCACCATCTCAAACTCAACTCAGGGACTTACAGACTGGGTCAGGACTCGGGCACATGCACAGAGCAGGATTTCACGGAGATGTCTAATGCATCATTCATGTTACTGAGTTTGCTTACTGCATTTCACTTTGAACAGGAGACCGTTGATGCACATTTAAGGTTTACTTTTGACTCAGTTTCTGCCATAATAATTGGTACCCTTAGGTAACTTAGACATCCTGGAACAAACCCCAGAAAGACAATTTGTGGCCAAAACAGTAATTTTAAATTTTTATTTTGTTTGTATAAAAACTCTTATTTTTTTTCAGCTTTCTAAGAATGCAACTCTAAACAATGCTGTGAAGATCCTACCATTGCCAATAACATTTAAAGAAATTAAAGCAGGGACAATGTGTGAAACGGCCGGATGGGGAGCATACAGCAATAAAAGCTCCCTTTCTTCAGACAAACTAATTGAAGTCAAATTAACAGTGCTGGACAGAAAGACATGTAAATCTGCATTTCAACCTACATTCAAAGTTACAAGTGACATGATGTGCACCTGAGATCAGCAAGAGAAGGGCCTTTGTTATGTAAGTAACATAACGCATCGCTATATAGAGTAAGATACATTGGTTTAAAAAGAACAACTTTCTAAAGATTTTAAAGGTTAAGGAACTCTGAAATGTTGCTTTTTTAGACATATGGAATATTATATTGATATATTTTGAAAATGTCTTTTAGAACCTCAGAAAAAGGACAGGGTTTAGAATGCATTATAGCAAGTCGGGTTTCAGAGGCAAAAAAAAATAAAAAATCAGTCTGGATCATGGAGATAATGGCATTATATGACAAGCAAGAGTAAGGTATAGAAGCATCTCATCAAGCGTGAAAGACCCACAAAAATACAAATGTTCCATAAGGGAAAATGACTGCATTAAGGACCTTACTAAAAAGGGGGAACAATTAGCAGTCTTCTGGGAGTGGAAACGGGCACTAGATAGTCTAATTAACAAACCTACGTTGCCATTCCCTATTGGAATTCCACTGGAGAGCATTGGTGCTAATTGTCCAACTAGACCATATGCTACTTTTGTGGTTTCTCTTCCAACAGAATGCTAACAAACTACAAAATAAACTATAAACTACAATGGAATGGGTGAATTCATCACAATATACAGATAAAATTAACCCAAGCTATAGACAGACGGGAATCCCATGCTAACAAAGTGAGCACTGATGATGAATGTGACATAATCTCCATAATAAATATTTAAAAGAAAACATAGCATAACATGAAATATGGTTAAGACAAGTTATAGGCGATGTTCAATGTTTTATCAATGGTGTCACTTCCAGTAAGTGATGGGTTAATATTATTCAATTCCTGGGCACAAATATATTTAAAAAAGTATAACTGCACAAGACTTCCAAGACTTCTTGGATACTGGTTATAGTCTCCAGCAGGCAATGTATCTTCTCTTCCAATTTAGGTTGTTTACTTGTATATTTTAGACCAGAGATAGGCACCCTTTGGCACCCCAGATGTTATGGACTACATCTCCCTTGATGCTTTGCCAGCATGTGGGTGTAAGAGCATTATGGGAGATGTAGTCCAAAACATCTGGAGTGCCGAAGGACCTGGACCTGGAAAAAGTCTCCATTTCAGCTAAAGTCACAGAGTTTATTGAATAATCTTACGATTATCATATTGGATCAATATGTTAAGATAGATACAAGGGTTCTGTACTAGGTGGTCAAGTAATGTCAATAAGCAGTATTGATTAGAAGTATTATATATAGATACAAACATCAATGAGATAAGCATGGTGTAGGATGGACAAGGGTATAAGAGGAGGAAATAAAACCAGGAAAATGATTTATTCGCTAGCTTCAGTAAAAGGAAAGAAATCAAGGATTAATTTGAGCTAGCTTCGCTGAGTATTTACAAAAAGATGACTCTCTATATAACTGCCCAAATGCTGTGCATTAAATAGATTACTAGGTAGATTATAATTTGAATAAACTAAAATATGCACGCATGTCAACATGTTTATCTGTTAAAAACATTACAAAACTTTGCTCAAAGTGCTTTCCGTATGATCTCAAATGGATATCAAAAAAGAGTAAGATGACAAAAAAAATGTAAACTTTTATTATACTACAATATTTTTTATTTTACATGACACTTAAATTAGTACATTGATGTAGAATAAAAATCTATGGATATACGTATTTTTTTTTTTCAATTTAAAATTTTTCTTTTAATATGCTTGATGACCTTTTAGCCAATTCTTTATCTGTTGTTCCTTTGTAAGCCACTACATCCTTTCTTAGATAATATCTATGACTAAGAAGTTGAACTGAAATATGTAAGCTTGTTTGACTGTTCTCTTGTGCTTTGTTATGTGTGGTTTATACTTTTACTGCTTTGATTGGAATAGTGATAAAACTGCCAACTTTAAGCTGATCGGTCAATTGGGCAGGTAGTGCAGGACATTTTATTTGCTCTCTATGTGGAAATCATTTTCTTGAAACACCGCCTTGGGCACAAATGCATTCACCCGCATTTTGGATTATTTTTGTGGTTTTTTTCTTGTTAAAAAAGAAAATATAAGAACTCTGAGAGCAGGCAAAAGCTTAGAGAAATTCAGTATCTTGCCGTTTGGATAAAACCCCGCGCAGGTCTCAAATGTTTTTGCTCATTTGTGCAATTACAGAGAAAACCAATACCATTTGCATATCAGACTGATCTAGCCCATACGGCCAGTCCACAACCTAAATAGCAGCAAGTTTCAATATCCTCTATTTTTGCGTCAATTGTTTTTGTTAAATACAGAGTAGCTCAAGATCATATATTGACTGGAAATGTTCTCATTACTATTTTTGTTAACATTACTATCGATTTCTCATTTCAGGGTGATGCTGGAGGTCCATTAATTTGGAAACGTGTTTTCGCTGGTATCTCTTCAGTTGGCTCTGTCATTTGTGGCCTTCCCAATATTGCCAATGTCTATACTCGTCTTAACAAAGACTATATTAAATGGATTAAAAAAGAAACTAAATAGAACACAGAACAATTTCTGAAAATTCATGTTTTTTCCTATTTTTCTTCTTTTTGCTAAATCACGTAGATAAATGTTTGTTGCTTAACCTCCCACCAAATAGTGTTATTGCTTTGTTTTGTATGTTCAATTAGTAGTACCAATTTATTTACATGTTGTTGTATGATGTTTTTCACAACTCCAGAACTAGCCTCCTACTAGTGTTACTGATGTAACCATCCTTTTTAAAAAGGAAAGTTAAACAGACATGTTTAATAAAGAAATGCCAGATATAAACGTATGCATGTAGTATGTGAGCTAGATGTTACTTTACATTATTGGGACCCACTTATACGGGCTGGGTTATATGTGTGAAAGGATTATAGGCCATGGGGCATCTGGCTGGGTGAAAGGGTTAAAAACTAAATATGTGGAGTTTGTTTAAAGATCGTTTTTCTTTTAACGGAATGCGTGAGTTCTATTATCTGTGTCAACGTATAACGTATGTGCAAGGTGCAAAACTTAACCAAAGTACTGATGCAGAGAGCCTGTAGCATAGCAAACGAAACCATATTATAACAGTAGAATAGTAGTATGGTAGTAGATTTAAGTTACTAGTAAAACCGTTTGACCGTGAGATGCAAGAGTGGCTATAGCTACATGCAATGTATTTTCTATTTAGTAATATATGTTAGATTATGTAACAACAGAATTGTATAGATTGGGAGTATGGAGTGCCCTTCTTCAGAGTTAGTATTTGACTCTCCCTTGGCGGCCACGCGTGTATGTTCCACAATAAACCGCTCAAACACCTTAGTGTTTATTCTTGACTCTTTGTAAGGGAAATACAATTAGCAACATATCTAATATAGGGCGTTTGTCTGCACATAACCAGGACAGTTTATATGTAATGCAATATTGTTGTGCACAAATAATGCGCGTTCACAAGTGGCGTCAGTTGATTGGTGGTGGTTCCCACTGCTTGATAACATAGAGTAGTTCTCTCTCACTAGCTTGAGGTATAGGATTATCGGTTTGCCAATAGAGTTCTGGTTAAGTACAGGTAGTAAACAATAATTTCTTGCTCTTCAAGGCCATTGAATATTAGAATTAGGAATAAACGTACCCTCCTTTTACACTGTAGCTATAAATCTTCAGTAAATTAGTAAACTCCTCAAGGTTACTAAGCATCCCAGTCTACTAGCTTTCGGGGGGAGAGTAACTAATTAACTTAGAGATTTTGCTATATGAGTGATGTTTATGATCTGATTCAGGGTCGCCATCATGAAGGTACAGTCGATACGGCAGTTCAGGGCACGGGGGACCCAGAGGGCGCAGGCCCCACATTTCCAGTGTGCATATATATATGGGCCCCTGTCTGGTTAGAGACCTCGTGCATCAAATCCAGGCAGTTCAGAGCGTTGCTGCAGGTCGTCTGGAGGTTGTGTAAGCCATTACATGAGGTCTGCAACTGGAGTGAGAGACCCAAAACTCTCCACACTGGACTACCAGGGATCTGAATGATGCCCCCTCTCCCTGCCCTAAGGTAACCAGAGGGAGGGGGAATAAACTGAAATGTTTTTTAATAATAAATGTGTTTTTTTTTTTTAAATGTGTGTGTGTGTATGTATGTATGTATGTATGTATGTATGTATGTATGTATATATATATATATATATATACACACACATATATATATATATATATATGCCTTATCTCACCCCCCTCCACACACTACAGCCCGTATCCCCTAATACATCCATCCCCTACACATAAAACCTGCATCCCCAGCACACTCTCACTGCATTACCAGCAAAAACACACTACAACCCCAAATCACACACCCTACATTTCATACACACATACTGTATCCCATATACAAACACATTACATTCACCTCACTAGCTGTCTATGTCTGTCTGTGTCTGCCTGTATGTGCCTGTGTGTAAATGTCTGCGTGTGCCTGTCTGTGCCAGTCGCTGCCTCTGCCTGCGTGCACCTGTAGGTGTCTGTGCATTTACCTCTGCCTGTGTATGTGTGTTTCTATGCCTGTGTCTCTGTACATTTGTGTCTACGTGTGTGTATTTATATCTGTGCGTGTGTGTCTGTGAAAAAATTATTTTGAAATTTATATTAGCAAATTACATCACAATTCAGTTTAGACAACGCACAACTAAGACACACATTGTAAATGAAAAGAAGAACAGAAACATTGTTTAATTTCTCCTCTTCTCTGTATGATTTATTTATGCTGGCTGGCAGGTGCAAAGGACAGAGCTTATAACAATAACTGACAGGGAGCTAAATGGAGGTACCCATATAAACAGGTGTGAATATCTCCATTTTACATTATTTTTCACAGCTCACAAATGTTAAAGGGACACTTTCACCCACCAGCTGGGACTTTGCCAAATTAGCAAAGACCCTCATGGTGACATCGCCGCTGGTGGTTCGGTGGCTGGGGTATGGCAGGTAAAAGTCAGATTTACTTATTTGGACGTGTTCATCGTGGGCCCCGCCATCTTCGTCTGGCAGGTCTTCTTTAGTCCCTGGCTCTTTAGGACTAGGAGTCGACATCACTGCTGTACTCTCGCACATGCACAAGAGTACAGCATTGAAGTTTATGGAGGATTCTGCTAGATCCTTCATCGACAGATCCAATTCCATCCAGCTGTCACTGGAGACTGCTGTCTGGATTGACACTGTAGCTCTGTCCAGAGTTTAAGAAAGTCAGACAGAGAAAATATACAGAGACAAAGTAATCTCTAACTTGTCTCTGTATATCTTGACTGGGTTGGAATTTTAGTGAAATTTAAACACAGTCAAAATGAATATTTGGGGGTGGATGGAGTCACAGTGCACTTTCCAGGCTTTGGGATTTTTTATATTATGTATTGTGATGGGAATCCAGCATGGTCAAAATTTAGTAGGCCGGAATCTCCACATGGCATATGCTAATTAGTATCTGGTTACAAACAGTTGGATGAGTCATCAGTATACTGAGCATGTGTGGAAGTGGATAGAAAATTCCTTTGTCTTCAACAAGCCATGTGGTCTGCCATATAAGGTGATCCTGAATATCCTGTGTGCTGATTGGTCTGAGGAATATAGGAGGGGTTATACTGTATGGGAGGGGATATGATGTTAACAAAAGTCCTGTGAACAAGGTATTTGTCTCTCAGATATTTTTGGAACAGGAGTTCATCTGAGACCCGATCGGTATGTGAATAAAGGCCTTTTACTTCCTGAAGACCTGTGTCCATATCTCTATGTGTGGCTTCTGCGGTTTGTTCCTGTTATTCTCCTGTAACATTTGGTGCATTGGCCGGGAACCTCATTGCATGGAAGCCTGTGTAGAGATTTGATACGGTAATCTTTTACCAAATCCTCTATGCTGCACCCCTGGACTTCTACTGCGTGGACCTCCTTTCGTCTCGGCGCCACTGGCCTTTTGTCCAGGAGATCATCGGCTTCTGCGCAGTGAGTACCGGGGTGCCCCATCAATGAGTGTGAAGCCCAGATCCTCCAGGAACGAGGAGGTAAGATTGATACCGTTAGAGCGGTAGACCCACAAGGGGTTTTATATTTGGAACCGGTTATTGGAATTGGCCCCTTCCCTCTGGAAGGAAGAAGCAAAGGCGCACTGCTTATTGGACATTAGACGCTCTGTCGTCAGCCCGTCTAATATAGGTGGTATTGGGTCAGACTGAAACTTGGTGTACATACTTCATGTCGGACACCGGTGTCCTGTCTTGACTAGCATGCTAGGTGTAAATTTTGGTTGCTAGGTCGGGAAGGCCGGCGAGACTAGCGGATATTGGTTTATATTCCGTCCGCTAGATCTCACCCTATCTTGGCTAAGTGTGCTCTTTTGTAAATCCAGCCACTAGATTATTGATAGAGTAGATAGACTAAATGGGTATTGGTGTAAATTCCGCCCACTAGTTCGCTATATGTGGTGTCTGGGCAGCGAAGACTAACCGATTTTTGGTGTAAATAAATCGATAGTTCTCGAGGTGCTGGCCAGTTAGAATAGTTGGGATTATTGTAAATGTTGTTAAATATACTGTAGTTGGTGAATTGGTTAAATTGTATGTCCTGCTAGCAATCTTAAACTCTGCCGTCTAGTGGGAGTGTAAATTGTGTGTATAGCTGTAAAATAGTGCACGGTACCATAACCACTGACATGTATTATAATTACTGACATTGTGTATTGTATAGAACTACTAGAAAACTGTTTGTTTTGTGTTATATGTGTAACACCATAACTGTTACTAATTGACCTGTGATTTAAAAAAAAATGCCATAACTACTTCAAAATACCATAACCACTTTATAATACATAACCACTTTGTAATACCATAACTACTTCAAAATACCATAACCATTTTGTAATACCATAGCCACTTTGTAATACCATAGCCACTTTGTAATACCATAACCACTTTGTAATACCATAACCACTTCAAAATACCATAACTACTTCAAAATACCATAACCACTTTATAATACCATTTAAAGAAAAAAACATAATATTGAAGTGTAAACACGTATGTTTCTTAATGACGCCATTACGCCGCACTAGACTGTTTGCCCTAGCTGATTGTCATGAGAGTGGAAGTCTACAATTGCAGCGAAAGAGGTTGGCATTCTGACCCTAAGCGAGCTAGAACCAGCCCTTTGCAATAACATTTATGAACAGTCTGTAGTCACAGTACTATATATGTATATATACATATTTTTAAACAAAAGCACGGTGTGTGTGCTTATACATACAATATATACATTAGTGTGTTTTTTGTGTATATATCTATATATATATATATATATATATATATATATATAGATAAATAGTGCGTATACACACACACACACACACACATATATATATATATATATATATATATATATATATATATATATATATATACACACACACACACGATCCAGCGCACTCACCTATCCACTAAACAGCAACTTTAATGTTGATATATTTTATTAGTTTTGTTAAAAACACCTAATCTCTGCAAAAATAATGGGGGTTTAGTTACATTATATGATCATACATTGCATAAGCCTGCCACAACGTCAATGTACCCCATCTTTGGCAGGTCCAACACTAACAGCCTAATGTCTGCTCTTATCAGATTAACCCACTTACTTGGGGGAAAAAAAATCATCTAGGGCTCTGTAAATAGGCTAATTCCAAGGCTAAAGAGGGCCCTGGGATGAGGCACCTGTGACAGGGAGGGGTCCAAAACCAAGAAGTTGGCTAGACTCCCAAATATAGTGGAAAATTTATTCATACTTACCGTAATTTTCTTTTTCTGGCTATTATTCATGGCAGCATATACACATGGGTTAGCTCCTCCCCTTACGGCCGATAGAACAGGAAAACCACCAAGGTTTTAAAAGGAGGCTCCATCCCTAAGGTCCTCAGTCAGTTTACAAGCTCTACAGTACATAAATAGAGACATTAATGGATGGGAAGTATATGCTGCCATGAATAATAGCCAGGAAAAGAAAATTACGGTATGTATGAATACATTTTCCACTTTCCTGGCTAATCATGGCAGCATATACACATGGGGAATACCCAAGCTAACAAAGGGAGGGACAGAATAGCCAATCAAATAATCAGAACAATTCAACATAGATAGAAGAATGAACTGAGTTAAGTATTTGAATCCCAAATTGTGCTTCACAGACTGTTTTAACGAACAGTATGAAATGCCAGACAAACTTGTCTAAAGAGGTTCAAATGCTAGCTTACAAAAAGTGTCAGCAGAAAACATTGCCATGGAAACCCACGATGCTGCAACATCATGAGAGGAGAGTGCCCTGATACCCTCCAGCACAGGTAGAGAACTGACGTGACGTCCAAATTGTGCCTCATTAATTGCTTCAATGTCCAATATGTAATGCAGGACAAACTAGTTCAAAGAGGTCCAAATGCCAACTTAACAAAGCTTCAGCAGAGACCATTGCCATGGAAGCCCACAAGACGCTGTAACAGCACTAGTGGAGAATGCCCCAAAATCCTTTGGTACAGGTAGAGAATGGCATTGAAAGGCTCTCACTTTAGGCAGGATCTCTGGTGCTACATGCAAGACAACAATATCCTGTTGAAATTCAGTGAATGGGGGTACACAGGATAAAGCCTGGAGTTCACACATTCACCCTGCTGAGGTACCAGCCACCAGCAACAGCAACGTCTGTGCTAACATCATGGAAGCTCCTGCTAGAGGTTTAAATGATGGTCTAGTCAGAGCCCGTGAGACCAGTGGTACGTCACATATTGGTTTCAATACTCTCAGTGGAGGCTTGAGTTCAATTGTTGCTTACATGAAGCAAAGCATCAGGGACATCAAAGCTCAATGGGTACCCTTCAGTACAGGTAATGAATGACATAGATAAGCATTCACCATAGATAGGATCTTCAGGTGCCAAATGCAAGACGACCATATCTGTTGAAAAGTAGTGAAAGGGGGTTCACAGGATCAAGCCTGGAGTTCACCCATTTTCCTTGCTGGGGTACCAGCCACCAGCACTTTCTGTGCTACCACCATGGAAGCTCCTTCTAGAGGTTAAAATAATGGTTTAGTCAGGGCCCGTGAGACCAGTGGTACGTCACATATTGGCTTCACCACACTCAGTGGAGGCATGATTTCAATCAATGCCTATATGAAGCAAAGTGCAGCTAAGTGCTCCTCTAGAGTGTTATAACACAAAACCTTTCAAGGCCTGAACTAGGAGTAATTCCAACAGACAAAAGCATGTCAAGCTTTGTAAAGCCAGTATAGGATTGTAAGAGGATCTCAATGACCATCTCAGGAATGCCTATACTAATATGGACTCCCGCATCAACACCAGAACTTGAGGATCCTGGTGTGTCAAAGGGCCTTGTAATAGGTATGGACGTACTAGATTTTCCCTTGGAGGTTCCAGAATCATCTTATTCATCATAGGAATTAGAGTCGACACGGTCTTCCACTGTCCATCAGACTAAAATTCTAAATTTGAACAGTGTATCCTGAACCTGAGCATTCTGGTCCTAGCATGTAGAAAATACTTCAGGACCTGGTAGTTCCAAGAAATGGCCATCAGATCTATGTAGGGTATCAGACAAATCTGCGTCAACCCAGAGGATACGTCGTGACATGGTTGCCAATCCACCTTGTCCACAGTTATTCTGCTCAAGCACACAGCCATTGTATTCTGAGCCCCTGGTTGTGCTTCTGTGCCCTGATCATTATGGGCTGGAATTCCATCAATACATATCTGCGAGACCCATCTTGATAGATTGAGGATACAGTTGCATTGATATTTGAGCAAATTTGGACCCACTCGTTCTTCAGCAAGCCTCTGAAGTGAAGAAGAGCCTTGAAAATGACTCTTAATTCCATATAAAATGTATCACGGTTTTTAAAATATATCACAGTTTTTAAAATGTATCACAGTTTTAAATGCCACACAGCTTAAATGCAACACAGCTTAAATGCTTCCTAGCAAAAAAGCACAAACGCATAATGTACTACAATCTTAAAAATAAGGTACAGCTGTATAATGCACTAGTTTAAAGATATCAAAGCTTAAATGCATAACAGCATAAAAGCACAACTGCATAATGTACTACAGTAAAACAGGCAAATAAAGTAATGAAGATAAAAAAACATACATGTCCGTAAGTAAAGGGAGCAAATTGCTCACGTCCTAAGGGCTGTAGGACAGGAAAAGGACTGAGGATCTTAGGGATGGAGCCTCCTTTTAAAACCTTGGTGGTTTTCCTGTCCTATCGGCTGTAAGGGGAGGAGCTAACCCATGTGTATATGCTGCCATGATTAGCCAGGAAATATATATATGAAACAGGGGGAGAGGCTGCACTCACCTGAACATGCATAAATTGCATGTTCAGGTGAGGGGCCAATTTATATATATATAGTAAATGCACACAAAGAGTATTTACTGTGTATACATACACTATATATATATATTGCACACAGTGTATATACTGTGTAAACACACTATATATGCATAAATATATTTAGATATATATATATATCTATATAATATATACACACACATAATGTATACAAAAGAAAATTGTATAATGTTTTGTTAAAAAAAAAACATATAACTAGAAAAGCTACAATTTCTGGGGAAATTGTGTGAAGTGTTTTTGCCTCCACCAGTAGTCTACAACTGGAGTGGGCGCAGTAACTGGGTGGAGTGGCTGGAGTAACTGTTGTGTGGTTGGAGTGGCTGGAGTAACTGTGGAAAGGTTGGACTGGGCAGAGTAACTTTATGGAGTGGGCAGAGTAACTGTGTGGAGTGTTTGGAGTGGGTAAAGATAGTGAACATTACTCTAACCAATTGATTGATCACATTTTTAAATGAACAAACTAAAACAAATAGTTTAATGACATATTTTTCAAAGGGAATCAAAAACCAGTTAATCCATTTGGGCCAATTTGGGAAACACTGGGAAAAATATTCCCTGATGCCATGTTATTCAAACCTTTAACCAGAAGCCGGCCAAACTGTCACAAATTCAAAATTAGATTTCCAATAGGGCAGAGAGGAGCGGTTAAAAACAAACTGCTCCAAATTGCTCACTTCACTGGTGGTTGCCATCTTCAAACGGTCGTACTTTAAAAAAAAAAAGTATAAATCCTACAGCAAAGAGCTTTATATTGTAAGAATCACAAGACCCAGACCTACATTTTGATGCATAGTATGTCTCTGAAATATTAAAAATGAAGGCAGAGTCGCAGTTTAGATATTGCCTTCAAATTTGAGCTGGCTAGATTGAAGTTTCAATGAATGTCAATGGGCGGCGTGAGTTGCAAACAAATGGTCATATTGTGAAAACTATCAGGACTATGGCTTAGCCGTGGACATTTTAGTGGCAACAGGGATAGCTGAACGTTTTGATATCAGTTTTGTGTAGGTGGGCCTGAAAATTAGGGAGTGGTGGCAGTTTAGAAATCATGTCCTGATTTTCAGCTCACACTCTAGCTTTTGTCAGCTCCCCCTCTAGTTTTAAACATTTCACCATTCATTCCTATGGGACCAATTTCGCCACAAAAGCGACAATATTTTGTGAACCATTGGGCAAAACGTTCCACAAAGTAATAGCACACCAATCGGGAACAATTCGCACGTTTCGGTATATTACTGTCAATGTAGTGTAAAAACTGTGGGAGGAGTTAGGGTGGTAAATTTGGCTATAATAATAAGAATAATATATATGTGAGATAACAGTAAGTGGTCTTGCTATGCAAGAACACTTAAGCTGTAGTTGTTCTTGTTCTATAGTGTCCCTTTAAGGGTAAGACAAGCTTCTGAAGCTGTGTCCTTAAGGGGTTAAGGGTCCTTTAAGTTAAGATTAAGCTGGCAAAAATACCCAACATTTCTAAACATATATATACACACACAGTTGCAAGAAAAAGTATGTGAACCCTTTGTAATGATATGGATTTCTGGAAACAATTTGGCATAAAATGTGATCTGATCATCATCTAAGTCACAACAATAGACAATCACAGTCTGCTTAAACTAATAACACACAAAGAATGAAATGTTGCCATGTTGTTTTTTTTTAACACACCATGTAAACATTCACAGTGCAGGTGGAAAAAGTATGTGAATCCCTAGACTAATGACATCTCCAAGAGCTAATTGGAGTGAGATGTCAGTCAACTGGAGTAGGGATCGACCGATATTGATTTTTTAGAGCCGATACCGATAAGCTGTGAACTTTCAGGCCGATAGCCGATCACATTTTATGACCAATTTGTGCAGAAATCCATATCATTCCAAAGGGTTCACATACTTTTTCTTGCAACTGTGTGTATATATATATATATTCTTCTATTCTTTTACCTAACGAGACTGCTCTTTAAGTGAAGATTAAACTGACAAAAATATCCTTTATATAACTCCACTCAGTGTTTTATAAAACCATTCCCTTAACATGTTTTGTCCTATTCCACTGTATTATCTTATAAAGCACAATCATACCCACCTTCTCTAGCAAGTCTCGTGTAACAGCACACAGATTAGGAGGATACGTTGGTGTGTCCTCCAGAGTAGATTTGGTTATTGTATTGCTCGATTTATCACAGCAGAATGGGTTGTCTCCAGTAACCATCTTATAGAGGATGACCCCGAATGACCACCAGTCGACGGAAGCATTGTACCTGTACTTTTTAAGCATCTACCGGAAAAACACAGTAATAATAAGCAAATTGGACACATAGGAAAATCTACTACAGTCACAAATATTTAATACAATATACTGCATAGTATACTGGGAGAGAGAGAGTGTGGAAAATGGGAATCAGACAGGAAACTTTACAATGAATTGTAAATATTGCACACAATATGTTGCTCACTTTTAAACAGGCTTTTATTTTGTTTAAGTTCAAAGTAAACTCAATAAATGGACAGATTGTCTAGAACTGATGAATAGTTGGCCATTCAGTTGAGATAATATATAGCAAGGCACTAAGTAGAATTTTTTTTTTTTTTAATATAGGGAACTTTAATAAAAGTTAATGAATAATAAAAGAAACAATAATTTCATTATTTTAATAAAAAATTATGGGATATTTTTTCTTTGGATAACGTTTCAGCAAATTCTCTCTTTCTTTACTCATTACAGTGTATAGATCTATATCCTCTTCTTTTACACAACTTATGGCACAACTTATGTATGTGGCATTCAAATAGGATTTCCTAGGTATAAGTTGATTACTATGAAGAAACTGACCCCTTTGAACATATTTTAAGCCAGGGACTATAGCGCCACATACAGAATGATGTGTAATTGTTCCAAGCTAATTTCTTTATAAGTCAAGTTTCTAATTAACAGGATATTGCATTTGAATACTCTCGTACTCTCGGCAAGTACTGCTGCCAAACATGTTTTCTACTGCCAAGCCAAAGTCGGCGATCTCAAGGTGATCCCATGTCGTCCCGTAAGATGTTTTCAGGCTTTAGGTCTCTGTAAGGAAGATATACCTTATAAATTAGTATTTAGTCTTCAATAATTAGAAACTCAAACTATCACATATTTATTGCATGAAAGGACATACAAGTTACAGTCTAGAACTGAGAGAATATATATATATATATATAATGAACTAATACAATAGATTACCGATGGATAATTCCATTCTTGTGTAGATATTGTATTCCACACACCATTTCAGCAGCAAGAAATCTGAAAAAAATAATTAAACTAAATATAAGCCTTATTTCATTTTATAAACCAAAGCATACTGTGTTGATATACATTTTCTCAGCTGGATTTAATACTGCTCTTATCTCTCCTATAGTAAGATCTCAGATTTAAATGGTTTCCCTTTTTTTATAATCTCTTAAATAATGCTTCTTATTTAGACACAGTGATACTTTTGACTGTGTATGAGGCTGATGTCCAGGTTAATGAACAAATAATATATTAAGGCATACTGTCTTATGATATATCTATTGCTTTTTCAGCATCTTCCTTGTTGCTTTGTATTTAAGAGAATTTAGAGAAGTCCTGGGGAACACTATATTCCAGGGAAAGTATTGTTAATTTATTTTGGTAAATTCTAGAACTGTGTCCCGAGGAATTTAGTTGATTTCCAGTTGCAACCACACTCTTTTCCGATTTCGTCCTTTCTCCCACAGTTTTCCCTCATATGAAACGTTCTTATCTATGGTGTATTACATTCTTACAGAGTTAATTCAGTGAATTTCAACATTTAGGTCAAGAGAGACAAATTAGAGAAATTCTACAACCAATTGTGTTTTCAGTTTGGCTATTTTGGCCTGAAATTTGAAATTCCCTTTAGATACACTTTCAATTCCCACGTTAGTAAATATCAATGTTATTGATTTCCCATTGTCCTCTTTCAGTTACAGTTACCTATTTTCAAAACTTACCTTGCGATGTCAATGTCCAGCTTCCCGTTCTTTTCAATCAATGCATCCAGATCAGCTCCGTTCAAATATGGCATTACAAAGAACAGATGATCCTATTTGAAAAGAGAGATTAAACAAGATTAAAAGAAGATATACTTTAGCATGACTTTATCTTTCTTGTAATGAAAGGGTTGATGGAAAGCAAAGATGTTCTTACTTTAGTTTGGAAAGTGGCATGTGCTTCAGTGAGGAAGGGACATCCACCTGCAACCTCTAGCACTCTACGTTCTACGAGTGTGCTGTCCTCATCCTCTTCTAGCAGGTAACAAAGTACAATAATTTAACTTGGAAAGTGTCAATATTTAATAAAGAGAGTTGATCAGTATGTGCAGAGGAAACTGCCACATTCACATACTTCACCTCTCCGTTGCTTTTTGTTCTCTATCCCCACCATGTTTCTGCCTACATGTTCTAGACTTGGTGCAAATTGGAATGTGCAGCAAGGAGGACACTTTGATAACTGACCAGATTTTAGGACAGAAAATGCAGCTGAAAACTATTCTTGGAGACTGAAGACTCTTTCCAGTTTTGCTATTTCGCCTAAAACTAATAATTCTCTTTTCATTTCTCCAGTTTCAGTTCGGTGAATAAACCACTAGAGGCTAGTTCATAATTTTGCTGCTACTTTTTAGTAACCAGCCACCACTCATTACCATGATTGTAGGTAATGCTAGTGAGTAGCGGCTGTTTACTGACATCAACATTTTATCAGTTAGTTACAGTTAGTTATTTTCTATGTGATTAATAATGCCAATATGGCATTCTTCTCTGACTGAAGAAAAGGGTTGGAGAAACCATTTAAGCTCAAGAAACATTGATATATATTGCATGGCCTCCTCTTCCTACTTTTTATGAATGCCGCCCCTCTCTGCATCAACTTACTGAATTTGACCACTGCTGAACTATTTTGATAGCATATACAGGGCACCAGGGCAATGGAGAATCAGGGCCTTCTGACTTTTTGCTACCACTACTCTTCTGCCCCTTCTTTGTACGGCTCTCACAAAGACATTATGTGCATGCAGACTGCACCCAGAATGGCTGTGTGAGAGCCGCACAGTCATGACTGTCACACCCTCATGGCCCCAAAACATAGTCAGATTGACTTTTAACGGGTTAATCCACCCAAAACAGTGATTTAATAAAACAATATTTTTAGATTGAGTAACCCTTGCTGATATGCCCCCCTTCCCCTTAACCCCTTAAGGACTGAGCCAAATGATCAAAACAAAACGTAAACAAAACTTGGCATTTGCGTTATATGTCTGTCTAACCGTAATTCACCTCTTTCATATTAAATACACCCACATTTATTATATATGATTTTATTCAGGGGAAGCAGGGCTTTCATTAAACTTCAAATATTTAGGTATGGAACATAATTTAATATGAATAAAATATAAAAAAAAATAGGAAAAAATAAGATTTTTTTTAAATTTTCTTAGTTATACATGACATTTTAACTGTGAATGTCAAAATACTGTTTGCTTTTACTGCAATAAAATACACATATTTGTATTCAGCGATGTCTCACGTGTAAAACAGTACCCCCTATGTACAGGTTTTATGGTGTTTTGGGAAGTTACAGAGTCAAATATAGCATGTTACACTTTTTGTTTTTTCACATTGAAATTCGCCAGACTGGTTACGTTGCCTTTCAGACTGTATGGTAGCCCAGGAATGAGAATTACTCACATACTATTTGCAATAGTAGACAACCCAATGTATTGAAAATGGGGTATGTCCAGTCTTTTTTAGTAGCCACTTGAAAAAAGGCCCTAGTGGACTGAAACGTCGACACTGTAATCAACTTTTTGAAGCTTGAATAAATGGCACATTTTTGGCAACAGTATCGAGTCCTGTGAGTGCACTTTCAACAAGCTATTTTTTATTTTTTACTTATGTATATAGATATACATTATTTATTATTTCGTTCTACGTGTATTTTTTTTTTTTTATTATTCTTTATTTTTATTGTGCACAAGAATTGACAAACAGCCTTGGTTCGCCACAACAGCGGTGTCAAGGTAAGAGTAATTTCAAATTGCAGGACATGTTGTGACTATATTAAACAGGCACATTTTAAATTTTTGGTTGCTAACAAACAGCAGATACAACATAGTAGTAATGAGATATATAAGAAACTTCTTCGCTTAACTGTAGAATGAGTACTAGATTATCGAAGATTTGGTCAATGTTTTGTTCAATTGCAAGAGTACAGTTAAAAGATTAATAAAAGGAGTGAACATCACATAGTAACAAAGCGGGCCCTATGTCTAGTGTTCAATATTTACATTTGCATTACAATGTGTGGCATTATTTAGACTGGCACATTTTTAGTATTTAAGAAAGATTAACGGTGTAGTTGACATCATAAGAAAAGAAAAAGGAACAAGAAATAAAAACAGCTAGGTTATACACAATAGGCTTTCGTCAGTAGACAATGAAACAACAGGCGGAACATGCGAGTATTTAGAAATGTGCATGCAGATTGGGTAGCTTAAAGTCTCGCTTTGTGAAGTAGCAAGCATAACAGGTGAAAAGAGTTTGGGGGAAGTGTTTTGCATGCTGGAACCGGGTAGTCTGATAAGGAGGTAAATGTGAATACCATTATGTGGGCGTCTAACAGTGTCGGTATACACCCGAAATGAGTCCCGCTCCATCTGCTGGCAGAGGAATTGGTGAAAATATCAATTTCAGCCGATACCCTGGGATGTGAGGCCGTTGGCAGGTAATTGCTTGAGGCTATCCGCAGCCCTGATGAGCAGCAGCAGGTACCGGCCTCTCCACCTCCTGCCGATCTGTCTGCCCTCAGCTCTCCTGTGTGTATCTCCAATTGTGGCGTTGTGTAAGCTTTTCTGTAGGAGTGGGAGCCAGCCAGGCCGTGAGTGGTCGAGGTCTGTGGGTGGACTGTTTGGGTCTGCGGGGTGTTGCAGCTGGGCGCTCAGCGCCGTGAAGTACCCCACGGCCCTTGCGGCCTTGCCATGGTTGTCTTGAGAGGGCCTTCTCCTGGGTTGTGGTTGCTTGGTGGTGTTGGAATTTCTCTTTGGGAGTAAACCTCTCGGTTCTGTCGCTTGTCGGGCTCTCAGCCGCGGGGAACAGCAGCCGGCGGCGGGCGACATCGGGCCGGCTGTGGCCCGTAGGCTGTCTCTCTTCTTTCCCTGCTTCAGTTTGAGGTCCGGTTGGGTTCTCCGTGGCTCTCCCACCTCGTATTTCCTTCCACCAGGGTGCAAGTGTCGTCGCTTGTTGGTCGACTCCTTGGGTACAGCCCCTCCATGCCACAGTTTTCGCCATAGGTCCGCAAACAGTGCGTCCAGACGCTGCTCATAGTTTTCCAGCAGGCCTCCTATGGTCGGCATGGCAGTCGCCATTTTGGCTTAGATGCGGTGCGTCGTACCCGGATCGGGTATGTTTTGCTTGCCTGTCAGCTTGTCTGTCGCTAGAGTGATTGTGCCGGGATATCCCTCACCGGCGAGGGGGGGTGTACGGGGTCTTAGGCGTTGCAGTGTTTTCCCATAGGGTCGTTGGCGGGGAGGTCGGCCGCCTCTCCCCCACCCGCACCCGTTGGTAGGCCGCAGCTCTGTCTTCGCTTCTGAGTGCCTCTCCGAACCCGGCGGTCCAGCCCTTCGGGTCTCAGGGTAAGCCCGTTGCTCTGTTGTGCCAAGCTAGTGATTTTGCTTCGTAATTTTAAGTAAAAGTAGCTTTTTTGCCGGTTCTCGCACGGAGCTCTGGTTTAGTGCGACCAGGCTGCTCGGTGGTCAGGCCCCGCCCCCGTTCTACGTGTATTTTGATATCAATATATATTAATATCAAAATATAGTTAGAACGAAATTACACACATATATTTTTTTTTAATTATTTATTTTTTTATTTTTTAACGTATTTACATATTTTTTTTATTATATATAAATATATATATAATTATATATATATATTTAATCAATATCATTCTACGTGTATTTTGATATTAATATATATATATTAATAGTAAAATACACTTAGACAGTGTATGTGTAAATGTGTATATATATATACACTTAGATCATATCCTATAGACTGTAAGCTCATTTGAGCAGGGTCCTCTTCAACCTATTATTCCTGTAAGTTTTCTTGTAATTGTCTTATTTATTGTTACATCCCCCCCTCTCAAAATATCGTAAAGCGCTACGGAATCTGTTGGCGCTATATAAATGGCAATAATAATAATAATAATAATAATATATAATATATATATATATATATATATATATATATATAAATGATCTAAGTATATTTTATTTTTAACTGTAATATATTTTATTTCTAACATTAAGGGGTTAAGAGGGGAGGAGAAGGGCAGAGACAGTGTCAGCCAGTGATTTCACATGCCCCCCCAACCGCGGTCTGCAGCATCGTAATGCCGCCGGCCACGTTTAGAGCCAGTCCATTAAGGACGGCATAGAAAGCCCTGCGGTCCTAAGGGGTTAAAAATAAAGAAATAAACTAATTCATTGACACACCTCCACTGTGTTTGCTGGCAACATTACAAGCAACGCCCCCACATGTGCAACCCTGGAAATATGTGCTTGGAGGCTACTTGTAATGTTACATATGTGAGTTGTTGCTTGTGATGTTGTGTTCCTGTATGGCAAACATTTTGAGTTAGAATTAATAGTTTTACCTATTTTACAGCGCTGCAGAATATGTTGGTGCTATATAAGTAATTGTAATAACTGTGTCTGTGTAATGAGGCTGTATGAAGTATTGTATGTGTGGGGATGCTGCTTATGATGTATTTGTAAGGAGCATGCATGTGGTTTTGCATTAGTGGGGATGCTGCTTGTGATATTTTGCATATACACGAGGCTCCTTGTGGGTTTGCGTGTGTGAATGAGGATTTTCGCAGTGCAGTATGTGAGTGGAAAGGGCCTTTAGTGTCTGTGTTGATTAGGGGCTGTTGTATCGCTGTGGAGATAAAGGCTTTATAAGGAACTGTAGTATGTGCATCGGAACACATGGGGACATAAGGGTTTAGGGGGTGCAGGGGCTATTGAGAGTGTAGGAAGGATAGGTACTGTAGTGGGTGCTGGGAGTGATATGGTCTGTAGCAGGCGAAGGGGGTACAAGGGCTGTAGCTGGTGCAGAGGGACTGTAGCGAGAGCAGGGGGATAGGTGCAGTTGTGGGTGAACAGAGATTGGGTGCAAGGGAGCATAGGATCTGTAGTAGGTGCAGTGAGGGCATAAAGGATATAGTGGGTGCAGGGGGTATAGAGTTGTGTTGAGTGCAGAGGGAGCCTAAAATCTGTGCTGGCTGCTGGGTATCATATGGGCTGAAGTGGGAGCAGGGGGATAGAGGCTGCGGTGAGGGCAAAGGGGGGTACATTAGAGTGGTGTTGGTTGCAGGGGGCATGTGAGCTGAAGAGGGAGCAGAAGATATAGGGCAAGCATTGGAGGATAGGAGTCCCATCTCATCCATGCATCCTACATGTGCCACTGCCCTTTGCACTCCCCAATCCCTGTCTCTCCACCAGCACCAATGTTCTCCTTCAGAAAAGAATAAAACCTGGTGTCTGCTGTCTCTGCGATCAGGCTGAGAGCAGGAAGTGATGTCACTTCCCATCCCCAGACCCCGCCTCTTCCCCTGACAGAGCTATTCAGATGAGATCATGGTGGAGACATGGCACAGAGAGAGCAGGTGTACTGCCAGTTCTCACTGAGAATGGTTACAATGAGAGAGAGCAGGTGTACTGCCAGTTCTCACTGAGAATGGTTACAATGGGAGAGAGCAGGTGTACTGCCAGTTCTCACTGAGAATGGTTACAATGAGAGAGAGCAGGTGTACTGCCAGTTCTCACTGAGAATGGTTACAATGAGAGAGAGCAGGTGTACTGCCAGTTCTCACTGAGAATGGTTACGATGAGAGAGAGCAGGTGTACTGCCAGTTCTCACTGAGAATGGTGTGGGGGGGGGGGGGGGTAATTTACAGTGAGATAGGTTGCAGGAGCCCTGCTGCATGTGGCTGCAATGTATGTGCACAGTTTTACCTCTCTAGGTCTCCCCACTCAGACAGAGCATGGTTGGTTATCCATACCCCTAACAGTCAGGCAGCATCTGTATGAGATGAAAACAAAGACACATTGCATCTGGTGACATTGCTGGGTGGTTCAGGAAGATCATATGATTATCCCAAATAGCACACAGCATCCCCCCCCCTCCCCCCCCCCCCCCCCCCCACACACACACACAAAGCATCCCCACCCCCAGGTGTTGGTACAATATGCAAACATATTCACAAAACAGCTCCATTAAAATTGTGGATGAATATGTAATTACTGGCTAGGAAAATCATGTATTTTAATGTATACAAAATTTTTTCGTCTTAAACAGTCTTAAAGGGACACTAGGTACCCAGACCACTTCAGCTAATTGAAGTGGCCTGGGTGCTGTGTCCCTATTGCAATTAATGCTGCAATGTTAAAAAAATTGCAGTTACAGAGAACTGCAATGTTTACAATGCAGCTCTAATTCTGTATACAGCCACTGAGGGCGGTTTCGGAATTTAAACTGACCATATATGATGCTGGACGTACTCTCGCTCTGCATGAGGACCTCCAGTGGCAGATTTTCCCCATAGAAAAGCATTGAAGGGGGAGCGGGGGGACCTATTAAACCTATAGTGCCAGGAAAACAGCTTTGTTTTCCTGGCACTATAGGATCCCTTTAAATATGTACTTGAGTCTGGGATTGAAATTACTGATAGGGTTCACTCTAGAGGAGAGACAAATAACTAAAATAGTTTGGACATTTGAATATGTTATGTAAGTAGAAGTCTGGGAATCTGTAATAAAAAGACAGATCACAAAAATGATTACTTCAATAAAAAACGAAATTCTAGTATAAACTTTGCATACTTTTCCATAGGAAACTGTTCCTAAGACTCGATGAAATGTAAGTCTGTCTAACGAAATTGCAGATGTAACTGGAGGCTCGTTACATTTTCCTGTTGTAAATAAAAATAGATAATATTTTATAATCACATAAGAAGATTTCTTGAACACGTTTTCAACAAATTAGCACTTGGCTAATTGGCTCTGAACTCCGGGGGGCGGCATAGCACGTCCACGCCATCCTATTTACTTACCCGGTCGCCGGCGATCGCGGTGCGGGGACTCACCTGGCAACGTAGGGAATCCCCCTCCATCAGTTTCGGCCCCCCTGGGCCATGTGATCGCAAGGTCCTTGTGAGGACCTCGCAATCACATGGATGGCATAGCCGTCCAACAGAGTGCCACCAGGGGGAGTACCTGTAATGACAAGTACTCCCCCTGCTGCCTGAAAAAAAAGTTAATACATGTTAAAACAGTTTAGAATTAAAATATATATACTTAGAACATATATTTATACATTTATACAATATATACATAGATATATATTTATATATTATATATATATATATATATATTAAAATCAAAATACACGTAGAATGATATTGATTAAATATATATATATTTATCCTTATATATATATTAAAATCAAAATACACGTAGAATGATATTGATTAAATATATATAATTATCATTATATATAAATTTTTATATATAATATAAAATAAATAAATATGTAAATACTTTAAAAAATAAAATAAAAAAATTATAAATAAAAAATATACTGGCCAAAATTGGCGTTTAAATTAGTTTTTTGCATTTTTTACACACAAACAAATATTAACACTTACTTTGGCCAGTGTGTGTGACCAAGTCGCTACTAAAAAAAGACTGGACATACCCCATTTGCAATACCTTGGGTTGCCTACTTTTGCAAATGGTATGCCATCATTGGCTACCATACGGTCTCAAAGGCAACGTAACCAATCTGGCGAATTTCAATGTGAAAAAACTGAAAAATTTAACATGCTATATTTGACTCTGTAACTTCCCAAAACACCATAAAACCTGTACATAGGGGATACTGTTTTACACGTGAGGCATCGCTGAATACAAATATGTGTATTTTATTGCAGTAAAAGCAAAGAGTAGAACTAAATTTTTTTTTTAATTTGTATTTTGTCAATTTTTTTTATATTTTATTCATATTAAATTATGTTTCATACCTCAATATTTGATGTTAAATAAAAGCCCTGTTTCCCCTGAATAAAATTATATATAAAACGTGTGGGTGCACATAATATGAAAGAGGCGAATTACGCCTGAAAAGACATACAGCGCAAATTCATGTTTTTGTTTACGTTTTGTTTTGATCACAACGTGTACATTTGGCTCAGTCCTTAAGGGGTTAATTTAGGAGTACAGAAGGTGAAAAACAAAATTTTGACACCTACCTTCAAAGAAACCTCAGGTGTGCCAAAACATTTCATCCCTTAGTATATCCTGCAGTCAATTTCTTTCCCAGGTAAACAGCGGACACAAACTGGGCATCCACCTGATCTAAAATAAAACACGATTAATCACACCAGGAAACCTTAATCCATTGCTCCGTGGTCCATTTCTGATGTTTTTTTTATTTTATTTTTTTATGTACCAACAAATCTGTTGATTTATTGTTGAAAAATATACATGAGTAGAGGTAAACATACTATAACATAGCAAGGCAATAAAGACTATCATGCCAAGATCCTACAGTCAATTAGTACCAGGGGGAACAGAAAAATATAACAAAAAATCTATATGGTGACTGAACACGTGTTTTGGCCACTAAACGGTGCTTCCAAAGAAGAAACCTGTATTCCTTCATCGTGTCAAGATACCTGCTCCTTCTGTGTTATGATTTTGTACTAGCTTTTCTTTAAATGTGTTATGTTCCTTTAAATTTTATCTGTGTTGTGTC
Source organism: Pelobates fuscus (assembly GCF_036172605.1). Lineage (NCBI taxonomy): Eukaryota > Metazoa > Chordata > Amphibia > Anura > Pelobatidae > Pelobates > Pelobates fuscus. Next base: position 86,082,219 of record NC_086321.1, read on the forward strand.
CTTTTTTTAATAAAACGGGTTATAGCAGAGGAGTACATGTCAGGTAGATAGTTGTAGCATACGGTATAACCTTGAGCATATCAGCCTCTTTTAAAAAAAATGTTTTATATTAAACAGATGGCACTAGACTGAGTAAATGATGAGAGAATTAATAGAGGTTAACCATGCTAAACACCGGGTACTTCAGGCTAGGAATGCATGTGAAGATTCTAAGATAATATACATGTTAAACTAATTTTGACTACCTAGGTGATGTCCAGTTAAACAGAACTAAACATGCTAAAGACAGGGTTTATCAAGCTAGGTGTTCAGGAGAGTAGTACTATAGCATAAACAATATTGTAAAGCGCTACGGAATCTGTTGACGCTATATAAATGGAGTTAATGATAAACATGTCAACGTAAGTTTACAAGAGTGGCTAACTAGATACCTAACTAAGTGTGCATATTATAGTCATGCATCAGACATATATAACATGAAGAAAAGTATATTCGTCTGGACTGAAGTTGAGATCTGCAGCAGGTTGCTCTACCCGTTAAGTCCTCTCTATGCATGCTTATGGTATGAAGCTGATAGGTTAGTGGCAAATCTTAGAGAGGGCAAGTTTAAACCACCGGGGCCATTTTGGTTGGTAGGTGGCCTCTAGGCTAGCATACAGGGGCGTATTAGCCGCGAGGCAAACAAGGCATTTGCCTTGGGCGTCATTTTCCAGGGGGCGGCAAAAAAAGCCGCCCCCAAATGCCCAAGGCAAATGTCTTGTTAGCCTTGCGGCTAACAGACATGCCGGCGGGCTGCTGGGTGATCGGGCGGGCGGGCGGCCGGCTGGCCGGCGAGGGAGCACTTCCCCTGAGCTGTCTGCTCAGCTCCCTCGCCAGCCTCAGAGTGAGTCTGGGAGCCGGAATATGACGTCATATTCCGGCTCCGCCTCCCAGCCTCACTCTGCGGCTGGCGAGGGAGCTGAGCAGACAGCTCAGGGGAAGTGCTCCCTCGCCGGCCAGCCGGCCGCCCGCCCGCCCGCCAGGCAGTGCCGCCCGATCACCCAGCAGCCACTGGACCACCAGGGAGGAAGAGACACCCCCCTCCCCAGCATTCCCAAAGGTAAGGAGGGGGGTGTTAAATTAAAAAAAAAATTGTGTTAAAAATTAATTTAAAAAAAAAAGTGTTAAAAATAAAATAAAAAAAACGTGTTAAAAAAAAATTAAAAAAACAATTTGTTAAAAATAAATTTAAAAAAAAAAAGGGTTAATGTGGGTGGGTGAGTGTGTGTCTGTGTCTGTTAGTGTGTGTGTCTGTTAGTGTGTGTGTGTGTCAGTGTTTGTGTCTGTTAGTGTGTGTGTGTGTGTGTCTGTTAGTGTGTCTGTTAGTGTGTGTGTGTCAGTGTGTGTGTCTGTTAGTGTTTGTGTCTGTTAGTGTGTGTGTGTGTGTGTCTGTTAGTGTGTGTCTGTGTCTGTTAGTGTGTGTGTCTGTTAGTGTGTGTGTGTGTGTGTGTGTCTGTTAGTGTGTGTCTGTGTCTGTTAGTGTGTGTGTCTGTTAGTGTGTGTTTGCCTGTGAGTGTGTGTGTATGTTAGTTTGTGTCTGCTAGTGAGTGAGTGTGTTTGTCTGTTAGTGAGTGTGTCTGTTAGTGTGTGTGTGTTTCTGTTAGCGAGTGTGTGTGTGTGTGTGTGTATTTAGAATGCGGGGCGGGGGTGGCGCGGGGGGAGGGGGGGCGCCTGAGTTTTGTCCTGCCTAGGGCAGCACAAAACCAGGATACACCACTGCTAGCATATATGCATTAATGGCTGTATAAAGTAGCTTAAACAGGGGGGTGGGATAGTGGCAGAGTACTGTCACATTGTTTTTGAAATAAAGTAAGATAATAGGGCAACATGCTGAAATAAAACATAACAGTTGTTGTAGATGGTATTCACAGCTGTTGCTGGATCTCAGCCATTTGGTGCGACATCCTTCCAAGTTAACTTGGTTTTCAGCCGATTCCATGGAGTGGTAGTCCCTTCATGCCCCATGAAAGTCCATGCCATGGCAGGTATGGCACCACCGCACCTGCTGCGCCCTTCCAGTTTCCATGTCTGTGAGGGCTAGGGACGAGTTCCTGCTGCCAAAGTGTGGGTCCGGACCTTGCGTATTCAGCCCAAGGCCTTGGTGGGAGCCTGTGCCCGAAATTAATTTATCCCATCAGCAGGATCATGGGCCAATGGGGTTACCAATTGCCGGACAGCCCCCTGGGTGTATGGACGGCGGTGGAGGGTTACCTCCAATTGGGCCCCCAGCTTGCAAGAAGAGCGGGCAGGGAGTCCAGCATCACTACTCCTTTGTGCTGCATGGGATGTGGGCAGGTGTGTGCCATGCCGCTGGCAGGCCTCAGGCTGTTTTTAGGGATTGTCTCCCAGTGCATGATTGTGCTGTTGAGTAGCCGTAGGTGATATCCCCTGTGATCGATTATCCAAAAGCTCTGGCAGACAGCCTCGAATCTGTGATTAAAGGAGTCCAGTCACTCTTCAGCCCTCAGGCTCGGTCATGAGTGCAGCATTTCCTGGCCGGCGGCCATTTTAGTTTTGCCTCGTGGGCCTCGATTACGGGATAGGTTTGCTGCTCAGATGTATGTTAGCCACGGTGGGGACCAGGGTAATTCCCACCGGTCCAGGGGGGGGAGAACATTGTTTGTGGCAGGTCCCGCCTGTTGCTGCGCCGCAGGGTCCGGGTAATTGGCCACTCCACCCATCCGTCTCTCCTGGGCCTGCTGTGAACGAGATGCAGCTGAGTGCTGCAAAGTGCGCGCTAGCTGACTGTAATTCAGGCTTTTTTAGTGAGTCGATGCGGGAACTCTCACAATGTGCAGCCAGCCGCCATGATGCCCAGCTCCATTTCTGATATTCACAATCCCATTGATTGTGCTTTCTGCGGTGGACAGTGGTCATCATGGGCATCCTGACCGGACTGTGGCTGTGCAGCCCCATATGCAGAAAACTGATATACTGTGTGTTTTTACACCTTTCTATCATGGCCAGAATGAAGGAATTTGAGCTACAAAAGTTCTTCTGTGTGATCGGACCAGACAAGCAAGTGCATCCCATGTGCATCAATGAGCCTTGGCATTATCTCTAACATCCATGACATTGTAATGTTATAATCAATGTTATTCACTTCACCTGCCAGTGGTTTTAATGTTGTGGTTGATCAGTATAAATCCTAGTGGTAATCATTATTGTTTATTTTACACTGTACATAGTTATGTTATAATTAGTGATGTCGTGAACATAAAATTTTCGATTCGCGAACAGCGAACGCGAATTTCCGCAAATATTCACGAACGGGCAAACCAGGCAAACCGCCATAGACTTCAATAGGCAGGCGAATTTTAAAACCCACAGGGACTCTTTCTGGCCACAATAGTGATGCAAAAAGTTGTTTCAAGGGGACTAACACCTGGACTGTGGCATGCCGGAGGGGGATCCATGGCAAAACTCCCATGGAAAATTACATAGTTGATGCAGAGTCTGGTTTTAATCCATAAAGGGCATAAATCACTTAACATTCCTAAATTGTTTGGAATAACGTGCTTTAAAACATCAGGTATGATGTTGTATCGATCAAGTAGTGTAAGGGTTACGCCCGCTTCACAGTGACAGACCAAACTCCCCGTTGAACGCACCGCAAACAACCGCAAACAGTCCATTTGCACAACCGCAAACTCCCCATTTGCACAAGGTTGGATACCAAGCTAGCCATGTCCCGTTCCTTGTCCTCACTGATATTATTGAAGGTCTCTTCCTCCACCCAGCCACGTACAACACCAAGGGTCCCCGAAAGTCGACAACAAGCCCCCTGTATTTTTTTTTTTTAAATGTACACTACTGTTACACCAGATATGAGTTGCACTTGTGTGACACTGTGCCCTGGCAGGCCCTGAAACGCACACGTGTGAAGGAAACTGACTGCTATTATATTACAGTCAAAAAAGGTTTGTTTTTTTTTTAAATGCAAGCTATTGTGACACCAGATATGAGTGGTGGCACTGGGCAAATGGGCACAGTATATGCTGTGAGCCTGACACACACGCTGGCAGGCAGGCAACTGCAATTAGATTACACAGGAAAAAATATATATATACATCTCACTTTAAGCAGCTATCAACAAGCGAATTTTACCCCAGAAGGGGATGACCTAGCAATGTTGCTCCTACCTGACCGACCCGACATGCTTAATAGCGGTCAGCAACTCGACAGAGTCTTACTTACCTCCGCGTGGCAAGTGTGGCCTGGTGCTCACCGGGCGGGAGAGGCGGCCGATCTCCCGATCCTGGGATGCCCAGGAGCAGCTACTTCCCGGCAGGAGCTCCGTTACCCCCCCTCGGACCGGTGGGGGTTATCCCGGTCCACCCCTGAGAGGCTGTCTGGAGCTAATGGACGCACAGAGCACAGCCGCCCAGGCTGACATACTCATCTGCGACTCTTCCAATATGGCGGCAGCCGCATGTCCTCCAGGTACCAGCAAAGTATGGCAGGATATTGAGTCTAAGCTGGACAGACTCTTTAATCAATTTTGGAAGCAAATAACAAGCAGGAAGCCCCAACAAGCTCCACCACAGCCCCAACAAGCTCCACCACAGCTAAGCGAAGCAGTCCCCATTAAAATCCACCAACGCAAAAGGCGTCAAAGATGGGACCGGAGGCACAAACAGAAATGCAGAGCCTGTCCCACGTCAAGCACTCGCCTCCACCTTAAGCCACGACAATCCCGCACCGGACGTGAAGCACCACCAGGGCAGATCCGACCACCCGACAAAACAAGCTTCCACCACCTCAAGCCGCGAACCCGGCACTCAGCCAGAGACTTGCCTTTGTTGTTCCAGGTATCAGGGACTCCCAGGGTCTGCACCTGGCGCCCAGAAGGGATCGGATGAGCACAAGCAGTAAACAGCAGCCTGCCAAGCATGTCCCACTATAGCCGATCCTCCACACCATGCCTTTGATCACATGAACTGCTCTCTGCACATTAACTAATCGTAAAGTAGCAAGCGTTTAAACATGTCATTATTTCACCTCCTAAAGAGTTTATTGTCGTAGTTCCTTACATGCCTTTACCTTAACCGTTCATGTATTATGTTATTCACTAGTCTCATCTCATGGGGCGACTCACACTTGATTTATAACTAGTGGTGGAGCTGCTGATATAAATACACAGTTGATAACGTGCAAGCTACACCCTAAACATGACAACTATCTTTCACAACAATGTACTGCTATATACTCATACCCTCAGTGCAACTAGCCATGATATACGCACGTTCAGCCTAGCATGCTCAAATATAACACACTTCTGTCTAAAAATAAATAAATAATAATAATACAAAAAAAAAGAATGCAGCTTCCGAATGAATCTAAAATGGATGCTGTCCAGGAGGTGGGAGGGTCTGCTGCTGATTGGCTGGAATGTGTCTGCTGACTGTGAGGTACAGGGTCAAAGTTTACTCAATGATGACGAATAGGGGGTGGACCGAACATCGCATATGTTCGCCATCCGTGGCGAACGCGAACAAGCTATGTTCGCCAGGAACTATTCGCCAGCGAACCGTTCGGGACATCACTAGTTACTACATATTCAGTTCTGGAACATTGTAATAAATGCCCCTCGTTCAAGGATAATATTAATTTTATAGCAATAGAACAAGTGCATTTGGATGAAAGAGGAGGAGATTTAATGCTTAAATTAAGAAAAAGAGAAAGCTTTTAGATACACAAGTTAAAAACGATGCAACCTCGAGGCTTGAATGTAGACTTTGATTTAGTCTGTTTTTTAAAATAGTTCTTTTAAATAGTTCTTTTAAGGGCCCCTTTAAGAGTCTTTCAAATTCTCTTTATATTATAAGATATTAGGGTTTGCGGGTTTTATTATTATTATTACGTATGATTAATTACTTTTTAGAAGGGTATTTTTTATGATTTATAGGTTTCTAGACCATTTTTTATATGGGGTTCACTCTAGATGACACAGGATGTAGTTGGTGTCTCCTTTAAAGGTTTTGGGTATATATCACTTGGATAGTTTTCTTGATACATATTAACTCCTTTTGGTATGTTTAACACATTAAGACACTTTTTGTGACATGTGTTGTTGAAAAGGTATATAGTTTTTATGGAGTATTTCTGTTTTAACCTTTTCTTTTTTTATGTGCCATTTGCCTCCTCTATATATGTTTTATGAGCCACTTTGGGACTGTTTATGGAAAGATGGGAGGACTTTGCATGGACTTCTTGATCTCCCGATTATTATAACAAGGTGCAGATTGTGCACATGCGCACAAGGAGGAACGGCACATGAGAATGAGGCTTGGAACGCCATCAGTGCAGATGAGCCGCAGCCGTTGCAGCTTGACGTGGATAGGCGGATGACTAAGGCGGAAGCCTTACCGGGTAATTTAAAACCACACAGAAAGGAGAAGGACGACGCTGCACGGGAGATCTTTGAAGCGATTACCCCTGAGGAAGTCCGATTGGTAACGGACGAAACGCGTAGGGTTGGACTATTGTAGTGAGGCTTTTATTCTGTTATTTTGGTTTTATTTTTATCTTTGTAACAATAAATAGTTTTTACAACGTATAACAGTATCCCTCATATTCGTTATCAACTGAAGGAGGATGGCTGTGGAAAATGTTTGATGATATGCCTTTACATCACTACTAACTTGTAAGTGCAATCTATTGTAGTGCAGGATATAAACATATATCATCTACACTTATTTTTGGTTTATTTCTCTCCTACATGTCCACGCTTTCATGCTGAGGACCTCACATCATCTCCCTACTATTGAGATATGCCTGCTATCAATATGCGTCTGTGAGTGCAACCTATTAATTGGTGTATGAATGTATATTGGCTATACTACTCTATGAGTTTTTATTTTTATTTTCTGTAGACCTTTTCTATATACATTGTTTTGCGAGGCCTGGGAGGAGTCCTGTTCTCTACAGTTTAGAACCATTTAGGTATTATTGATACCTGTCTGTGTGCTTGTTTTGTATTTTAACGTATGATTAGTGTATTTTTACCTAGATTTCAGTAAGGCTTTTGACACTGTTGCACATAGAAGGCTTATCAATAAACTGCAATCTTTAAATTTGGATTCCAATATTGTTGAATGGGTAGGGCAGTGGCTGAGTGAAAGGCAACAGAGGGTTGTAGTCAATGGAGTATATTCGAAGCATGGGCTTGTCACCAGTGGGTTACCTCAGGGATCTGTACTTGGACCCATTCTCTTTAATGTTTTTATTAGTGATATTGCAGAAGGTCTTGATGGTAAGGTATGTCTTTTTGCTGATGATACAAAAATATGTAACAGGTTTGATGTTCCAGGAGGGATAAGCCAAATGACAAATGATTTAGGTAAACTAGAAAAATGGTCAGATCTGTGTCATTTAATGTGGATATAAAAAACCAAGGGCAGAGTATCAAATATTTGATAGAGTTCTAACCTCAACATCTGAGGAAAGGGATTTAGGGCTAATAATTTCAGATGACTTAAAGGTAGACAGACAATGTAATAGAGCAGCAGGAAATGCTAGCAGAATGTTTGGTTGTATAGGGAGAGGTATTAGCAGTAGAAAGAGGGAAGTGCTCATGCCATTGTACAGAACACAATGTGAGACCTCACTTTTAGTATTGTACGCAGTACTGGAAACCATATCTCCAGAAGGATATTGATACTTTGGATAAAACTTACAAGGAAAGGTGAAAGGATTTTAACCTGTATAGTTTGGAGGAAAGATGAGACAGGGGGGATATGATAGAAAATGTAAATGTAAACACAGTAAAGGAGGAGACTATATTTAAAAGAAGAAAAATTACCACAACAAGAGGACATAGTCTTAAATTATAGGGGCTAAGGTATAAAAATAATATCAGTAAGTATTACTTTACTGAGAGGGTAGTGGATGCATGGAATAGCCTTCCACCTAAAGTGGTAGAGGTTAACAAAGAGAAGGGATTTAAGCATGCGTGGGATAGGCATAAGGCTATAAAATAAGGCTAGGGACGCAATGAGAGCAATTAGAAAATTGGGCAGACTAGATGGACCAAATGGTTCTAATCTGCCATCACATTCTATGCTAGCAGAATGCTTGGTTGTATAGGGAGAGGTATTAGCAGTAGAAAGAGGGAAGTGCTCATGCCATTGTACAGAACACTGGTGAGACCTCCCTTGTAGTATTGTGCGCAGTACTGGTGACCGTATCTCCAGAAGGATATTAATACTTGGGATAACAATTACAAAGAAAAGTTAAAGGATCTTAACATGCATAGTTTGGAGGAAAGACGAGACAAGGGGGATATGATAGAAAATTGAAATACATAAAGGGAATCAACACAGTAGGAGGAGGAGACTATATTTAAAAAAGTAAAAGAAGAAAAACTACCACAACAAGAGGACATAGTCTTAAGTTGGAGGGGCAAAATAATATCAGGAAGTATTACTTTACTGAGAGGGTAGTGGATGCATGGAATAGCCTTCCAGCTAAAGTGGTAGATGTTAACACAGTATAGGAGTTTAAGCATGAGTGGAATAGGCATAAGGCTATCTTAGCTATAAGATAAGGCCAGGGACCCAATGAGAGTATTTAGAAAATTGGACAGACTAGATCGGCCGTCACATTCTTTGTTTCTCTAAAAACAGCTCCTTTATTTTTAAAGGGACACTAGACCACTTCAGCTTATTTTAACCCTGCATTTGTAATATTGTAGTTATTGATAAACTGCAATAATTACATTGTAGGGTTAACTCTCAGTCAGCCACTAGAGGCGCTTAACGCTCTGCATGAGGACAACTTTGTATTCCTAGCACCATAGTTTTCCTTTAAACTGCTGTGACATGGGGCAATTAAACCTTCACTGTGTAATGAGATAACTCAATTAAACATGTGTCTATTTGCCTGTTTCTACTCAGACTAGTAACAATTTTAATAATATCCAACTGTACGGTTCCTGTGTGCATTTCTGAGGTTTTACACTGAGACATGATAATGTAGATTACATCTGCAGCACAGGAAATGGTTATACACATTAAAAATAATAAGCAGATAAGTTTACTTCCCCACGGATGATGCTTATCATATTGCTTTATCATATTCAGCAGAAGTGCTTAAAAACAGGATTGGATGCTTTCTTAAGAAATAATATTCTGGCTAATTAACCCATTCATAACATTGTTCTGTACCGTAACCCCTTCACTATTAAAATCATAAATATACAGTAATGGAAAAAATTATTTGATCCCCTGCTGAATTTGAATATTTGTCGACTGACAAAGAAATGATCAGTCTATAATTTTAATGGTAGGTGTATTTTAACAGTGAGAGACAGACTAACAAAACAACAAAAAAGTTATAAATTGATTTGCATGTCTTTGACCATTTTTGTTTATACATTTTTGCCACATTTATTTATTGGTGAGAAAAAATAAGTTCTATCATACTAATATTTCAGACCATATAGTGTCAAATATTGTATTATGTCTAAAGCCTTCTATTTAGAAATGGAATGGATTTTGATTTGAATGCTCTAACCCCTGATGATCCTAATAGCGATTTTGAGATCTGAAATTTTCTAAGATAAAGAAAATATAATTTATCAACATTTTCTATTTGTATTTTTTTTTTTAACATGTCAATTTTTTATATATACACCAAAAAAAATTCCAAAAGTGTTAGGCTTCAGCTTTGTGAGTATAATAGCTTTAAATAACATTTTATATATTATTTTACGTATTTCTTTTATCTGAGACTACTTGGGAAAGTACCCTTTGAAATTGCTCTACAGAAGACGGTACAAAAATCTCTTCAAAACCAGAGCTTTATGTGTTCCATTGGAATTATTTTTATAATCACAATTTGTGAAGGTTTTACACTATTATTTATATTTTTGCATTTAAATGAATATACACCTGATTTTAAAAGATACATAAAAGAAAGCAAAGTGTTTTACCTGTTTTATCACGATCACATTTGCATATAAACGGGTAAATAACACTCCACTGTGTTTTATTATTGACTGTTATTATTACAGATTTCTATTCCCCCAATATTTCTATAAGAATGAATGAATGAATGAAAATAAAAAGTGCCCAATTGTATTTTTATGTTTGTCTAAGCAGCAATCTATGCCACATACTAAGCAGCAAAACTACCACAACAAGAGGACAGTCTCAAATTAGAGGGGCATAGGTTTAAAAATAATATCCAGAAGTATGACTTTACTGAGAGGATAGTGGAGGCATGGAATTGCCTTCCAGCTGAAGTGGTAGAGGTTAACACAGTGAGGGAGTTTAAGCATGCATGGGATAGGCATAAAGCTAGCCCAGACTTAAGATAAGACGAGGGAATAATTAAAAGTATATCAAAATATTTGGCAGACTAAATGGGCCAAATGGTTCTTATCTGCCGTCACATTCTATGTTTCTATATACTCAAATTTTCTTTATATCATATGTTAATGTATTTGCAAATGAAATATATGTTTGAAAAAAGTTACGCCACTATTTTTTTCTCTAAGTACAAATTGCTTAAGGTTATAAGCATTTTTGTTTTTTAGATTTTTGCTATTTGTGTTCATCATTGAAACACATAATAATTTTTAAAGCTGTTTTTACATCTGATTTTTTTAAACAAATCTCCATTATTTCCATTTTGCTTTCCTTTGTAAATGAGAACAATTTGAAAAGTATATATTTTTTCTATTATAGTTTGTAAATTAGTGGAGAAATGTATGTGAATTTTTTTCCTTTGAATTTTGCAAACCCTACTGATTCTTCTGCGGTAATATTCCCAACTGTGAGTGCTACATAGACTTAAAACATTTCAATACCATAGAATATTTTGATATAAGCGTTTATATTTGAACTATATTTAACTCCAGGCCTTCCTTTTATTCTGTGAATTTGAGGGACAAGGAATCTTTTTGGTCACTGTACCAAAGTTCAAAGGGGTTAATTAATTTTCATAGAGGGGGCAAGCATAGGGGGGGTGAGTAGATGAGAAGAAAAGCTCTTTGATATACTCAAAAGCCTTTACCATTCACTTGTAATTACTAAATATAATAAGGGAGAACAGACACATTAAGCGTTACTATCATTGTGTGTATCAGGTTCATGGGTGCCCAAAGCTCATTGATGTACATGGGGATCGAAGATGTACATAATAGCATTTCCTGACATGTATTAGTCTTTGAAACTCATTATATGTCAGATCCCAGAGTTTTAGTATTATCATTTGCTGGCTGATCTTGGCATGCATGTTTGTACACCATGACCTGTAAACCCTGATATGTCCGGACTGTCACTCATCCCCTGCAGACAGATTTTATAACTGCATTTCATCTTAAAGTGCTTAATGTGGACTTTAACAGCTTATGGAATCGTTGAAAAATATATTTCACACTTTAAAATGAATATGATTTTTTCAGCAATTTTGTGGTACAAAGTGAAATATATGCTGCATATAGGGAGATTAGCCCCCTCCTCCCCCCAATAAATGACCGGCGGGATTGGCATCCAGTTTCTGCAGCTCTGCAGAAACCAGACGTTGTAAATGATTTGCCCCATTACAAGGAACCTGGCCAGGGTACACTTGGCTTCATAACCACTACAGTAGGCTGTAATGATTATGATGTTTGGATTAACCCTTTAATGCTGTATAGACGTTCATCATGTTTTACCTTTTGTGTCTGTAGATGATGTTGATGGATCTGGACAAATAAATGTGAATTAAAATGAAGTCTAACGTGTCTAGTATTGAACTTGAGACAACAATATCATTACAATAAAATGACAAATTTCACTTTACTCATCAGCTCTCTACTACCACATTGGAGCGCCGGTATCCACACCAATGCTAAATCTTATGATAACCTCTGGAGGGATCCATCTCTGAGCTAGTTGAAGTGGACATTCAGTGGGGGCCCTCCACAGCCAGCTTCCCTTGCAATTATAATACCTGTAAATGCAGCATTATTAGTAAAACGTATTAGAAATTGAAGAGATTTTACTTATTTTATTGCAAATAATGATGGCTTCCACTTTCTGTATTTAACGCTCTGTATTAGTACATAGGAGCACACAAGTAAAAACTAGACCACAAATTAATGAAACTAATCAAATTAGTCTATATAATAAGTTAAGGTGCTATCAATGGTTTACTAGCACCCCTACTGGTAAGGAAGTAATACACAATTTATAACCAAAAGAATGCTAAGTTATATTAAAACCGTGTTATTCACTAAAGTCAGAATTCCAAGTGAATTCCAAGTGAATTTCAAATTTAAGGTTGTAAAAGTCATTTATGCTTTCCATTCAGCTACTGTGGCGTTAAATCTGAAATTCACTTTGAATTCTTACTTTCGTGAATAACCCTGTAAGTCTTTATTGAATATAAACTTATCAGCCACAACATTAAAAACACCTGCCTCATGTAGGTCTCCTTCGTGATACCAAAACAGGTGTGATGCATCGAGCTATGGACTCCACAAGACCTCTGAATGTGTCCTCTGGTATCTGACACCAAGACATTAGCAGATCCCTTAAGTCCTGCAAGTTGCGAAGTTGGTCTTCCATAGTTCAGAATTGTTGATTTAGCACATCCCATAGATGCTCAATTGGATTGAAATCTGGGGAATATGGAGGCCAAAGCAACACCTTGAACTCTTATTTATGGTCTTCAAACCATTCCTGAACAATTTTTGCAGTGTGACAGTGTCCATCATCCTGGTGTTAGAGGCCACTGCCATCAGGGAACACCATTGCCATGAAGAGGTGTATGTGGGCTGCAACAATCTCTTAGTAGGTGGTACATGTCAAAGTAACATCCACATGAATGCCAGGACCCAAGATTTTCTTAGCAAAGCATTGCCCAGAGCATAAAACTACCTCTGCGAGTCTGTCTTCTTCCCATAGTGCATCCTGCTGCCATCTCCCCAGATAAACAACGCTAACTCAGTTATCTACATAAAAACATGATTCATCAGACCAGGCAATCTTCTTCCATTGCGCCATAGTCCAATTCTGATGCTGATGTCGCCATTCAAGGCACTTTCAATCATGGACAGGGATTATCTTGGGCACTATGATCGGTCTGCAGCTAGGCAGCCCCAAATGCAGCAAACCGAGATGCACTGTCTGTTCTGACACCTTTCTATCATGGCCAGCATGACGTTTTTCAGTAGTTTGAGCTACATTAGCTCTACTGTGTGATTGGACCAGACAGGCTAGTCTTCGATTCCCATGTACATCAATGAGCTTTGGGCACCTATGAACCTGATGCACACTGGGAACATAGCTTTGCATTTTGGAAATGCTATGACCAAAGTCATCATTATTTGGCCCTGGTCAAAGTCACTCAGATCTTTTTTCTTGCCCGTTTTTCCTGCTCCTAACACATACAATTAAAAAAACTGTCTGTTCACCTGCTGCTTACTATATTCCACCCCTTGACATGTACCATTGTAACGATATAATCAATTTTACTCACTTCACTTGTCAGTGGTTTTAATGTTGTGGCTGATCAATGTACATGTTATAAAAGTCTCTTACATGTCCCATTCAAAGATCAGGATGATTAGTATATTCATGGATAACAGAAAAAAGACACTGTCAAACAGTAAGACAAAACGACACAAATATACATAGTAATCCAAATAATAAGCAATATATTGTATGGACACTACAAATATCACTGTTTAGTAAACATGTGGTAGGCAAATACGTATTTCAGGCAAAAAAGCGTTTGCCTAAGCAGATCTTTATTTGATCTTTAACCCTTTAATCTTTTTTTTTTTTATTATTATTATTTCAGACATGCACCCGCCTTGTATAGTTTGCTAATACTTCCATATTTCAGGCCTTGGTACTCTTGTCATCATTAATATCTCCTGCTATCCTATTAAACTCCCTGTGACCCCCCCACCCGGATCCCCATTCCCCGTTCCCCTCCCCTGTTTGATTTTATTGTATATTCTTATTTATCAATTTGCTTTGCCCTTTTGCTATTGGAGAGAGAGACACTTATGTGCAGTGTATTTTTCTTATTTTCTTATTGTATTTTGTCTGCCCATCTGAGGGTTGAGACTTTTACCTCTTTTCTCTTCTTCCCCTAAATTCTAATTTTTAAAACAATAAAAGAGTGGTAATACAATACAGTAAAAATTCAAGTGCTAGTAGTAAAAAATCTTAAAAGAACTCAAGAAAGAATCCAAACGTTGTCATAATTCCGTTAGGGGATTATTTTCATTGTAGAAATAACAGAATCAGTGGTGGCTTGAAATCCATATCAACATGCAAAGGAAAACACGAGAAAACTCAAACGGTGGTGTATGTATGCAGTGAGGTCCCAGTATCCATACCGGACCCCACTACCCCTTGTGGCATCGCAGGCTCTCTCTCACCGGTGTCCTCTCTATTTTCTGCTGTGGACCTTGTTGCTTGACAACGATCAGAGTGTGGATCGGAACGTTGCTGTGTTTGCCATCTTTCTCCAATAAAACTGCTGTTTAAAAAGACCCTCAGTGCCTGGACTACATTGTCTTCACTATATGAAATGGGGGTTTGCCAGCCCTAGGTACAGTGCACCGAGCTCTATAAGTGATGAGAGTGCATATCCCTCCTTTGTTTGCAGGCTCTGCCTCTTGTGGCAGGGTAGATGAGATGGCACCCTCTGGGGTGGCTTCCAGAGCTGTCTGCTGTGAAGTTGGTGTGAACACAAGCAGGACCCCGCGCTTCCAGTGACTGAAGCCTCTCCCATTGCCGGCGATTCTCTCATCGGCTACACTATGCATCAGTAATCTGCTGTGGTCTGCGGCACATTTCTGCTGTTGGCTTCTGCAGTGATTTCCCGCCATTGAAGCATGGCCCATTGGCTTGTACCCGCCAGCAAATCCGAGGGGGCAAGGGCATAGTACTCCTAGGGCACAAATTTCTCCACATAGGCTACCCAATCAACCCACTGCTCCACTTTCTCATAGAAAGCGTCCATCCAGCCTGGATGGGTCACATTCACCTGGCGATCATGATCCTCGTGGGCTAGGTCCTCTACTGCGATTGCTAGCAGCTCCCCATCACTTACTCTCCATCACCTTTGGAATACCTGTAGTCCTGCATTCTCTGGGCCACTCTGATTGATCAGGTTAACATGCTGGAAGCCTGTGGTGTTGGTTCAGACACTCTATTCTGCTACTTAGCCATGTTGTGTCCCTCAGCAGCACTCTGAGCTCTGGTGTCAACTTTAGCATTTTCAGTTCACTGTACTGCAAGTTATCCCACCGCTTGCCACCAGTTTGTGACGATACGATTAAATATTGTCCGTCGGTTTACATAACTTGTGTCACGAACGCACCCTACTCCAAGAGTGTGCGTGACGTAGTTGTGGTGGTGAAAGGGTTAAAGTACACTATTTGTCTGCACTAGACCGGAAATAATGACAAAATCCCCCTTTTAACACCACCCACACTTAAACATAATAATATAACTATTACTATCTTATCGCTGCCACCACCAAGACAATTTATAAATGGGGTGCCTTGGTCCCCTAGGTAAATCAACAATAAAAACCCACCAAATATTACTTAGCACAATATCTATGTAATTACAAAAATACTAACTAGTCTCTTCAGGTAACGTGATTCTTAACCAGACAAAGGTAGAACTTAATAAATGAATGTTTATTATGAGCAAAAATAGTCACAGTGCATATAACAATATATAATAAACAAATTATTTACACCAACAGCATTTAAAAACAAAAAGGATAAAATAACAGAAGTCCTAATTACTCACTTAGGTTTTCAAAGTACAACTTCTGTCCAGGGGGTCTCTGGCAAGGAAGGATGATGGTGACTCACTCAAAATTAGATCTTGGCCCCAAGCAAGTACACCACCACCCTTTAGGATCACAGGAGATATACCCTGTGGATTATCACACCTCACCCAGGGGCGGAGCCAAGGCGTACCTATAGTGATTCTAAGTGACCACCTCCTTTGTTCCAGAAACAACAAGCCAAATATAAACTTTTGGTTTTATCTCCTCTACTGTACTTGCCACAGAAATAATAATTGCCTCTATGAATTTGCTATTGTTTTCCCATTCCATAGACATGTTGCACGCCCCGCCCACGATCCAATAGGACAGACATCACAACTCCTGCCACGCGGTTTAAGTTGTGCAACTCATGTTTAGGCTTAATTAAGAGATTGGGCTTGTCCCAGTCCAAATATAATAAAAATGAGGCTTAATTTTTAACCTGTGGGTAAGTATTATTGCTTCACTTGGATAAGATATTGGAACACAAGGATCTTTATGAAACTAATCCCGTTACCATATCAAAAGGATTGAACTATCCTTTACAAGGTACATGCCAAATGGATGAAGAGACATTCAGACTTTTTCCAAGTGTAGAACCTCACACCTTGCAGAGTCTTAGTTACTTCCCTTCCATATAGTAAACTCCTTTTCACATTCCTATGCCATTCATACTACCCCTTCTGTCATCTGACCTATGTGGGGGGTTCCAGCTTCAAAAGATGTAACCCCTGTTGACCTCAGCAATAGCATATCTGTAATCTGTGCCATTTACTACACAAATTACATTAAAGGATAATATTTCATAGTGTAATAATAAATTATGCACCCTTGCCGTGACAACTTGCACCACTAAACTGCTCCACTAAATGCTAGGACTCATCTTTGGTAGCGTATGCTGGATATAAAGAGCTGATATCTAGTTACTAAATGATATGCTTTCCATCTAGTCTTCTGGCAATACTCTTATTAGTAATTGTACTCTTATTAGTAATCTGTAGAGGACAATGAATAGCAATATCTTGTGAGACCAGCTTCTCTCTTGGCAACTCCTTAGAACTCAGACTTGGACACTGACTCAGTTTGTATTTCACACCTAACTGTACTTTATGCCTGCATTAATAATAATACAGAAATACATACAGGCAGGCATCCTTACAATTACTATTACTGCCTTTAGCTATGACCTAGCTATTTTTTACTTGTTCATGGGTCCTGGGACCAAGCAGCCAGCCAATAGGTCTGAAGACTCTGTTACTGGGATCCCCGAATAACAAACCAGGACAGAGATCCAAAAGAAACTAACACATCATTTTCTACTTTGGGCAAGGACTAGCCCTTAGCAACCTGTTCCCAAACATGTGATATGTATATCCTCTATCCCACCTCTGATATTTAGCTCCAAGATTTCTATAGTACTGCAGAGTTCCTGTGGAACCCCCTTCCCTTCTCAGTTAAATGTTCCTCCAGTCTCCATTCCCTCAAAAATTCATTGAAAACTCACTTCTTCAGGAAAGCATATCAACTAAACTGTTAACAGAATTCCCTCCCCGCACCCTGATTCCTCCCCTGCAACTGTAGAAAAAATAAAAAACATTCACATACTTAGCAATCAGTGATTACTTTTCCAGCAATCTACTTTTCTACTCCTACCCTTACCTTTTGTGTCACTATAAGAGACACTCTCTAGCATGTAAGCTCATTGAGCAGGGCCCTCAATCCCTCTGTTCCTGTGTGTCCAACTCGTCTGGTTACAAATACATGTCTGTTAGCCCACCCATTGGACAACACTGCGGAATTTGTTGGCGCTTTATAAATAATAAAAATAATAATAAGGCAGACAAGGTTTAAAAAATGCAAATACACAAAACACTGGAGAACGAGCAATAATATTTCATACATAAACTATATAAAACAAGTAACATTTTCAAACACATTAAAAAGCAACAATATATATATTTAGATTCTTATTTGGTTGCCCTACTCTGTATACCAGCATTATGTAAATATACACAAATTTTCAGTCAGCAGAGGGCGCTTGCAGAGTTATCAAGCTAACAATGTATAGTTTGTATATTAATAGCTACTGTCACAAGCCCTTTTCAGCGGCTCTTGGGACCAGGTCCATAGTCTGTAGGCAAGAGGCTGGCCTTCAAGCCTCTCTAAAAGGAGTCTCTATCATATACATCTGATATATATACATTATCATAAACATGTACACAGAAATAAACTAATACATTGATGGATCTTGCTGATATGACTTTCAATCATTGAGTTCGAGAGTAATCTCCATAGATGCAGTGCAGAATTTCGGTATCTAAAAAACAATTCAGGAACCGAATCAGAAGAAGCAAACAAGTGCAAAGATAGGCCAATCAGAATACCTCAATGAGAGAAAAAGAGGAACAATACAAAAAAAAAAAAGTATTTAAATATTATCAATTATTAAAAGAGTTAACATTCAATCGTTTTTTCCCCATCAATCATCTCTTTTTTTCGTGCTACGGACCGAACACTGAATCACAGATCAAACCGCCATAATTGTCTATTAAATATATATATATATAGGGGTTGATTTTTTGTGAAAGATTGCAATGAGACATATACAGCTCCAGGTGTTTCACAGTGAACAAGTACCAAAGTAAGCCTTGGTGTATCACAAAAGATTTGATGGCAGATATCACAGTAATTAAAAAGGGTTTGTTACATAAAAACATTCACAGATTAAGAATAAAAATACATATTTCTGAATAAAACAGAAAAAAAAGAAAAGAACAATACAAAACATTAGTCATGTGTAGAACGGTTGTCATAAACAAAGAATTTATAGGTTATGGACAAATAACGCAGAATAGGAGACCGAGGTCATTGTATTAGATGAAATCCCCGACTTTGTGCACAAGGTGTGTGACCCATACATCCATAACTTGGTGAAAACCATGAAAAGGCTGTTGTAATGTAGAGGTGGTCTCTTCTAAGGCCCTGATTTCATTAAATCTGTTTATCCCGTCCTGATGGGTATGAGGTGGGACCTGTTTCTCCTTCAGTGGTATGAGTGATTTTGCCATAGGTGTAGAAGGCAAGATCGTTTAATAGCCTATGTAGGTAAATGAAAGTAGAGTAATAAAACTTTGGCTGGGGAGGTAATAAAGAGGAATTTGTTTTTTCAGTATTGGAAATTAAGGCACATCTTCTCGAACTATGCAGTAATGAACACTGAGTGGGAGTAAAGACGAGACTTCTGGTGAAAGATGATAAACTTCTAGGAATTTACGCCGTACCCTCAGAGTGTAGCTATTTGTATCTGACAGAGCAACATAAAATTTGGGACAGTGAGGTAATCTGCCTCTTCACCAAGGATTTGTCATTGTGAAGGCAACTCTAGACCAGTGACCTGGCAAGAAAAGCTGCCACATAACAATGGTGAAAGTCAGGCACGACGAGTCCACCCGATTCAATAGAAGAACATAAGATATACATTTTCATTTTAGGTTTTCTACCTGCCCATATAATCCAATGAAGAAGGAGGAACTAGGCACATAAAATGGTAAGGCAGCGTATGTGTACAATAGCCTGGGCAAAAGTCATACTATTGGTGTTTCAAAAAGTGATAGATTCAAGTAAAGGTAAGTAACTAATATATAAGGTTGACATGTATTATCTGAGAGTTTTATGCCAAGTACGTCAAAGAGCAATGTGCCTTTCCCATGTAACTTGTGAATGCAACACCTATGTAGTACAATTCATCGTAGTTTACAGAAAACTCACTATATTGTTCCATTTCTGACATTAATGGGAGGAAAGTTATTGAAAACCGTAGGTCATCTGCATATGCAGATACTGCATAAGCTTCATCCCCATAATGACTCTTTTTATTTGAGTCAGTATTTGGAATGCAGCTTAGGGCCAGTGTTGTCCCTGACCACAGTTAAAAAGGTTTTAAATGGAAAGACAAAAAGCAGTGGGGAAAACTAGACTTTGGCTCCGCCAAAGTTTTCGTTTTAACCATTTACATTCAGACAAATAAATAGATTTTTGTTCATTCTGAATTTCTGCTTTTTGTTTAATCATTTTCTGATGAAATTTGATAGTTTGGGAATTTCAAACAAATGAAATTCTGATCCATGTTGTGGCTGCATCTTGCAGTCATTTGGTAGATAACTCCCTAAATTGGTACCCTTGTGGGATTGCTTTATTTAAGGGAACTAGGGATCTGTTGATAGCTCCTTTTCGGTATCCTTATAGCAATTCCACAAAGATTAGGGAGCTATCTACTCAAAAGCAGATAAATCAAAATTGCTAAAAGGCCTATCTTTTTTCATTTTTGTCTTTCAGACAATTTTACTAATACTAAGTTTAACCCCTTCAGGACGGAGTCAATAGTACACGTTCTGATCAAAACAAAACGTAAACAAAAACTGGAATTTGCGCTATATGTCTGTTCACCCGTAGTTCCCCTCTTTCATATTATATGCACCCACACTTATTATATATCATTTTGTTCAGGAGAAACAGGGCTTTCATTTTATATCAAATATTTATATATGAAACATAATTTATTATGAATAAAATTTAAAAAACTGTGAGAATTTTTTTTTTTTTTTTTAATTTGTAGTTCCGCCTCACATTTTAGCTGTACATGTCATAATACTGTTAGGTTTTACTGCAACAAAAAGCACATATTTGTAATCAGCGATGTCTCACGAGTACAAAAGTACCCCCTATTAACAGGTTTTATGGTGTTTTGGAAAGTTACAGGGTCAAATATAGAACGTTCCATTTTCAAATTGAAATTTTCCAGATTAGTAATGTTACCTTTGAGACGGTGTGGTAGCCCAGGAATGAGAATTACCCCCATAATGGCATACCATTTGAAAAAGTAGACAACCCAAGGTATTGCAAGTGGGGTATGTTTAGTCTTTTTTTAGTAGCCACTTAGTCACAAACACTGGCCAAAGTTAGCGTTCATATTTGTTTTTGTGTGAAAAAAGCAAAAAACTAATATTTGGCCAGTGTTTGTGACTAAGTGGCTACTAAAAATGACTGGGCATACCCCATTTGCAATACCTTGGGTTGTCTACTTTTGCAAATGGTATGCCATCATGGGGGTAATTCTTATTCCTGGGCTACCATACGATCTCAAAGGCAACATAACTAATCTGGCAAATTTCAATGTCAAAAAAATGAAATGCAAGCCTTATATGTGACTCTCTAACTTTCCAAAACACCATAAAACCTGTACATGGGGGGTACTGTTATTCTCGGGAGACTTCACTAAACACAAATATTAGTGTTTTAAAACAGTAAAACATATTACAACAATAATATAGTCCATAAAAGTGCCATTTGTTTGAAAACAATGCAAAAAACTTCACTTTTACTTAAAATATCATTGTTTTAATAAAATTTACCAGTTTTAAACACTAATATTTGAGTTCAGCGAAGTCTCCCGAGTAAAACAGTACCCCCTATGTACAGGTTTTATGGTGTCTTGGAGAGTTACAGGGTCAAATATAGTGCTTGCGAATTAAATTCGCTGCACTTTCTCCCTGTGTTGTCAGGCATGTCAATCAAATTTTAATTAATCAAATGACATAATTATGTTAAAAAATGACTTTAATATATACGTAGAATTTTAATATATATGCATTTATAGGTATTTAAATTCTACGTGCATACTAATGTAATCTTTTATGTAATTATATGTATTTATCTCTATATATATATTTGCGGTTATTTGCATTTTATATATAGATAGATATATATAGAATGTCATTCTAAGTGTATTATGTTACCAATATATATATATTAATAGCAAAATACAGTTAGAACGAAATTACATATGCATATATAATTTATTTTAAATTTTGTTTCAATATTTTATTTATTTATTTTATTATTTTATTTATTTATTATTGTAATTAGACGTATTTATATATAATATATGTGTATATATCTATTATATATATAATATATATACATATTATATATATGTAACGTCATTCTAAGTGTATTTTAATATTAATATATATACTTATATTAGTATTAAAATACACTTTGTATGACGTTACATATATATAATATGTATATATATTATATATAATATATATACATATTATATATATATATAAATACTTTTAATTTAATTTTACACATGTTTAATAATTTTTTTTTACTCTTCCTACCAGCAGGGGGACTGTCTAATATTTTAGACAGTCCCCCTGCTGGCAGATCCATAGCCAGCTATAGGGGGCCATGTGATCGCTCTTTGAGAGCGATCACATGGCCCCCGGGGGCCTCATTTGCCGGAGGGGGGCTGCCTGGGCTGTCAGGCAGCCCCCCAGAAGAGGATCGCGGCGGAGGTAAGTAGATGCGATCATCTGGGGGCTTAAGCCGTTACGGCGTTCTATGCCGCCACAACGGCTTTAAAGCCCATTAAAGCCGCGACGGCATAGAACGCCGTAACGGCGTTAAGGGGTTAAAATACTTAGTATTAGTAAATAATGAAGATTAATCCTCCCTCCTGCCCATACTCACTGTGCAGTGAGTAGGGACATGTCTAACAAACAGCAAGCAGTCATGGCTACTCACTGATATACAAAGAAGACTAGCGACTGGGCAGCTAATCCAATAAAGAGGGATCTAGCACAGGTCCCTCATGCCTATGGTGGGGCACCTATAAAGTCTCAAGATTTATTATGATTGCTTGGCTCACGTCAACCAAGTCAAATTGCGTGGTGTGGAAAGCTTCATAAGGTTTTCCTTGCCATGCAAGCTTGGGGACCCCTAGTCATGGGGAAACAATTATTTTTACTATTAGCACCCACCCCCGCCAATGGGTGGTGTTGGGGGGGTAAATAGGTCCACCCCTCCATTTTATTATTTAGGCTTCCCAGTCACCTGTTGGTGGGGGCTGAAGGAGGGACAATAGGTCCACCCCCATTATTATTTAAGGCCCACACCTGCCACCAATTGGTGGGAACTGGGGGGAAACAATATGTCCCCTCTATTTAATTATTCTTTTAGGTACCCCTTTATTGGATTAGTGACTGGGATGCAATAGTTGATTCGATTTGGGAGATAAATATTAAACAAGGTATTCATTTCAATGAAAACATATCCCTTAATCATTAGGTAGTTGGGACAGAATGCTTAGCTACAAATTGAAAATGTAAGGAAGTGAATTGCTGTGCCCCCTGCTTTAGTTGTTGGATTATTGCTATTATAATTCATTGGGTAATGGATAATGAGTTGGAGTTTAATGGAGCTGTGGGACCTCTAAAGTGGGTTCCAGCATGAAAAACCACATGGGCTTCAGCAGCATGACATTCACAGCAAATGTTATCCTCTCCAGTAGGTTAAGACCTACAATAATGCTGCATTTTCTCTGGTGACCCGGAGTAACACGCCAATACCATGTAACCAATGAAAAGTTGTAAAATTAAATAACGTAGCTATGTACAGTGTAACATGAACAATAATGATTACCACTAGAATTTACACTGATCAGCCACAACATTAAAACCACTGGCAGGTGAAGTGAATAACACTGACTATATCATTAGAATGTCACCTGTCAATGGGTGAGATATATTAGGCAGACAAGTGAACAGTCAGTTCTTCAATTTCATGTGTTGTAAGCAGGAAGATAGGCAAGCAAAAAGATCTGATTGACTTTGACAATGACCAAATAGTTTTGACTAGATGACTGGGTCATAGCATCTCCAAAACAGCAAGTCTTGTGGTGTGTTCACGGTATGCAGTGGTTAGTTCCTACCTAATGTGATGCAAGCAAGGGCAACCAGTGAACTGCATCAGAGTCATGGACGCTCATTTATGCACGTGGGGGAATGAAGGCTAGCCCATTTGGTCTGATCACATAGAAGAGCTACTGTAGCTCAAATTGCTGGAGCACTTATTGCTGGCCATTATAGGAGTGTGTCCAAAATCACAGTACATTACCTATTGCTGGATATGGGACTTTGCCGCCATGAACAACTGGTTAGCATGCCAATGAAGACCCCTGTCCACCACGAAAAGTATTCATCATTTACCGGGAGAAGAGATGGCTGCAGGATGCACTATGGTAGAAACTCAGGTCGACGGAGGCAGTGTTCTGCTCTGAGCAATGTTCTGCTGGGATATCTTGGGTCCTGACATTCATGTGGATGTTACGTTGACAAGTACCACCTACCTTGAGATTTCTGCATACCATGTATACCCCTTTGTGAATATGGTGCTCCATGATGGCAGTGGCCTCTGTCAGCAGGTTATTGCACCCTGCCACACTGGAACAATTGTTCAGAAATGATTTGAGGAACATGAGAAAGAGTTCTAGATGTTACATTGGCTTCCAAATTCCCCAGATCTTAGTCCGATTGAGCATCTGTGGGATATGCTGAAACCACAAATCTGATCCATGGAGCCCCCACCTTGCAACTTGCAGGACTGAAAGAAATTCTTGGTTCCACATACCTCAGAACATGTTCAGAGGTCTTTTAGAGTCCATATCGCCACATGTCAGAGCTGTTTTGGCAGCACGAGGGGGACCTATACAATAACAGGCAGGTGGTTTTATAGTTGTGGTTTATTAGTGTATAACACCATTAGTGTTACTTTTAGATATTATGGGCTACTGGGTAATACTGTATCTGTATATATTATATATGGAAACACTGGCCATAATTAGCGTTCATATTTGTTTTTTGCATTTTTCACACACAAATTTGAATGCTAACTTTGGCCATTGTTTGTGACTAAGTGGCTACTAAAAATGATTGGACATAACCCATTTGCAATACCTTGGATTGTCAACTTTTGCAAACGGTATGCCATCATTGGGTTAAATCTCATTCCTGGGCTGCCATATGGTCTCAAAAGCATAACCAGTCTGGCAAATTTCAATGTGTATAAACTGAAAAATGTAATGTGCTATATGTGACCCTGTGACATTCCAAAACACCATAAAACCTGTACATGGGGGTACTGTACCCCACCTGTACTCATGATTACTGAACATAAATGTGTGTATTTTATTGCAGTAAAAACTGCATTATGGTATTCACTGTTAAAATGCCATTCAGAACTAGAAAAATAAAACTTCTTAATTTCTCACACTTTTTTAGATTTCATTCATATTAAATTATGTTTCATATATGAATATTTGATGTCAAATGAAAGCCCCACTTCTTCTGAAAAAATGATATATAATAAGTGTGGGTGCATTTAATATGAAAGAGGTGAATTATGATTGAACAGACATTTAGTCACATTCCAGGTTTTTTAAAAAAATTTTTTGATCAGAAGGTGTACAATCGCCTCCATCTTTAAGGGGTTAAGTTTAGCTCTACCATTACATTTTCATTATTGACATCACATGATTTAGCAAGTCTGTTGCATTGTTTGCATGATCTTGTCATGACAGCCTTGTCTCACTGCAACTTCACAAAGACACGTGAAGTAGACAATGACATCACACAGAGTATAATCAGGAGCTGCAGTGACATATCATTTCTCTTTAGTGCCTCTGAGTAGTAAAGAGGGTATTTCATTTGCTGTGAGTTTTGCCTATTTGTCTTGCATTTGGTGTATAATTAAACAACCAATGATGAAGCGCAAGAACAGGAAAAGAAAGAGAGATGAAAACAGCAAAGAAAGGAATGATGAGTCAAACAATCGTCCAACGAGTGCAGAAATAGAATGCAGGGAGGTAAAGCGTCAAAAGAATAAAGTGGAGACGCATGTGAAAAATGAGAAAATCATAGGTGAGAATAGGTAGATAAGTCAGGGTTGGTAGTCTTCATTTAATCAATGGGAATAAAGGAAAAGTGGGCATTTACTTCGATAAAATACACTGAATATGATTTCAGTCTGAAGTAGTTATTAATCTTATATACAACAATCTAACGAATATCTGATACATGTTTCTTTCCTAAATTGTAATGTCCACCATGTACAGATGTATAAAGTTATAAATATCAAACAGTATACATTACTTATAGCTTATACACCCATTGTGTATACAGGTGTGTATAATTTAAATTGACTAAAGGTCTACATTCCAGTAGACTGTATTTTATTTTGATTAGGGCCTTACTGTATTGTAGATCAGGTGACTGTTAGATTTTCTACACATTTTACAACACTACCAAACATGTTAGAGTGTTAAATTATAGTACTACTCACTGGTGCTACTACTAACTAGATTTTGGGATGTGAAAATAACTGCACCATGAGTTTGCATTCTTTTTGTACGCAATCAAAAATTGATACCACTTAAAGATTTGCCAGGGATCACGGCATTTCATTAGTCCAAATGGAAATCCAGAACAGAATATACCGGACGTATATTTTCTAAAACAAATCGCCTAATGGGCGAAATTTGTTTCAGACAAACAGAAAAGTTCCACCTTGCACAAATCTAATAAACATGAAATAATCTAATGTAATGTACAATTCACCACCTTTTATTTGATTGGATAAAACTGGTAGCATTAAGTTAGTACTACATATAACATGATTATTAATACCGAGAACTGCTACATTGTTGAAAGCCTGTTCAAGAAATCTTCTTATGTGATTATAAAATATTATTATCTATTTTTATTTACAACAGGAAAATGTAATGAGCCTCCAGCTACATCTGCAATTTCGTTAGACAGACTTACATTTCATCGAGTCTTAGGAAGAGGTTCCTATGGAAAAGTATGCAAAGTTTATACTAGAATTTAGTTTTTTATTGAAGAACTTGCCATTTTTTGTGATCTGTCTTTTGCTACAGATTCCCAGACTCCTACTTGTAACATATTTAAATGTTCAAATTATTTTTGTTACTTTTATCTCCTTTAGAGTGAACCCTTTGATTAATTTTCATCCCAGCCTCAAGTGTATATTTAAAGGACCACTCCACACGCCCTTTATGGGCGAGAAGTATCCTAGTTTAATCCCAGTTTATAAAATTCCACATTGCAAGCTCTGTTTTAATATACCCCCAATGCATACATGCATGACAAATTGATGCACATATTCCTTAGAGGTATATCTACTATACAATGATTTTCCTTTTTTTTTTTTACCCATTTGGGCAGTGGAGGGTGCCTTCAAGACGGTTTTCATGACCAACACATTAAAAAAAATGTGTATACATTAAAATTGAGTGGCGGGAGGTAAAGAAAGAGGAGGGGGGGCTGGGGAAACAATAAATATCAGATTGGATAGGGAGAGTGAAGGGCTACAATGAAGGAGGGTGGAATTGAATGGGTAGCAATTTTCTACTTACGTGGGTTGTCAGTGTTCACAGAATTCACATTAGTCAACCCCGAACAGAAAAAAAGCAGCCAAGAGGTGAAGTATGTGAATGTGGCAGTTTCCCCTGCACATACCGATCAACTCTCTTTATTAAATATTGACACTTTCCAAATGAAATGATTGTATTTTGTAACCCGTCAACTCCTGTCATTAAGTAACATCCCTCTGCATTGCCTCTTTTCATACTGAAACTACTTACCAAGTGTTCTCCAGCCTTCAACACCTCTGTTTCTTTTTCAGGTCTTGCTGGCCTCAGATAATATAACTAAACAGAACCTGGCAGTGAAAATTGTCAAAAAAAGAGTCCTGCTCGAAGAGGATGAGGACAGCACACTCGTAGAACGTAGAGTGCTAGAGGTTGCAGGTGGATGTCCCTTCCTCACTGAAGCACATGCCACTTTCCAAACTAAAGTAAGAACATCTTTGCTTTCCATCAACCCTTTCATTACAAGAAAGGTAAAGTCATGCTATAGTATATCTTCTTTTAATCTTGTTTAATCTCTCTTTTCAAATAGGATCATCTGTTCTTTGTAATGCCATATTTGAACGGAGGTGATCTGGATGCATTTATTGAAAAGAACGGGAAGCTGGACATTGACATCGCAAGGTAAGTTTTGAAAATATGTAACTGTAACTGAAAGAGGACAATGGGAAATCAATAACATGGATATTTACTAACGTGAGACTTGCAGGGAATTGAAAGTGTATCTAAAGGGAATTTCAAATTTCAGGTCAAAATAGCCAAACTGAAAACAAGATTACTTGGAGAATTTCTCTAATTTTAAACCTAAATGTTGAAATTTACATTGAATCCACCGCAATTCTCAATTTAGTGAATAACCCCATAAGAATGTAATACACCATAGAAAAGAAAGTGGCTGGAGATTCATATGATGGAAAACTGGAAGAAAGGACGAAATAGGAAAAGAGTGTGGCTGCTGATAGATATCAACCAAATTTCTTGGGACACAGTTCTAAAATTTACCAAAATTAATGAACTCCTCTAAATCCTCCTTAATATAAAACAACAGGGAAAGATGCTTACAAAATTATATCATAGGGTAGTATATCTAAATAAATATTTTATAGGTGTTTTCAGGTGTTTTACCTGAACACACCTATATTCATTAACCTGAAAATCAGCCTCATCATTCCTTCACTCATACACAGTGAAAAGCATCAGACCAGACATCAGGCAAACCAGGCAAATACCCGGTGGTCCGCAATGGCTATGGGCTGAGACTGACGGGGAGTTCAAAGGTTCTCCCCTGCCGGCCCATGCAGGGCCAATGCAATCCAAGTGCCAGTTTTGCTTTGTGCCATCACGGACAAGTGAGAAGATCAAAAATCTTCCTCAGCGGCCCACAAGTACTTCACTGCAGTAGAGCGGAGAGGGGAGAGGACCCGGGGGCTCTAACTTGCAGTTCCACTGGGATCTTCCACTCGTGAACTTGAAGCATTGTCACAGTTACCGTGGCAACACTCCGACAGACCTGATCTCGTGAAAGGAGATCTCTAGCCGGAGGAGCTGCAGGCTTGAGTTCCCTCACCAACGGACCACCAGGGCTTGTAATGTCCCCAGCCTGGACTAAGGAAAGAAGGAAGGGGGGGTTATAAAGTGTATTATATATTTGCCTCTATCTGCATCCCACACACACAATATAGGCCTATACCCCTCAATACATTCACACATTGCACCCCTCACACAGACTGCACCCCACATACACACATTTCACTCCTCACACACAATGTACCCCTCAAATACAGACACTGCACCACTCACACATACACACTGAACCAATCACACATACACACTGCTCCTCTCACACATAGACATTGCATCCCTCACACACACACTGCGCTACTTACACACAAACACACTACGCTACACACACACACACAATGCACCCATCTATGCACCCCTGTGCACACACTAGATCCCCTGCAGAAAAACACATGCTACTTTCCCTAAACACACACTATCTACAGCCCCACACATATAACATTGCAAACACAACAATATTGAAACTTATCTATTTACACAAAGCACCACATCACAAGCAGCTCACCCAACACACACAATCCCACAAGCAGCCTCCAAATACATGCACAATATTCTCTTATGGAGACACCAGATACAAGTCACAAGAAAACACAGTGCAAGCTTGTCATTAAATTTGCTGCACAGGACAAACACAGGGCCATTTTCTCATGCTAGGGCTCTTTAGAAGTGCTCTGCACATGGTCTGCCCTGGAAGAGCACTGAACCAATATTCTCACTGTGAGAGGGGGTGTGGTTGTCATTCGTGGCAACAAAACGCCCTCTCTCTGCCATGCTCTCTTCTCACTGGGCGCCTGTGATTTAAAAATGCCTGCGACTCATTTTTCCCAAACCGGCCATGAAAGGTATCACTGTGTTTAAATCAGAAGCATTTTTTGAGAGATCTTAAATAAGGAAAACCAGTCATTACTATAAGAGATATAAAGAGATAATAAATCCAGCTGAGAAAATATATTTCCAAACTACGGTATATGCTTTGTGTTTATAAAATGACATAAGGATAATATTATTTTTCCATTTATTTATTTTTTCAGATTTCTTGCTGCTGAAATGGTGTGTGGAATACAATACCTACACAAGAATGGAATTATCCATCGGTAATCTATTGTATTAGTTAATTATTATATATGTTTATTCTCTCTCAGTTCTAGACTGTAACTTTTCTATCCTTTCATGCAATAAATATGTGACAGTTTGTTTCTAATTATTGAAGACGAATTACTCATTTATAAGGTGTATCTTCCTTACAGAGACCTGAAGCCTGAAAACATCTTATTGGACGGCAAGGGTCACCTTAAGATTGCCGACTTTGGCTTGGCAGTAGAAAGCAGTACTTGCAGAGAGTACGCTGGCACACCGGGATACATTGCCCCTGAGGTAAGGAATACATTTCAAATGCAATAGCTTGTTGATTTGAAACTTAATTTATAAAGAAATTAGAATGGAACAAATTCTGTAGGTGGCACTATAGTCCTTATTATACATCCCAGGGGGTCAGATTCTTTATATTAATCAAATAATACCTAGGAAATCCTATTTGAATGCCGACTGCATAGGTCGTGCCAGGATCTGAAAGAAGAAGATATAGATCTATATTCTGTAATGAGTAAAGAAAGAGGGAATTAGCTGAAATATTATCCAAAGAAGAAATACCCCATTATAGTACAGCTATTAAAATAATAAAAGTTATGAAATTATTGTCATTTTTTATTATTTGTTGAGTCTCATTAAAATTCATTTTACTTAGTGCCTTGCTATATATATATTATCTCAACTGAATAGCCAACTATTCCTCAAATATGGCCATTTATTGAGTTTAATTAGAACTTAAACAAAAAGAAAGCCTGTTTAAAATATATTTTATACAATATTTACAATTCATTCCAAAGTTTCATGTCTGATTCCCATTTTCCACACTCTCTCTCTCCCAGTATACTATGCAGTATATTGTATTAAATATTTGTGACTGTAGTAGATTTTCCTATGTGTCCAATTTGCTTATTATTACTGTGTTTTTCCGGTAGATGCTTAAAAAGTACAGGTACAATGCTTCAGTCGACTGGTGGTCATTCGGGGTCATCCTCTATAAGATGGTTACTGGAGACAACCCATTCTGCTGTGATGAATCGAGCAATACAATAACCAAATCTACTCTGGAGGACACACCAACGTATCCTCCTAATCTGTGTGCTGTTACACGAGACTTGCTAGAGAAGGTGGGTATGATTGTGCTTTATAAGATAATACAGTGGAATAGGACAAAACATGTTATAAGGAATGGTTTTATAAAACACTGAGTAGAGTTATATAAAGGCTATTTTTGTCGGTTTACTCTTCACTTAAAGAGCAGTCTCGTTAGGTAAAAGAATAGAAGAATATTTGTGACTGATCGGTAGATAGAAAGC
Organism: Pelobates fuscus; assembly: GCF_036172605.1. NCBI lineage: Eukaryota > Metazoa > Chordata > Amphibia > Anura > Pelobatidae > Pelobates > Pelobates fuscus. The sequence goes on from NC_086321.1 coordinate 86,113,323, forward strand.
GATTAAAAGCTATTTCATAAAACTTTATTCCACTCAGAAAACACTTCTAAACAAAAGCCAGAAAAGCCCAGACTTAATATAGTGTTTAATGTTATAATACAAGTCATAATAATTATAGAAACAAAACTTTTAATATACTTACACTTATTGGATTGATTTTATTTAACTGATTAGTTTACTTTTGTTTCTTTTTACAGCTTCTTTCTAAATTACCTTCAAAACGAATTGGAAACAAAGGAGATATACGCAAACACCCCTTTTTCCAAACAATAAACTGGGAGAAGCTTGAGGCTGGGCTACTATTCTCCCCTTGCTCGCCCAACACAGTAAGTGTATGGATAGAATTTTGAACATATTAGCGACTTGTGAGGTCTCTGAATTATTTTTGAATTTATAGAAAAAAATGTAAATTACAAATATAAATAAAGGGAATAAAATATCTAAGAAACAAAAAGTCTAAGGAAAGGGGAAAGGCAATATACAAAGCAGAAAGACTAATGAAATGTGGAACCATGTGCCATCAAAAACGTTCTATGAAAAAAAGGGATCCCTATATATGAAGAATATGCCTATTCCCAACAGCCACAATTCTCTGTAAATATAAAATAGTGAAAGCTCTATCTTTTGACTTATTTTGTTTTAACCTGTAGTGTGCATAAGACATATTAGTTGATGCTTTGCTTAGGTATATGTTAAACGCACTGTAATTTCATTGAAATTGCCATGGCTCTGTAAGCAGGACTGACTTTAATGGGTGTTCTATAATTACCTGAACTTGGGAGAAAAATCTCACCGGTTTCATGTTAGTAATGGCTTTTTCAATGTTTGACATCTAAAGGTTGGATATAAGAGGCAAAATCTGGAACCATCGAAACATTTTTCTTTCAAATAAACATCTAAACTTTTAAATATCTTTAAAACAACTGTATATACGTAAGGTGGAGCTTCTAAAATGGATATTCAGTATGTATCTGTGGATACAAAATGCAAAACAATAGTGCAATATAGCTTGAACGAGTTAAATCTGTTATATGAACAAGATGGATATCACTCACAAGCCTAGAGCAAAATATCTCATATGACCCAAATGGTAAGCGCCTGTGGAGCTTTCAGGATCTCCAAATCCTTCTACCAGTGTATCTCACAATGCTTGACCTCAGGGTGCTCAGTGTCTCCCCACACTCCACGGTCTCGGAGGTGTATACACGTGATACCAAAGATATGTCTTCAAAATGTGCTTTATTCTAAATCAATAAAAACTTTCACAAACTTTAAAACTTTAAAAAGAAATAAATGTACCAGATAAATATCTCCGGATGATTTTGTAGTCTAATGAACTATCCAAAACGCGTTTCGCCCTTTCAAACGGGCTTCCTCAGTTGGTTGTTGCTAGTCTTTTCGTCTCCCTTCTCTTTAAATGTCCGGATTGATGTTCTCTTCCGGTTTCCTCCTTCGGCATATTGATACGCAACGTGCGTTCCAGCATCTTACGTATAGATGTTGTCATTTCCGGTTCGTCTCTCCTTCTGTGTCTGTACCGTATATGCGTTCTAGCTTTGTATAAAAAACTTTATTTGACAAAGCACACACGGTGCTTGGAACGCATCTGCGTTCCACCATACTTCTTAATGTCTATAATGCAGTCTATACGTTTACACATATTCCCTTAAAGTCCATTAAGTTTTGTTATCCTAGAAAATAATGTTTCGTTAAAAAACACATATGTGTGTCAAACGGAATACATTTTCTTACTTAGGGAACCTCCTGAGTTTCTATATTCTATAGAGGTTACATATAAATCAAAATAAGGTAAAACAATTAATATAGGTCATCAGATAATTGTTAAAACTGGGAAGTATATATTTAAAACATAATATAATATAATAAAATATGTAAGGATATAAACAACGTGTTATTGAGGGAATAATGGGGATTTTTTTAATTCATAAAATGGCATAATTCGAAATCCTGGTTTAGTCCTTGTGGGATCATGGTGTTAAAGTTATAAATACATTTCATTTCCTCAATTCCAATCTTTTTAGTATTATCCCCTCCTCTCCAATCTTTTTTGACCAGTTTAATTGCACTAAAAAACAATCCTTCAGGGTTTTAGTTATGGACCAGTTAAAAATGATTGGAGACACTATGTGACTCCAGTTTAAAATGATTGATTGGAGACACTATGTGACCAGGCTTGTGAGTGATATCCCTCTTGTTTCTAGGCTTATGAGTGATATCCCTCTTGTTTCTAGGCTTGTGAGTGATATCCCTCTTGTTCATATAACAGATTTAACTTGTTCAAGCTATATTGCACTATTGTTTTGCATTTTGTATCCACAGATACATACTGAATATCCATTTTAGAAGCTCCACCTTATGTATGTATGTTTGTAGTTTGTAAAAGTGGTTTAGGGGATACCACTTAAAGGTGTTTTTGAGCTCTTTATCACTATTTACTCTCCTCCATATTGTGCTCTTATCTGTTGATTTAAAAACAACTGTGTCTAACATATATTAACATCATTGTTTATGTTTCTATCTGTAGACATCATCACAAGTTGTAAAAGAAACATTGAGCGTGGAGGAAGCCGTTTCACAGGGAGAGACTGCACAGAAGCCAATAGATTCTAAAGGCCAAAAACGGTTTAATGGATTCACATATGTCAACCCTAAATGGATCACTGGAGTACAGCCCATAGCAGCCCCAGGCCCATCAGGGCTAGGGGCAACATCTGCAACATTCGTATCAATAAAGGTACAAAAATAAATCATGTTATTGGTATCTGAATTAATTAGGATTATGGTCACTCTACTATGACAAAACACATTTGTTTTATAAATGAGAGTTTGGATCTGTATCTTCATATTTTATCAGGGTATAGCTAATACAGATCTAAACGTTCAAACTAAAATGTAAATTTTGTTTGTTTGTTTGTTGTTTTTTGTTTTTGTTGTGATTTTTAATAATCTTGGTTCCTAGTAAGATTCTTATTTCCAGTGGGTTCTTTAGCTTTCTTTGCACATTCCATCCCTATTTTCTTCTATCAGAACCCTCTATTTTCCATTTTATAAGACTTAAAGTGTCTGTATACCTGGGGTGGCTTGTGGGCATTTGAAGCACAAAAGCACAATAAAAGTTTTTGCTCTGAGTACATTTTGAATAATGATAATAACCAAATTAATCGGGGGACCAAAACGTATTGTTAGAGGCATCTCTCTGTAGCTGGCATAGCAAAATGCAGACCAACAGTCCAGGGTATAGGTAATTCTCATTTTTTCAATCGGTACATCGACAAAACCTGGACCTTAGTTGTTTCGTGAGCACTCCATGGTTGCTCTGTGATGACTAGGCTGTTGTAGACTATACATTGCTATTATATCTGCTGTATGATAAATCTGTTAAGGATAGCGTTGATTATTTTATTTGTAATTAAATGTTTCAGAAGGAAAGCTACCATAAAAATATACCTTCAGATCTTCAAATGGAAGAGTCATTTCCAGGCATATCACATAAGACAATCATCTTAAGAAGAAAAAGAAAGATGAGAGAAAGTGAGAAAGAAACAGATTTTAACAAAAAAAGAAAATAAAAGGCTTCTCTACAATTTTCATTAATTTAATGCCAACTCCAAATGGATCATCGGAGCACAGTCTGCAGCATCTTCAGGACAAAAGAGGTACACAAATAAATCATGTTATTGCTATCTGAATTAACCCCTTGAGGACACATGACATGTGTGACATGTCATGATTCCCTTTTAATTCCAGAAGTTTGGTCCTTATGGGGTTAAGTAAGATCTTGGTCACTCTACTTTGGTCTTGTATCCTCATATATCATCACAATATTGCTAATATAGACCAAAATGTTCAAACAATAATATTAATGTCCTTAATGATGATTAATTAATGATTTAGTATTTAAGTTTGAATGGTCTGGGTTTATTTTTTTTTATTTATTTCTAGTGAGATTCTTACTTTCAGTGGGATCTTTACCTTTCTTTCCACATCTCTTCACAATTTTCTTCTGTCAGAATCAATTTTTTTCCATTTTATGAGCAAATAGTGCTCTATATCTGGGATGGCATTTAAAGCCGGGGTCAGTCTGGAGAATACAAGATCAGGAGACAAAATAGCAGGAACCAAATACATCTACCAGAAACAATGAACTGACCCTGATTACTGGAAAATGTGGAGATTAACTACCCTGTTAATGAGTTGCTAACAAGCGGGGTGTTCTAGGTACCCCTGAGTTACAGTTGGCTAATCTAGACAGGTGAGTATGGCTAAGCATATAACCAGATTTCAGCCCTCAGTGCTGCAGGCAGGGCAAGGCACATTTTCCAATGGGTACACTGACAAAACCTGGACCATAGGTGTGCCATAAGGACTAGGTTGGGAACCACTGCTGTAGACCATACATTGCTATTATATCTGCTGTATAATAGATCTGTCAGGAATTACATTAGTTGGTTTATATGTAATTACATGTCTTTCAAGAGGAAAACTACCATGAACATGCACCTTCTACCCTTAAAATGGAAGAGTCATTTCCATGCAATCATCAGAAGAAGGAAAAGAAAAAAAGAAGAAAGTGATATAGAAATTTAATTTTACATAACATTTGTTTAAAGGTTTCTCAACGATTCTCCTTCTCCTCTCCAATTTCAGCCATCATGTAAAGACGTCCCTAATAGAAAGTGCATGTTCCTTCACGTATATCAACACCAAATGGATCACCGCAGTCCAGCCCAAGGACCACCAGGGCTAAAACATCTGCAACGTCCGCATTAATAAAGGTACAAAAACAAAAAAATCTGAATTAAATATGATCTTGGTCACTCTACTATGACTAAACACATTTATTTATTTTTTAAATTGTCATGTGACTTAGGACCTGTATCCTCATATAGCATCAGGATATTGGTAATACAGACAGACCTAATTAAAATAAAATGTTAACACCCTCTAAATGGTATAGTATTTCAGTTGGAATGCTCAGGATGCATGTATTTTTTATTTTGTCTAAGTTTTTAATAAGCATGGTTTCTAGTAAGATTCCTTCTTCCAGTGTGATCTAGCTTTCTTTCCACATCCCATCACTATTTTCTTCTATCAGAACCACTTTTTCCATTTTATGAGGTATATAATGCCTCTATTCCTGGGATGCTTTGGTGATATTTGAAGCACAACAACACAATTATAGTTGCTGCACTGGGTAAATTTTAAATAATGATAATAATAAAAGTGAAAACAAATCAGATGATCAGTTAAAACCAGAGGGCAGAGAAGTATCTCTGTAACCAGGATAGCAAATGCAGATCAACAGTCCAGGATATAGGTATCTTTCAATTATTTTTCAATGGGTACATTGACAAATCCTGGACCTTAGTTGTTTTGTGAGCACTCCATGGTTGCTCTGTGATGACTAGGCTGGGATCCACTGTTGTAGACTATACATTGCTATTATATCTGCTGTATGATAGATCTGTTAAGGATAGCATTGATTATTTTATTTGTAATTAAATGTTTCAGAAGGAAAGCTACCATGAAAATATACCTTCGTACCTTCAAATGGAAGAGTCATTTCCAGAAATATCACAAAAGACAATCATCTTAAGAAGGAAAAGAAATATGGAAGAAAGTGAGAAAGAAACAGATTTTAACAAAAAAAGAAAATCAAAGGATTCTCAACAATTTTCCTTCATTTAATGCCATTCCCTGAATATAAACTACTTGGTCCTTCAAGTATGCCAACTCCAAATGGATCATCGGAGCACAGTCTGCAGCATCTTCAAGACCATAGAGGTACAAAACTAAATCATGTTATTGCTATGTGAATTAAGTAAGATCTTGGTCACTCTACTTTGGTCTTGTATCCTCATATATCATCACGATATTGCTAATATAGACCAAAATATTCAAACAATAATATTGATGTCCTTTAAATGATTTAGTATTTAAGTTTGAATGGTCTGGGTTTCTTTTTCACTTTTTTTGTTTATTTGTTTGTTTGTTTGTTTTTATACGCATGGTTCCTAGTGAGAGTCTTACTTTCAGTGTGATCTTTTACAATGGGTACACTGACAAAACCTGGACCATAGGTGTGCCATAAGGACTAGGTTGGGAACCACTGTTGTAGACCATACATTGCTATTATATCTGCTGTATAATAGATCTGTTAGGAATTACATTCATTGGTTTATATGTAATTACATGTTTTTCAGGAGGAAAACGACCATGAACATGCACCTTCTCCCCTTCAAATGGAGGACAATCATCAGAAGAAGGAAAAGAAAGATGGAAGAAAGTGAAACGGAAACAGATTTTAACAAAACAAAAAAAAGATTCTCAAAGATTTTCCTTCTCCTCCCCAATTGAAACCAACATTTAAAGCCATTCCCTAATTAGGAACTGCTTGTACAGGAAAAACCAATATAACAGAGAATGAGGAAAAGTGAGAGAGATAGAGACGTAAAGAGTGACATAAATTTGAATGGGGGGTGGGGGGGGGGCTGGGGCTGGACGAGTTTTACTTGACGAAAATCCACACAAAACTCACTTACTGCCTGAAACCTTCAGCCTCCTGTCTTGAAACCTTCCAGTGCAGCTGACAAGCCCGATAATGGATAGAATTGAGCCCAGGAGGGAGAAACTGAGACGGCGGCCTACCTGGGCAGGGAGCGAGGTGGAAGTCCGCTGCTCTACTCTTTGACATGACAGCTGCACATCGGCACCTCGACTTACCATCTCTCTGCTCCCATTTCCCCCCCTTTGGACCGGCGAGGGATATCCCAGTCCCCACAAGAGAAGCTGTAAGTAATGCCAGGCTGGAGTATCAACAGCCACTACAGGAACAAATGTCTGTTCTCCAAGATTGCCACGAGATGCCGAGACATGCTTAATTTAGGCTGCTTAAAAACATCTCAGCATGGATGGTCCAGCAGGCGGCAGTGCATCTACCTTATCCCCACTGGCTGGTGGGTGGCCAATGTTCAGCATGTACCCACGCCGTTTCTTGACAGAGGAGCCTTCCTAGGCCAAGAGTTAACCTGGGAGAATCCCCCCTCATTCCCGTTAGAGTGCCTTTCATTAGCCTGATGTCTTTCCTGATATTTTGTTGTTTTTTTTTCTCCTACATGATTTGTCTTTTAGTTTAAACAATGTAGTTCACCAAGATGCATTTACGACAATTATAAGCAGTCTAGGTGGTTAAATCTGCTTAATATGTTTTTGGTGTGACAATATACTCACCTGTTCCTCAGTTAGCTAGTCAACAAAACGCAATGTGTTCAACGTACTAACCTTTTGCTACTGAGGCTGTTTGATAGATAAGTTACCTTTAAAAATGAGGCATCGTTTAAGCATATGTGTCTTATTATGCTGTCTTTCTTATCTGGTCTTACTGTTGGCGCATACTTGTTATTCATGTCTTGTACGAATCTACATATGTTTCAATAAAAATTTGATTTATCAAGTATTTATTAAGCAGTTTTGTTTTTAATGAGATCTATCTATTGTGGGAATCTCGAGCAAGAATATTGAATTAACATTATTTTGCTTAGTATACATATTGGGATACTCCTTATTTCGGAGGAAAAACGACAATAAAAATCAGACATTGGTTTCTCGTTCTGTTAGTAATTATTAAGGATCCACTTGTAACTGTGCTGAAACATTGGGGTTTGTTTGGTACACGTGTCCAGGTCTTTGAGGTAATATGCAAGTGAGCTTAAATGCCTATGTGATTTAAGTGCATGTTATATTGTCTCTATCACTGGTTGGTATAGTTTTGTAATATTGTTTACTTTGTAGTTATTACTTTGCTTTGTGTATATACCGTATATACTCGAGTATAAGCCGACCCGAATATAAGCCGAGGCCCCTAATTTTACCCCCAAAAACTGGGAAAACTTATTGACTCGAGTATAAGACTAGGGTGGGAAATGCAGCAGCTACTGGTAAATTTCTAAATAAAATTAGATCCTAAAAAAAATATATTAATTGAATATTTATTTACAGTGTGTGTATAATGAATGCAGCGTGTGTATAATGAATGCAGTGTGTGCATAATGAATGCAGCGTGTGTGTATGAGTGCAGCAAATGTGTATGAGTGCAGCGTGTGTGTATGAGTGCAGCGTGTGTGTATGAGTGCAGCGTGTGTATGAATGCAGCGTGTGTATGAATGCAGTGTGTGTGTACGAATGCAGTGTGTGTGTACGAGTGCAGTGTGTGTGTACGAGTGCAGTGTGTGTGTACGAGTGCAGTGTGTGTGTACGAATGCAGTGTGTGTGTACGAATGCAGTGTGTGTGTGTATGAGTGCAGTGTGTGTATGAATGCAGTGTGTGTGTATGAGGGCAGTGTGTGTGTATGAGTGCAGTGGGTGTGTATGAGTGCAGTGTGTGTGTGTATGAGTGCAGTGTGTGTGTGTATGAGTGCAGTGTGTGTGTATGAGTGCAGTGTGTGTGTATGAGTGCAGTGTGTGTATGAGTGCAGTGTGTATGGGTGCAGTGTGTGTATGAGTGCAGTGTGTGTGTATGAGTGCAGTGTGTGTATGAGTGCAGTGTGTATGAGTGCATGAGTGCAGTGTGTGTGTATGAGTGCAGTGTGTGTGTATGAGTGCTGTGTGTGTATGAGTGTGTGTGTGTGTATGAGTGTGTGTGTGTGTGTTGCAGAGCCTTGGTGGGGGGTGGGCAATATTTTTAAAAAATTTTAAAATAATTTATTATTATTATTTTTTATTTAGTTTAATTATTATTATTTTTTTTATTATTTAATTTAATTTTTTTTTATTTTTATTATTAATATATAATTTATTCGTCCCCCCTCCCTGCTTGGTATATGGCAGGGAGGGGGGCTCTCCTTCCCTGGTGGTCCAGTGGCATTGGTAGTTCAGTGGGGGGAGGTGGGGGGCTGTCAGAGCTGTAACTTACCTCTCCTGCAGCTCCTGTCAGCTCCCTCCTCCTCCGCGCCGTCCGGTCAGCTCTTCTGTCAGCTCACACTGTAAGTCTCGCGAGAGCCGCGGCTCTCGCGAGATTTACACTGGGAGCTGACCGAGGTGCTGAACGGACGGCGCGGAGGAGGAGGGAGCTGACAGGAGCTGCAGGAGAGGTAAGTTACAGCTCTGACAGCCCCCACAGCCCCTGTCTGTATTATGGCAATGCAAATAGCCATAATACAGACTATTGACTCGAGTATAAGCCGAGTTGGGGTTTTTCAGCACAAAAAATGTGCTGAAAAACTCGGCTTATACTCGAGTATATACGGTAATATAGATATTTGAGTTGTGGATCTTTTTGTATACAGTACTATGTTGTTTGGCATTAAGGGATGCCTCTTTAAGATAGCACCCGTATATGTTCTGACATGTAAACTACAGCCTTTTCCAATTGATTTTGCTTAGCTACCATTGATTTCAGTTTGCCTCTTTTTATTCTGCCCAGATCATGCACATTGCCCACATGACACACTGCTTACATTTATTTCAGTTTGTCTCTATTATATTATGCCCACATTATGCCACACTACCTACATTTACTTCAGTTTGCATCCCTTTTTATTATGTCCACATGCCACATCATTAAGCATATTTCAGTTTGCCCACATCATGCCATATTACCCACATGCCATCCTGCCTACAATTATTTTGGTTTGCCTCTCGTTTATTATGCCCGTATCATGCCACACTGGCTATTAAGAATCCCCTCCAAGATACATGAAAGCCCATTTGGAATTGGCAAAAAATCCCCTAAAGACTGTGATAAACAAGATCCCCTGATCTGATGAAATGCAGATTGAATTGTTTTGCCTCAATTTAAATCTTCGTGACCGGGGAAACTAGGCACAGGTCATCAGCTGCTCTTCACCTGCACAATACTGGTTAAGGTTCTTTTTTGCTTATTCCATATGGGATATTGCATGTAGATTAATGTGGGGAAAATAAACAATTGTAACATAAGGCTGCAACAGGGGCGGACTGACAACTTATAGGGCCCTCGGTCAATAGGAGATCAAGGGCCCCCCTCCCGGTGCAAGGTCTTTGTGCAGCTGTCATACAGATATGTGCGCGCTACCCAGCATGGCTGTGTGAGTCATGGCGTCCCCCAAACAGGGCCAGATATACTTTAAAGCAGAGCTGTCCAACCTGCGGCCCCCCAGATGTTGCTGAACTACAACTCCCAGTATTCTACCAATTAAAAAGATAGCCAGGGAATCACGGGAGTTGTAGTTCAGCAACATCTGGGGGGCCGCAGGTTGGACAGCTCTGCTTTAAGGGTTAATCCAACCAAAAACAGTGTTTTTATAAAACATTGTTTTTGAGTGGAGTACCCCTTAATAACTTGCCTTACGCTCCCCCCCCCCCCATTAAAATAAAGACATAAATCACATTTAATTAAACACTTCCTCTGTGTTTGTTGGTGACATCACAAGCAGCATCCCCCACATGTTCAACCATACAAGCAACCTCCAAACACGTGTTTGGAGGCTACTTGTGGTTGCATGTGTGGGATGCTGCTTGTGTTCCTGTATGTCAACATGTTGAATTATAATTAATTGTTTGACTTGTTTTACCTATTGTACTGCGCTGCAGAATATGTTGGTGCTATATAAGTAATTGTAATAATTGTGTTTGTATGTATGAGGAGGCTGTATGCAGTATTGCCATGCTGGGGATGCCTCTTGTGATGTTTGTGTAGGGAGGCTGCATGTGGTATTGAATGTGTGGGAATGCTGTTTGTGAGATTACGTGCATACAATGAGGTTCCTTGTGCATTTGTGTGTGTGTATGGAGCTGTTTGCAGTGTTGTATGTTAGTGGAGAGGGCTGGTTGTGTTGCCGAGAGTGTGTGGCTAGGGGCTGTTGTGTGTGGGGGGGGGATAGGGGCTATAGTAGGCAGCTGGGGGATACTGGGACTGTAGTGTATGTTTGTATGATACTAGAGGCTCTACTGTGTGGGGGAGATACAGAGGCTACAGTATGTGTGTGGATAGTGACTGCAGTGCATGAAGGGGAATAGGGGCTATAGTAGGTGCAGGGGGCATACGGACGGTGGAGGGGATAGCGGCTGCAGTGCGAGCAGTGAGGGATAGGGGCTGTAGTGAGTGCAGGGAGGGATAGGGATGAGAGTGATGAGGACTGTAGTGGGTGCAGGAAGGCATAGGGGTGAGATGGGTACAGGGAGAGAGAGGCTGAGGAGTGTACAAGAAGGCACAGAGGCTGTGGTGGGTACAGGGAAGGATAGGAATGAGAGTGATAGGGCTGTAGTGGGTGAAGGTGGAGTGGGATCTGGGATGGTAAAGGGGCATAGGGGCTCAGATGGATAAAAAGGGCAGAGGGGCTATGAAAGGGGGCTCAGATGGATAAAGGGGCATAGAGACTGGAATGGGTGAAGGGGGCACAGGTGGTTTTATGGGTGAAGGGGGCACAGGGCCTGGATTGGGTAAAGGGGGCACAGGGCCTGGGATAGGAAAAGGGGGCACAGGGCCTGGGATAGGAAAAGGTGGGCACAGGGCCTGGGATAGGAAAATGTGGGCACAGGGGCTGGGATAAGAAAAGGTGGGTACAGGGGCTGGGATAGGAAAAGGTGGGTACAGGGGCTGGGATGGATAAAGGGGTACATGGGCTGGGATGGGTGAAGGGGGCACAGGGGCTGGGATGGGTAAAGGGGCACAGGGGCTGGGATGGGTGAAGGGGTACAGGGGCTGGGATAGGTAAAGGTGGGTACAGGGGCTGAGATGGATAAAGGGGTACAGGGGCTGGGATGGATAAAGGGGTACATGGGCTGGGATGGGTGAAGGGGGCACAGGGGCTGGGATGGGTAAAGCGGCACAGGGGCTGGGATGGGTGAAGGGGTACAGGGGCTGGGATAGGAAAAGGGGGGCACAGGGCCTGGGATGGGTGAAGGGGTACAGGGGCTGGGATAGGTAAAGGAAGCACAGGTACAGGGCTGGGTGAAGGGGCACATGTACTGGGCTGGGTGAAGGGGCACATGTAATGGGATGGGTGAAGCGGCACAGGTACTGGGATGCATGAAAGGGGGCACTGGAGCTGAGATGGGTTAAGGCGGGCACTGGGGTTGGGATGGGTGAAAGGGGCACAGGGACTGGGATGGGTAAAGGGAGCACAAGGGCTGGTGTGGGTGAAGGGGGGCACAGGTGCTGGGCTGGGTGGGAAGGGCACTGGGGCTGGGATGGGTAAAGGGGCACATGGGCTGGGATGGTAAAGGGGCACATGGGCTGGGATGGGTAAAGGGGCACAGGGACTGGGATGGGTGAAAGGGGCACAGGGGCTGGGATGGGTGAAGGGGCACTGGAGCTGAGATGGGTGGAAGGGGGCACAGGGTCTGGGATGGGTGAAAGGGGGCACAGGGTCTGGGATGGGTGAAATGGGGTACAGGTGCTGGAATGGGTGAAGGGGGTACAGGGGCTGAGATAGTGTGATGTAATTCCAGTAAAATACAAGTTTAGCAGGCTAAGATTGCCACAAGGCATATGTATGTATATGTGTTTGTAGTATCAGTTAGTTAATTACACGTAGCTAAGATACTGTTATCACTGTACTGACCAGGTGCAGGAATGTAAGAACTGGAATTACGCGTCCCTCTCCTTTGTATCAGATGAGCCACGTGGTTAGACCGGATGGATGAGTTTAGACTCTATTTATTAAATAGGTTAAGGGTATGTGTGGGTGTAGTTAATTGTGGGAGGAGCTACAGTGCTATATAAGGAATGTACTCTATGTATTCAGTACTCAGACTTTGCTGTATTTTGGTGACGCTAGTCCCTCTGAGTCCCGATCGGTGATCCAATAAAGAATCTCTTCCTTCCTGAAGAAACCTGTGTCCATCTCTCTGTGCTTGGCTTCCGTCAGTTTCTCCGGTATCATTTGGTGCATTGGCCGGGAAGCTCATCGTTCAACGGTAGCTGAGAGGCAGAGGCGTGAGACGGTCTATCTTTGCCCACGTTCTCTACGGCTGCACCCCTGAACTTCTGCGTGGACCTCCCTTCGTCTCGGCGCCACTGGTCTGTTGTCCAGGAGATCATCGGCCTCTACGTGAGAAGTGCTGGGGTGTCCCCGTCGATGAGTGTGAACTCAGGTTCAGGAACGAGGAGGTAAGACAACTGCTGTTTTAGACGGCAGGACCCACTAGGGGTATACCGATTGTGCGGTAGGCCCAAAGGGGTTTTGAATCAGTGTATCTGCCCCCTCTGTCGGAGGGAAGGAGCGAAGGCGCACCGCTCGATCGAACGCTCTTTAGTCAGACCGTTTGATTTGGTTAGTCAGGCGGGGTCCTGGTGTAAATAGCCCTAGCCGGACACCGGTGTCTTGTCTAGACTAGCGTTCTAGGGTGTATATTACGTTCGCTAGGTCGGAGGGACCGGGAGACTAAGCGGCGCCTGTGTAAATTCGGTTCGCTAGTTCTCATCCTATCTGGGCTAAGTGGGAAGGCGTGTAAATTTGGAACCCACTAGACTTTTGATAGTGCGACTAAGAGGCGCCTGTGTAAATTCGGTTCTCTAGCTCGCTATATATGTGGTGATTGGGCAGTGTGGCTAACCAAAACGGGTGTATATAGTTTTAGGTAGTCCATTCAAGGTACTGGCCAATAGTTTAGTTGGGAATTGTAAATGTGTTAACGATTGTTTTAGTAAAGTGTATATCTTGTTAGATAGCGCGAGCTCAGCCGTCTAGCGAGAGTGTTAATAGTGTGTTGCTGTATTATAGTGCACGGTACCATAACCCTGTATATTTACTGACATTATATAATAAGTACTAATCATTGTCGTCCATTGCATGTTTAACACCATAACCACTAATAATTGTATTGTGACCTTAACTTGTGCTTTGACCTATGCTAACCGTACTGTAACCGCTATTTGTAAAAGACGATGTTACTGGGGTGTGTTATAGACGGGTAATTCGTATATAGAGAATTATAGCGTGGGTGACTGTATAGTTACGCCAAAGGGCATAATATTGATTATATAGTGACTGGTGTAACAGCTGTGTGTGTACGGGAATTCCCTGAGTGTTTATTGTTATTGTGTACGTTTCACTTGGTAACCGTACCACGTGGTGCTGTTGCCAGAGGAAACGGGTGTGACTGTTGAATAGTACGCGTGTATAGTATTCGTTGTCGACGACGTTCCATTGTTAAGTATGGGTGCGTCGCAGTCAACGATTCCGGATCCCTTAGGATGTATGGTTAAGAATTTTAAAAAGGGATTCAAAGTTTGTGATTTTGGGGTAAAGATGTCTCCTGTACGTTTGGTCACTTTGTGTACTAGGGAGTGGCCTACTTTGGTTGCGGCATGGCCGCCACGTGGCAGTTTGGATCCAACTCTGGTACAGCGCTTACACGTGGCTGTATCGGGTAGGCCTGAACTTTACGGCCAGTTTCCTTATATTGACTGTTGGAGACAGGCCGTAAATGACTCGCCAAAATGGCTCCAGACATGCCACGAGGAGCAGTGTCGCCTCATGGTAGCTAGGACTTGCTCGTCCACTAGGACTGGTGTTAGGCCCATTTTGGACACGCCCCCTGAGTCCGAGATCCCTTTGCCGCCCCCTTACTTTCCGTTAAGAAGAAGTGACGCAAACGCAGGAAGTCCTGCACCCCTCCCCTCATTACCCTCATCCACTTCCGCTTCCTCCTCCAGTACAGGATCCACCCCCCCTCGTACTAAATCTCCCCTTCCGGAACCAGAATCCACCCCCATTAGAAACGAATATCCTGATTTGGCGCCACTTCAGACTTCCGGTCAAGCTTCATCTAGCTCGGCTCGAAGTGTTTTATTTACGACCTTTTCCCAAAACCGACCTCCCACATCCCCATACCCTATCTCTCCCCGACCGGAACCCATGACTGACGCCTCTCTACGTAGCCCCATCCAAACCCGACAGTTGACTGGTGCCCAACAATTAAAGCACTATCAGATGCCTCTTCGTCTGAATCCCGGGTCAGCTTATATCGATGCCGCAGGTCAAATGGCACACGCTGACCCAGTCTTCGTATATGTCCCATTTACCACAACCGATCTTTTAAACTGGAAGACCCATAATTCCTCGTATACTGAGAAACCACAAGCTATGACTGATCTGTTCACCTCAATAGTACAGACGCATAATCCGACATGGGCTGATTGCCAGCAGTTACTAATGACTTTATTTAACAATGAGGAAAGGACAAGAATAAATCAAGCAGCCATTAAAGCATTAGAGGATAGAGCCCGTGCTTTGAACCAAGCCAATCCAGCAGCATGGGCCGCGACACACTATCCCAACACCGATCCCGATTGGAACGTAAATGGTGCTGATATGGTTCAACTCAGAGCCTATAGAGACGCTATAATTGCTGGCATGAAAGCCGGAGGAAAGAAAGCCATTAACATGTCGAAGACAGTTGAGGTGATCCAGAAAAGCGATGAAGCGCCCAGTGTCTTTTATGACCGATTATTGGAGGCATACCGCTTGTATACCCCCTTTAATCCGGAAGACGCAGACAATTCCCGAATGGTTAACTCCGCCTTTGTCAGCCAAGCATACGGAGATATTAAGCGCAAGCTACAAAAGTTAGAAGGGTTTGCAGGTATGTCCATCACCCAACTAATGGAGGTAGCAAATAAGGTCTATATGAACAGGGATACAGAAAGTAAGAAAGAGGAAGAGCGCAAGATGCGTAAAAAGGCTGATATGCTAGCGGTAGCGATCGCAGGCGTAGATAAACGGGGCCCAGATAGAGGCAATAATAGATGGAGTAGGGAGCCTTTGAGTAGGGATCAATGCGCGTATTGCAAGGAAGAAGGGCATTGGAGGAACGAATGTCCGCAAAGAGAGCAGTACGAGAGAGACCAACCCAGGGCAGGCTACGGAAACTTTAGAGGTAGAGCGAGAGGTAGAGGAGGCCCCGGAGGGAGTAATGGTTATAGAGGGAGTAATGGGAACAGAGGAAGTGTTAGGGAAGACAGGTATATTCCAGCAGCGCAAAGGTCCCGCGATAGAGAAGGTAGGGACTTTGTAGGATTGGCTGACACTGTCATGGAGGACTATTGATACCGACCGGGCTCCATCCCCCTTGGTCGAGCGGAGCCTATGGTCGATGTATCAATAGGGGGGAAAAGGAGTGCGTTCATGATCGACACTGGTGCTGAACATTCAGTGGTGACTAATCTAGTTGCTCCTCCATCTGGAAGGACTATTACTGTGATAGGAGCAACTGGAAGAAGTGCTGAAAAACCGGTTCTTAAAAGTCGACTCTGTACATTGGGAGGCCACGTAGTAAAACACCAATTCCTTTATATGCCTGAATGTCCAGTCCAATTGCTGGGACGTGATATGCTATCAAAATTACAAGCGCAGATTACGTTCCTACCAAATGGAACAACATCCTTAAAGTTTAATGGACCTTCAGGTATTATGACTTTATCCGTACCAAAGGAAGAAGAGTGGCGACTTTATACAGTGTTGACTAGCCAAAACCCTAGGAGTGATGAGACATTGTTTAACATACCAGGAGTTTGGGCAGAGAACAACCCACCAGGACTGGCCCGCAATATTCCACCAATAAAAATTGAACTGAAACATGGGGTTTATCCAGTGAGCCTAAGACAATATCACATTCCGCAGAAGGCTAAGAAGAACATCCAATCCTATCTGGATAAGTTCATACGGTATGGTATCCTAAAATTCTGTACTTCCCCCTGGAACACCCCATTGCTGCCTGTTCAAAAGCCCGGTACAGATGAGTATCGACCTGTACAGGACTTAAGAGCAGTCAATGATGCGGTTGTTAGCATACATCCAGTTGTACCCAATCCATATAACCTGCTTGCTTTAATTCCGGGCGGGGCTACTTACTTCACAGTCTTAGATCTCAAAGATGCCTTCTTTTGCCTCCGAATTGCCGCAGAAAGCCAATGTATTTTCGCTTTCCAATGGGAGAACGCTGTAACGGGCTCAAAACGCCAAATGACTTGGACAAGACTGCCCCAAGGGTTTAAAAATTCACCTACCCTATTTGGTTCAGCTCTAAGTCAAGATCTACTGGATTTCGAGTCTATCCCAGGAGAATGTGTATTGTTACAATATGTAGATGACTTGTTGATAGCAGCAGTTACAAAAGAAAAATGTCAGCAAGCAACGCACGATCTACTACATATTCTCTGGAAGGCAGGATACAAGGTGTCCAGGAAGAAGGCTCAGTTGTGTTTGCCAACTGTCAAGTATCTGGGATTCCATATCTCTGAAGGTCAAAGGATTATGGGGCCAGAGAGAAAAGAAGCTGTCTGCCAAATACCAATACCCAAGAATAGAAGACAAGTGCGAGAATTCTTGGGGGCAGCAGGCTTCTGTAGGATATGGATTCCCAGCTATGCGATACTGGCAAAACCTCTGTACGCAGCCATCAAAGGTACAGAGCACGACCCCTTCTTATGGACCCAAGAACAGCAAACGGCATTTGAAGATGTGAAGAAGGCTTTGATGAGTGCCCCAGCATTAGGTCTACCTGATCACACACGACCATTCTACTTCAAAGAAGAATGGCTGTGGGAGTATTGACACAGTACTTGGGATCATGGCAAAGACCTGTTGCCTACATGTCTAAGCAACTGGATGCAGTGGCCAGCGGACTTCCACCTTGTCTAAGAGCCGTAGCTGCAGCCGCCCTGCTAGTAGCTGAAGCCGATAAACTCACTCTGGGTCAAGAACTTTATGTACGAGTCCCACATGCAGTACAGACGTTGTTGGATTACAAAGGAAATCATTGGTTTAGTAACAGCCGTATGACCAAGTATCAAGCAATGTTGTGTGAAAACCCAAGAGTGCATTTAGAGACTGTAAACACCTTAAATCCAGCTACCCTTTTGCCGCAACCTACTGAAAGTCAACATGATTGTTTGGAAGTAATGGATGAAGTATTTTCAAGTAGACCAGATCTTCGTGATTTTCCCATCCAGAACCCCGATGTTCAATATTACACCGACGGCAGTAGTTATGTGAAAGAAGGGATCCGCTATGCAGGATATGCAGTGACAACAATAGACAAGGTGATAGAAGCTCGGCCACTGGCGAAAGGAACATCAGCACAAAAGGCAGAATTAATAGCACTAACACGAGCGTTACAATTGGCTGAAGGTTTAAGAGTAAATATCTATACGGACTCTAAGTATGCGTTTTTAACCACTCATGCCCACGGAGCTTTGTATAAAGAAAGAGGACTACTGAATTCAGAAGGCAAAGAAATCAAGTACGCAGCTGAAATCCTACAACTATTGGAAGCAGTGTGGGAGCCGAAAGAAGTCGGTATCATACATTGTCGAGCGCATCTGAGAGGAGATGGTGATGTAACCAAGGGAAATCGGATGGCAGATAGTGCAGCTAAGCGTGCTGCTGAATCAGGAAGACAGGAGTATGTGGGGCATATAGCTGCTCTTATACCAACTCCACTGTCCCAATGGACTCCAGTTTATACAGCTCAAGAAGAGGAGTGGTTAAAGACTGAACCGGGAAAGTATTTGGAGAACAAGTGGTATCAGCTAGAAGATGGAAGAATAGTCATACCAGCATCACTAGCGGTAGAAATTGTCCAAAATTATCACAACGGGACACATTCTGGGAGAGACAGTACTGAAGAATCTCTCAGGAAACATTTCTACATACCAAGATTGTCCAACTTGACTCAGGCCATTGTACGCAGATGTGTAACGTGTGCTAAGAATAATGCAAGACAAGGACCAGTAAAGCCACCAGGAGTCCAGTTTATGGGGGGACTCCCCATGTCCGATCTACAAATAGACTTTACAGTAATGCCTAAATCGGGTGGACATCGTTACCTGTTGGGAATTGTGTGCACCTATTCAGGCTGGGTAGAAGCATGTCCTACTCGTACAGAGAAAGCAGGAGAAGTTGTAAGATTCCTGCTACGAGAAATAATACCCCGATATGGACTACCCTGTTCTATAGGATCGGACAATGGTCCAGCTTTTGTTCATCAGTGCCTACAACAACTGACTCATATGCTTGGTATAAAGTGGAGGCTTCATACTGCATATAGACCCCAGAGTTCTGGTAAGGTAGAGAGAATGAATAGAACTATAAAGAACCAGTTGGCTAAAATGTGTCAGGAAACCCAACTTAAGTGGAACGTTCTCTTACCCATAGCTTTATTGCGAATCCGCAGTACCCCTACCAGAAGGATGGGCCTCTCTCCTTTTGAAATCATGTATGGGCGACCACCTCCCGTACTTGGTAACTTAAGGGGGGACTTGAGTCAGTTGGGAGAAGGAATTACCCGGCAGCAGGTTGTAGAGTTGGGTAAGACTATGGAGGAGGTACAGAAATGGGTACAAGATAGATTACCTGTGAATATTTATCCCCCTGTTCATAGTTATCATCCAGGAGACCAAGTGTGGATTAAAGAGTGGAATAATGTACCGTTAGGGCCCAAGTGGAGAGGTCCTTATGTTGTTCTTTTGTCTACCCCTACAGCGATAAAAGTAGCCGAAGTAACTCCGTGGATACATCACTCCAGGGTTAAACCAGCAGCAGTCGATTCTTGGCAAATTACAGCAGATCCAGAGAATCCCTGCAAGATCCGGTTGAAACGCACTACTCAGTCGGAGTAACGAGGAATTATTGTGGATTACAAATTTTATTGTTACAGGTGTGAGTGAGAAGGCCATAATAAAGCCTGTCCGCTTACCAACACATAGTGTATAAGCCAGGAAAGTCTCGAAGGGACACCTGTGAAGACGAGCAGAACTCCATTCCCTGCAGCCCTCACATCCTGGAAGCTGAGGTTCCATCGCACGGACGAAGACTGAGGATGACGGCGAAAGATGTGCTTTTGATTGTGTTTATTTATATGTGTTTTTATATTCAGGAAGGTAGAGGTACCGACACTCCTAGCTGTGAGGTATGCATTAAGACTACGAGAACAGGTAACCATATTTCCCAAACCCTAATTTGGCATTCACAATACGAATGTAAAGGAGAGGTATCAAGATGTAGATACCTAAATATAGACTATAGTGTGTGCCATTTAGGAGTAGGAGAACCTAAGTGCTTCAGTCCAGAGTATCAACCTCGTACAATTTGGTTGACTCTCAGGAATGGAGATCCTCAGGGGACCCTAATTAATAAGACGGTGTTAGAATCCGTACATTCTTCGGGTGTTCTGCTATTTGATGCATGTAAGGCGATATCAAGTGGTAGAAAACCGTGGAATGTATGTGGGGATCTTAGATGGGAGAGGACGTATGGGTCTAATGATAAATATATTTGTCCCAGTAGTAAAAATAAATATGTGAGTCCTAGATGCCCAAATAAAGACTATAACTTTTGTCCATATTGGTCTTGTGTGGGGTGGGCGACTTGGGGACAGACAGTAGATAAAGACATGATAGTGACTAAGTTGCCGACTAGCCCTTATTGTAAGTCTATGGAATGCAACCCAGTCCATATACTTATTAATAACCCCGACAAGTTCCTAGATAAGTATGGAAATTTATTTGGGTTTCAGATATACGGGACGGGTTTAGATCCTGGGACATTATTGTTTATAGGAATAGAGACTGATACGGTATCCTCCCAGACTCATCAAGTATACCATTCCTTTTATGAAGAGATGAGTATAGATAATAAGATCCCCCATAACGCTAAAAACCTGTTCATTGACCTAGCTGAAAGTATTGCCGGTAGTCTTAATGTTACCAACTGCTATGTGTGTGGAGGTACTAACATGGGAGACCAATGGCCTTGGGAAGCAAAGGAGGTAATGTCCGGTTCTGAGGCAGTTGACCAACTAATATCTACACAAGCCGATTATCATTTGAGTGTTAGAGGTAAATCTGAGTGGAGATTAAAGACCTCCATCATAGGTTATGTTTGCATAGCAAGGAAAGGAATAATGTATAATACTTCTGTAGGAGAATTAACTTGTCTAGGGCAAAAAGCTTATGATGATGATACTAAAAATACAACTTGGTGGTCGGCTTCAAATGTCTCAGAACCATCTAACCCGTTTGCTAGATATGCCAGTTTAAAGGATGTGTGGTTTGATTTATCCATCACATCTACCTGGAGAGCCCCAGCAAATTTGTACTGGATCTGTGGTAAGAAAGCCTATTCGGAGTTGCCACAGGACTGGGAAGGGGCATGTGTGTTGGGTATGCTCAAACCATCCTTCTTCTTGTTACCGATTGAAACAGGTGAGACTTTAGGTGTTAAAGTGTATGATGTGAATCATAGGAAGAAAAGGGGACCCTTAGAGATAGGCACCTGGGAAGATAATGAATGGCCTCCCCAGCGTATCATAGATTATTATGGGCCAGCCACGTGGGCAGAAGATGGTACCTTTGGTTATAGAACCCCAATTTATATGCTCAACCGTATTATAAGATTACAGGCGGTGGTTGAGATTATTACTAATGAGACCTCACAAGCACTCAATCTTCTAGCGAAGCATAATACCAGGATGAGGACAGCAGTGTACCAAAATAGATTAGCCTTGGATTACCTTTTGGCAGTAGAGGGAGGTGTATGTGGGAAGTTTAACCTGAGCAATTGCTGTCTTCAAATAGATGACGAAGGGCAAGCAATAGCTGAGCTTACTAGCCATATGGTTAAACTAGTGCATGTGCCTACTCAGGTATGGAAAGGGTACAATCCAAGTAGTTGGTTTGGTAGCTGGTATGAGTGGTTTGGAGGGCTTAAGGCAGTGGTAGGTGGAGTCCTACTGATTTTACTGTTGTGTCTACTCCTACCGTGTCTTATACCCTTAGTAGTTAGGTCTGTGCAAAGCCTGATAGGAAGTATAGCAGAGAGGAAGGCTGCTGCACAGATAATGGCGATATATAAGTATAAGGCTCTAGATCAAGGAGAACCAATGCAGGAAGATGAGTGTTAAAAGATTCACATCATAAGATAAGTCTGGTCTGGTTCATGGTAACCTGAGGTATATGCAAACCAAGGTTAAGTGATGCCTCAAGTAATTGTGAAATATCAGAGGCATCAAAGGGGGGAATGTGATGTAATTCCAGTAAAATACAAGTTTAGCAGGCTAAGATTGCCACAAGGCATATGTATGTATATGTGTTTGTAGTATCAGTTAGTTAATTACACGTAGCTAAGATACTGTTATCACTGTACTGACCAGGTGCAGGAATGTAAGAACTGGAATTACGCGTCCCTCTCCTTTGTATCAGATGAGCCACGTGGTTAGACCGGATGGATGAGTTTAGACTCTATTTATTAAATAGGTTAAGGGTATGTGTGGGTGTAGTTAATTGTGGGAGGAGCTACAGTGCTATATAAGGAATGTACTCTATGTATTCAGTACTCAGACTTTGCTGTATTTTGGTGACGCTAGTCCCTCTGAGTCCCGATCGGTGATCCAATAAAGAATCTCTTCCTTCCTGAAGAAACCTGTGTCCATCTCTCTGTGCTTGGCTTCCGTCAGTTTCTCCGGTATCAATAGGTGAAGGGGTACAGGGGCTGAGATGGGTGAAGGGGGCACTGGAGCTGAGATAGGTGAAGGGGGCACTGGAGCTGGGATGGGTGAAAGGGGGCACTGGGGCTAAAATGGGTGAAAGGGGGCACAAGGTCTGGGATGGGTGAAGGGGGAACTAGGGTGGGTTAAGGGGGTACAGGTGCTGAGATGGGTGAAGGGGCACAGGGCTGGAATGGGTGAAGGGGGCACAGGGGATGGGTGAAAGGGGGCACTGGTGCTGAGATGGGTGAAGGGGGCACTGGTGCTGAGATGGTGAAGGGGGCACTGGAATGGGTTAAGGGGGTACAGGTGCTGGGATGGGTGAAGGGGGCACAGGGCTGGGATGGGTGAAGGGGCACAGGGCTGGGATGGGTGAAGGGGGCACAGGGGATCAGATGGGTGAAGGGGGCACGGGTCTGGGGTGGGTGAAGGGGGCACAGGGTCTGGGATGGGTGAAGGGGGCACTGGGGCTGGGATGGGTGAAGGGGGGCACTGGGGCTGGGATGGGTGAAGGAGGGTACAGGGTGTGGGATGGGTGAAAGGGGGCACTGGGGCTGAGATGGGTGAAGGGGGGCACAGGGCTGGGATGGGTGAAGGGGGCACAGGGCTGGGATGGGTGAAGGGGGCACAGGGCTGGGATGGGTGAAGGGGGCACAGGGTCTAGGATGGGTGAAGGGGGCACAGGGCTGGGATGGGTGAAGGGGCACAGGGGCTGAGATGGGTGAAGGGGCTGGGCAAGGGGGGTATTAGCTTAAAAAAATATTTACTTACCTGCTGTTTGCCAGGGTTCAGCAGATTCTGCAGTAGAGGGCAGGACAGGAAGTGAGGTAACTTCACCTCTTTCGCCCCGCCTCTTCCCCTCACACTGAGCTCCGCAGCCATTACATGGAGGAGACCTGGCAGGAGCAGCAGGAGCACTACCAGGTGAGGGTGGAGGGGGGCAACAGAAAGCAGGAGCACTCAGAAGGTGAGGGTGGAGGGGGGCAACAGAAAGAGATAGGTTGCGGGAGCAACCTATCCCTAGAATATGTTTGTTTCTGGCTGGGGAGAATCTGTGATCTGATCTCCCAGCCAGAGCATGGCTGTGCGGCCGGGCCCCTGACTGCCTCGGGCCCTCGGTCCATGACCGATCTGCCCGAGTGGTCAGTCCGCCCCTGGGCTGCAATATTTAAAAAACGATTTTAAGAAATTAAGTGTTAGAAACATAGAATGTGACGGCAGATGAGAACCATTCGGCCCATCTAGTCTGCCCATTTTTTTTAAATACTTTCATTAGGCCCTGGCCTTATCTTATAGCTATGATTGCCTTATGCCTATCCCAATCATGCTTAAACTCCCTCACTATGTTAAACTCTATCACTTCAGCTGGAAGGCTATTCCATGCATCTACTACCCTCTCAGTAAAGTAATACTTTCTGAAATTATTTTTAAACCTTTGCCCCTCTAATTTAAGACTATGTCCTATTGTTGTGGTAGTTTTTCTTCTTTTAAATATAGTCTCCTCCTTTACTGTGTTGATTCCCTTTATGTATTTAAATGTTTCTATCATATCCCTCCGTTTCGTCCTTCCTCCAAGCAGGGGCGTACCTAGAGCATTAGGCACCCGGGGTGGATCCTGTGCTTGGCACCCCCTCGCCCCCCCCCCCCCCACCCATAAAAAAACCTGTAAAAAAAATGTAAATGTTTTCTTTTTTTTTTTTTACAATTTGTAAACTTTGCAAAACCGCTGTCAGCCCCTCCTACAAAACCCTTGTCCTTCCCCGCCCCCTCCTTTAAAACCCCTGTCCTGCCCACTTCTACAAATCCTGTAATGCCCCCATCTACAAAACCCCCGCAACCCCCTTCCACAAATCCCCTGCTTACCCCCCCTTATAAAGACTCCTGTCCCAATACAAAACCCCTGCCCCCTTTTCCCTGCAGACCCACACACACACACACACACACATTTATAGGCAGACAGTCACACACACAGTTACAGGCATACAGTCACACACAGTTACAGGCAGACAGTCACACGCACACAGTCACATGCAGACAGTCATGCACACAGTTACAGGCAGACAGTCACATTTACATTGACACACACGGCAGCAGCAGACAGTCACATGCACACAGTCACAGACAGATAATCACACACACGTTTACAGGCAACATCAAACAGTCACAGGCAGACAGTCACACATACATAGTCACATGCAGTCACACACACAGTCATAGCCAGACAGTCACGCACACAGTTACAGACAGTCACATATACAGTCACTCACACACACAGTCACAGGCAGAGAGTTGCACACACACTTACAGTTACAGACACACAGTCACATGCAGACAGTCACATATACTGTCCCAGACAGTCATGCACATAGTTACAGGCAGACAGTCACGTATACATTGACACACACACACACACACGACAGCAGCAGACAGTCACAAGCACACAGTCACAGACAGATAGTCACACACACACGGTTACAGGCAACATCAAACAGTCACAGGCAGATAGTCACATGCAGTCACACACACAGTTATAGGCAGACAGTTACACACACAGTCAGTTACAGGTAGTCACACACAGTCATAGCCAGAAAGACACGCACACAGTTACAGACAGACAGTTACATATACAGTCACTCACACACAGTCACAGGCAGAGAGTTACACACACACATACACACAAAGTTACAGGCAGACACATACACACACATACACACAAAGTTACAGGCAGACAGTCTCACACACACACACATACATACACAAAGTTACAGACAGTTTTACACACACACACACACACACACAGTTACAGACCGTTTTACACACACACACAGTTACAGACAGTGTTACACACACACAGTTACAGACAGTTTTACACACATACACACAGTTACAGACAGTTTTACACACACACGCAGTTACAGACAGTTTTACACACACACACAGTTACAGACAGTTTTACACACACAGTTACAGACAGTTTTACACACACACACACACACACACACTGTCACAGTTACACACACTATTACTTACAGACAGTGGGCTGGAGGAGGACTGGAATCCCTGAAGCCTGAGGAGAGGCAGGGACAGCAGCCGGTAACAGGCAGTTACAAGCCCCGCCCCTGCTGCCGGTTTGGTTCCGCCCTCGATTTTTAATTAGCCCCGCCCCCCAAATTACCTCCTTCCGGCCAGTTCAGCTGCTCTTTGGTGTGTGAGCTGTTCTGGCCGCACGGCACCCTAACTACCATGGGGGGTGGAGGGGGTACTATGCGGCCGTACAGCTCACACAGCCCCCTCCAGCCCCCAGACAGGGTCATGGCACCCCCCACCCTAGTGGCACCCTGGGCGGACCGCCCCCTCGCCCCCCCCTTAGTACGCCACTGCCTCCAAGCTATACATGTTAAGTTCCTTTAACCTTTTCTTGTAAGTTTTATCCTGCAATCCATGAACCAGTTTAGTAGCCCTTCTCTGAACTCTATCTAAGGTATCAATATCCTTCTGAAGATATGGTCTCCAGTACTGCGTACAATACTCCAAGTGAGGTCTCACCAGTGTTCTGTTCAATGGCATGAGCACTTCCCTCTTTCTACTGCTAATACCTCTCCCTATACAACCAAGCATTCTGCTAGCATTTCCTGCTGCTATATTACATTGTCTGCCTACCTTTGAGTCATCTGAAATAATTACCTCTAAAATCATCTCAAATAATTACCTCTATGAATACATTCTTATTATTCGTATTATTAAAATGAGTGTATAATTTCTATCAGTCCTCCTTTAATGATTACAAGTCTAGATTTATGTTCACAGATTTGCATACTAACATTATTGTGTGGTGTTGGAGAGAGTTATTATTTCCTGTTTATAAAATATGTCTGCATTCGTGCATTCTAACAAAATTGTGAAAACGTTTTCTTTGTTTAGTTTAAAGGATTTATAAAGTATGGTTTTAAATCTGGAAGTTATAAATAAATCTCCAATATTGGTCAAATCTAACTATTTAATTATATTTGCATAATAAGGTAGTCTGCAGCATAGTCTGCATTTCTATGGCCTTTGATTCTTCTTTTTAACTTTGAATACTGCAGGTGACATGCTTTGTATTAGTAAGAAATTGAACTACGTCACAGAAAAACTGTTAGTCTTGTTTTTGCAAAGTGTGAGCTATAGCATATAGCATAACTTACACTGCCGTTAATGTAGTAATGCAGGGCTTTCTTAAAGGGGTCTTCTTCTCAATGAAGTGGCCTGGGTGCCGCGCCCCTGTAGTTTTAACACTGCAAATGAAAAAATTGCCGCAGACATATTGCAGAAGCGGTAATGTTTTCATTGCAGGGTTAACACACCGCTAGAGACGCTTTTGCAGCTATAACCAAGTTGAACCCTGTTATAGATCCAATCAATCTACTAGAGAAAGTTTAATTGGTGCAAATAAGTGCTTTGCAATCTGGGCTAAACATCCAACAATGAAAGAAAGACAAAATAACGAAAAAAGGAAAAAAGAGTAAGGTTAAGAAGAGGGGGAAGTGACTATGCAACCACAGGATCGTAGGATATGCATGAAGAAACCAAGACAAGTACTGCAGAGCAATTAGCTTGTGTAGTCCTCCAGCAGCCTCAGATCTTAGTGTAGGATGTCACAGTATTATGTACATGGCTTCTCAGCTTGTCCATCGACTTATAGCCATTGTTCATAGCTTTTACATACTGGAAGGAGTTGAATCTCTGAACCATACAGCCATCAGAGCTCCTCTTGAAGCAAGGTTAATTGTATTGTATAAAACAACACAATTTACAGCTATTTCTTACAACAAATGCCATATAAAACAGCTTTAGTAAATTTCATCATTAAGCAAATTACTTATTCAGGATAAAATAATTAAAAACCAGGAACAGGATATCACGTTTATACCTCACCAAGTTTTTTTATCTTCCCCCATTACCCCATGTTATCTTCAAATATCTCTCTGATTGGCTAAAAGTCATCCAAAATGGCTGTAGTTTCCAGCGTGGAGCACACAAAACACACTGCACTTGGCAAGTAAGCCAATAGTTAATGACCTACGTTTCACCATGGGACGCAAATAACAGATGTGTTCCATAATATTTCACACATTAACCAATCACAACTGTTAGTGTAATGCAATCCACAGATGCCAGTTATAATCCTCTAATGAAAAGAATGGCCATGTGTTCCATACATGTAAAATGGCCGTGCGTATCATGTATGAATGGAATACTCGGCATAAGCAATCTCAGGTTTCAATCTTGAACACACAATAAAATAATTATACAAGTAACCTTCAAGGAAATTATAATCAGATAAAAGCCTTTAAAATATATACATATATAATCCATCTTACAAAGACACATTAGCCCCCTTTCTTATAGTTTCACTAGTAACACATAACAAGAATGGTGGTATCAAACACTGGGAAAAAGGCATGCTGTGAATACAAGCGCTTAACTTGGGGACAACTGCAAGAGTGGTGAATCCTTTGAGTCTATGTGACCTGAAGTGAGCTTTGCACTTAAATATTTATTTCTTTATGTTATTGTAGAAAAAAATTGTCTGCGCTTTTACATATTCACACTATGGGCATTTTCTGTTTCTCTGTGGAGTTGTTGTATGTTATTTATTAAGTGCCTATTCCTCTTGGAATGTGAGATTACTTTCTTCCCATACCTGCACCTTCTTAAAGTTGCCTGTTACTAATGATATGGGACAAGGGAGAATTAATGTTATTTTAGCAGTGCTGAAAATAGGGCAATTACGTTTTATGTATCCCATCGTTTTCTGATTGCATAGTTTGTGACTATGGGTATAGAGGCCCTCTGAAAAGAATAGGTGTCTGAAACAAATGATCTGGAAAAACTCCTCCAGAAGACCTTGTATCAGTGACCAGTACTGTTGAACAATGGAGCACATTGGCCACATGTGAATGTTTGTGCCATTGTGTCCACATCCTCCCCAGCATAGATCAGTAGTGATCTTTCTCATTTGGAAATGCAGACCTAGAGTGGTATTATACCATTTAAACATGGTTTTGTAGAGTTGTTATTGTAGAGTGATGCACATGGAGAATATCGAGGCTGGCTCTTAAATGTCTTCCAATACCTCTCCCAACAATTTTTGGTAGCACAAATAGTGCAGTTAAGTAGTTTATTTTTGAATGGTTTGACTATGTATGTGGGTCTGCCAGGTGCCACTCACCACCTCCCGCAGTGCAGAACTTAGCTCATTGGCTAAGAGCGATCAGCTAACACTCTCATCCATGCATGGCTTAGCTCAGAAAATGGAAGCCCCTGCTTAGAAGTGGAGGCAGGGAGCAGTGGGTGGTGAACCACTGGTAAGAGGTCAAACCATTCTAACACAGTATGATTACTTATAATGGGGGGTACCGGGGCATTTCTGGCACCATAACCACTACAAGTGGAGTTTCCCTTTAAAAATGTAAAAGGTGTTTGAGTATCAATTATTTTTAAAACTTTGGTTGGCTGCTGCCTTATAACATCTGATATACTGGAAAAACCTTGAACCTGCAAGTATGTAAATAATCATCATCATCCAAGTGGGTGACTGGCTTTAGTGCTTCAAAATTAACTACATGCAGGCTAGCATAACATAGGGGCATAAAAGTGGACATACTTCAGCACTCTAGCATTTTATAACATCTGACTCTCATTTCCAGCAACATAAATTCTGTTTTGCATGATTTGGTGAATGTCAGTGGAAATACGCCTTTCAACTTGTCCCAGAATGCCTTGCTCCATTTCCCAGGGGAAAACGTACCATGCATCAAAGTCTAAAGTTTGAGATTCTTTGCATAGTGTCTGTACCATAGCTGTGTACTGTTGGGGGGGGGTCCCAATTGTTTGAGCAGGTCAAAAATATAGGATTACACATCTCTGCCAATCGCCTTATCTGCATCCAGAGAGATCAGAGAAACCATTGCAGAGTTAGTTGCCCAGATCAGATCCACCATCCTCATTGTGTTTGCCTAAAGCTAACTATAAGGGATTAAACTCACCTAATCCACATGGATTGGGAGTTTTTATTACGGGTTGCAATGCTCTGGCAATATTTTTTCCATATGTTCACATCAAAATATATTAAGGAGATAGGCCTGTAGTTACCAAACTCCATGACAGTTCTAGCTATTAACAATATTGTCCATCGTCAAATCATGGTCTAATCTACCTCCTTCCACAGTCCATGTGAAAGGAGTTTGTAATTTAAGAATCCAAAATATATTCCTCCAAACTTATCCAAACCTTGTACCTTGAAACTATACATTGTCCTAGCAAAACCATTAACAGATATATAGATTTAAAGATAAATACATTTTAGGGCTGCCAGGCAAGAGGTGACAAAAAGGGGCTTCTGCTGATATGACCTTCTTGCGAAATCCTACCAACTGTACTAAGCATCCAAGCATGGATGGGGCAGCAGAGACAGCCGCTCTCCTGCTGCCGCACAAGAGTGGAAACCTGAATATGGTTTCTCGACCCCCACCCCCATCCATGGACTGGCGGGGGCCATTCACATACTCTATGGCAACAATCCCAACAGAGGCCTTTATCCCTACAACCCTAAAATGGCAGAGACCACACATGGTCCTTCTACAGAAGTGCAGCCACGTACTACTCTCCAATGGCTGAACACCATCTTTGCAGCTTTCTGACTCCATATAGAGGAGAGACTAAGTTGTTACAACCTGTCCCTACAACATCTCTTACCTGCTGCTAACTGAGAGGGAGTCCCAGCTGGGCTGCCGACAGCTGATGCTATGCATACCAGAGTCAGAGCATACCGCTACGCTACGGCCCCCTTCACTAGAGGCTGAAGATCCTAACCACACGCAGGGAGCTCCTACAACTGGGCTGCTGCAGGTGGCTACTGATCACTCCCAAGCCAGGGACTATATAACAGCCCTGTACTCACCACCCACCTATCTTGTTTCCGACTTCGAGCTGATGTTGCCAGGAAGGTTCCAGAGTGCATCCACACTTTCTACATTACTGGACACTGCCCGGATCTTGGCCTTGGTGGACTTTCACATGCCGTTCCAGCAACTCAGGAGAATGCATATTGGCTGATATTAGGCTATTCAGGGGACTGTTGCTTCATTATCTCTCCCGAGCATTGGGGATATGCCCTGCCCTATCACATAGATATTCAGTGTGTTTACTTTGTTGTATTCCTTACACCTTTTTATATACTGTCAGTCACCTTAGAATTAGATAAACATATGTACAAAGGATCAGCGCTAATATACTAGACCTTACAGAAATAAATATAAGGCAGCAAACCTGAAAAATCGGGCTCCCTCACAGGCCCTATAGAGTAGACAAAGCAAAAAAAGGTGGAGGGGGAGGCGGCTGATAAATACAGCAAAAAGTCCAAATAAAACCTTGTATAAGAAGTCAATCACAATCTTGCCAGGGGAAGTATTCCTCAATAAGGTATGGGCATGGGATATTCGTGAGATCTGTATAAAAAAATAAAAAACAGCAAATAATGGTGCAATATATCCCAACAGGAACTAGGTACTATTTTGTAAGAGGTCTATATGGTCCTACTCACGTTTTCCAGAGCTATAAGACTAGCTCTAGTGTGGATGGCATACAATCCCCGCTTATGGGATACATGAAGTTTTGGAGTAGGGGGATAACTGGTTGGTATAAGGACCATATAAAAAAAGAAAAGAAACAATAATAGTGCTTATTGTATAAAAGCTAGAGGTGAAATAATAAAATACCAAGTGGTTAATGGATAAAGCTTGAGTGGTATAATCCCCACCAAGGATTCTTTGGAGTAAAATTCTCACTGGAACAATAAAAACTCTGGTGCCAGGTAAAAATAAGACCTCAAATTACTCCAAAATGACATTATGGTCACGTGACCACTTTTTTTAGTTGGTATAACTTTTTAATAATAATAAATAATAATAAAGTTATACAAAAAAAAAAGTGGTCACATAACTATGACGTCATTTTGGCGCCAAAATCAAGTAATCTGAGGCCTATATAAAGCCAATGTTGTCAGGTACATTTTTTTATCCACCTGTGGCGCCGCCTCCCCCTCCACCTTTTTTTACCCTAGAATTAGATATTTAGCACTTATGTTTTGCGATCTCTTAAAGTATTCTATCTCAACATGTTTACTATTAAAAAAAATTAGCAGTTTCCACGTGCCAAGATATTGTCTTTGTTGAAAAGCCTCAATGTGCTGTTGCGGGATCTTAAGCATGCTTGAAAATCTCTAGCACAGAAAAAATTTAAAAGACTTTTATCACAAGTATGATAATTGCATTTTATATATAAAATGTATTTACATGTTTTCTTTATAACGTGTTGGTACATTTCCTATGCAATCATATTAAATCGACCAAAGAAAAGAGTGAAACTTGCAACTGTGCTCCTGGTGTAACCACATTAAGAGTAGGCAAAGGCATTTGTACGTCTACAAAAAAAATCAAAGGATGTTGAACCAACTGTATTGCTGTATTGCACAAATCATTTAAATAACTGTGGTTTCCATACCTATATAATGTAGGCACTTCATTGCACTGTGTGAAGACCTGAATAGGGCAAGCATGAATTTCTTTTTGATACAGATGTTTGTTGCAGTCATTCTGCCCATTGAAGAAGGTAAGTACGAACTTGTGAAAACAATGTAGAGAGGATAAAACCATGCAGATTTACCAAAGCCTTGATATGTATAATATTTGAACAAGCTTGGGAACCAAATAATACAATTCAGACAAACTGACAGTTAGAAAATATCTACAATTCTATAGTTTGTTCAGTCCAACAAAATTCACTGTTTAATGAACAAATTCAATATCAGTGAAGAATTAAATATAATTAAATGTTGCGAATGTTTGCATCTTTCAAGATAACCCTTTGAGTGCCGTGTGCAGATTCTCTTAGTCCCGCTGAAAAAAAAAATGTTTGCCCCATTAAGAATTTAATTAACGCTTAACATTTTGCAGGTTGGTGCTCTGAAATCATAGGCGGAAGAGTAGCGAATCCTCACTCAAGACCATACATGGCTTTAATTCAATCTAAAACTAGCCTATGTGGTGGGACTTTAATTAAAACCAACTGGGTGTTGACTACAGCTAGCTGTCAAGTGTAAGTATATATTGCTAAATGGAAGGGCTGTTCTACTAAGCAGAGTATGATAATGACACCAACATTATTTTATGGACCCCATGTATGATGTGTGGGCTTCCCCAAACTCCGGCCCTCCAGATGTTGCCGAATTACAACTCCCATGATTCTCAGCCTATCTATTTCATTCATAGAATCATGGGGGTTGTAGTTCAGCAGCATATGTAGGGCCAGAGTTTGGGGAAGACTGCCATAAACTATCAAGAGTTTATGCTTGAGAAACAAGCTTGAGTATTACAAGCACTCTAGAGCTATGTTGGCGCAACATTCTAAAATTATAGCAATCATATGGTAAATAATATATATTGCTAATTACTAAAAATTTTCAGCTCTGTGCCCATAATTGCTTTTATTCTACATAGCCACGGATGGGACGGTTTGAATGGAACATTTAATAAGATTTGTTGGAAATTTGAATGATTTTATTTGGTGAAATTGGCAGTCATTCTAAATCACATTACAAGTAGTTTTCTGTAAAATCGCTTGATGCTTTTTTAGTTGATAAATTATCTGTTTCATTTACTGTACTACAGATAAACCATTAAATGTATAAAAAAAACTAAGCTGCTATTTACCTACTAAAATGGACAATGTGATATATGCAGAGAAATATGGCAGGACGATTATATGTGTCAATGTATTTTTATTATTATTATAAAGTATACTTGATGAGAATTGATTAATTTAATTTCCATGAATTCAGATGCTGAATCTATTGAAATGGAATATTTGTTGTATTATGTGAAGTGTTTTTTCTTCTTTTCAGCAAACATCATAGTGGGTTTGAGGTAATACGTGCAACACAGTGGAAATATAATGTGAGAAACCACATTGAATAGACATGTTCAAAAATGTGAGAAACTGTATTAACACATTTTCATGAATAGTACCAAAAAAATCATCCCAGCAGTTTGTGAAAATCTGTATAGTGAAAATGAGAGCTATGAAGATTTATGACTACATATGGGGTGACAAATTATACCGTGCGTTACGTGGAAATGTCTTGAGAAAAGCTATAACGACCAGATATTGATAATGTACCATCATATAGCCTATTATATTATGATCATTAACCAGTATATTGGTTTAGGGCTAATAGCACTCCAGGTACTGTGCAATCTGAAAAGATAGATACATAATGGTAAAATGTGTATTGCACAGGAATAAGGTAATTGAGGGGTTAAGGAGTATTAATATGTACTGTCAATATGTAGCTTGCGTTGTGCTATTAGTGGACTGCTTACAAGTAGGCTGGCTATTTCAATCTATTTTAAACTATGAATACTCAGACTGAGGTCTTGATTTTATCTTTTCGGATAAAGTTTTCAAATAATTCAAGATTTTTCGGAGATATGACTCCTGTCTAGAGAGCAAAGCTGCATGATTGCCTGCAAGTTGTTCCTCCACCCAAGGTTGGTCAGTACGACCCTAGGTTCGAAGGCGGTCTTTCTTTGGTCATTGTTACTGCTAAATATATATATGTGTACCAGTGCTGCCCTCTGTTATCGTGAGGCCTTCTAGGCTGCCCTCCCATTATACCTGGCTGTCCAATGCCTGTGTGGGTTGTGAGTCCCAGGCTATGGCACTGACGGTGGATCGAAAGTTATCCATTTGTGCCAATTATTGTGTGTGGTAATCCTATGTTTAGGCGTAGCCATAGACAATTGCTCATACCTAAGGTATTGTCGTATTTTACTATATAATAGTTGTGACGATGGGTATTCTTTTTGTTTCCAATGATATGCTAGGAGGTTACGAGCTGCCATGGTTACAATTATCATTAGCTGTCTATCTTGGAAAGGGGTGGTTGTAGGTATTAGTAGAAATAGACCTATACCAGGTGTGATCTTTCCTCGGAGGACCTCCAAGGAGTTACATATTGTCTGGACCTCCGTCCACAACGGTTGTATATTCGGGCAGTGCCACCATATGTGACTCATGGTACCTCTGTGCTGTTCACACCTCCAACATTGTGCTCAGGATAGTGGGTACATTTTGTTTAATTTATCTGATGTGAGGTAACATCTGTAAACCAATTTTTTGTGTGCTTCCACATGCGAGTAGCAGGATGTAATACCCTTTAGTGCTAAGATTGATCGCAACCACTGATCTTTTGTAAAGTGTGTTGCTTGTTCCCTATTCCACTGTGCCATAAAAGAGAAGTCTGGGGTTGTGGCATTATTTCTTAAGGCTGTATGACTGAGTGATAGGGAGCGAGCTTTGACTGGGGCCTTACGACATCTGTCATACAGCACCAACAACTCTTTGTTGGAGTTATCTGCAAGTCGTGGAGTATGTATTACTCGGTCTTTGATTATGCTCTTTAGTTGAACATATGGGAAGATGAAGGATGATGGTAAACTGTATGTGGCTCGTAATTCTGGGAAGGGTATGATTTCCCCCTGTGAACATAGATCATTAATATGGGTAATTCCCAGTTCTGACCATTTTGCTAAAGATAACCATGGTGATATACATTGTAGCGCCTCTATGGGTGCCCATTTTAGGAATTTGTTATTAGTCGCTTGCGGGCGGTGCAACTGGTCCCAAACCTGTATGGTGGCCCTAGTAAGGGGTAATAGTGTGTAGGATTTGTTTCGTAGGTGTTTAGGTGTCCACATATAGTTTATAGCTGAGCTTCCTGTACAGTATTCATTCTCCATGTCAACCCACTGTAGCGTCTTTTTTGGAACATGTAGCTGCTTCTATGACCGCTGCTTTATGGTATTGTAGAACATTAGGGAAGCCCAATCCTCCTGAGTCAACCGGGGTTTGCAGCAGGGAAAGGGGTATGCGGTTTTTTTTTTGTTTTCCCACACAAAAAACGATAATAATCTCTGAATCTGAGTGCTCAGTGAGGGTGAGAGGGGCAGTGGCAACATTCTGAAAACATATAGTAATTTCGGTAGTACCATCATTTTGACAGTATTTATCATGCCTAGCCATGTGATCTGTACATCTTTCCATTTATGTAAAAGCTGCTTACACATTTGAGGGAGTGTGGATATGTTATGCATGGCTGTTCCCCTAGGAGTAGCCGCAAATTTTCCCCTCGGTATGTGATGTGCGTGTGTCTCCAGGCGAAAGTGAAGTGGTTTTGTAGTGTAGTTACAGTTGTAGTCAGTAGCCTGATTGGGAGCGTTTGGGTCTTTGCTTGATTTAGTTTGTAGTACGATAGTTGTCCAAAGTTATGTAGAGCACGCATAAGATGTGGTAGGGATTGCGTGGACTGAGTCATGGATATTAGAACATCATCCGCAAACATGGCCCGTTTGTATTCTGTGTGTCTTATCTGTATTCCCCTGATGTCTATGTTCTTGCGGATTGTGTATGCTAGTGGTTCAAGGCATAACACAAACAACAGGGGGGACAGCGGCCTGTGCCATTTGTGATCTTAAAGGGGTTCATAAGATGCCTCCGCTGGTGACCTTGGCTGCTGGGCTGGAATACAGGGCTAGTACGCCTGTAATGAATGTGGCGGGGAAGCTGAATTTTAGTAGGACTTGTTCCATGTACCTCCAATTCAGTCTATCGAAGGCCTTCTCTGCGTCTTGCGCTAATAGAAGACTTTCCATTTTATGTGTTTCCATATGGGCTAGTATGAGGATTTTCATAGTGTTGTCTGACCCCTGTCTTTGCTTAACAAAACCTGATTGGTCATTATGTGTTATTCAGGTGAGAATGTCTTTTAATCGTTGGGCTAGAAAATTTAGCGTAAATTTTCGTATCGCTATTGAGGAGAGAGATTGGTCGGAAGTTCTGGCATAAATTTGCCCGTTTTACAGGTTTGGGCAGTGTGGAAATATGTGCGAGTAGCATGTCCGGAGGCATAGACCCTGTTATAAGCAGTGATTTAAGAGGTCTGTTAAGTGAGGTATCAGTAGGTCGGAGAATGTTTGATAATATACGTTAGTAAAGCCATCCGGTCCTAGGGATTTGTGTGTGGGCAATTTAGATGTTTAGTATTTCTGTGCTAGTGATGGGGCGAGTAAGGGTCTCCACTTTTGCTTCCGTGAGTTTGGGTAGATCAATGTCAGCTAAGAAGTGTTGTATCTGATTTTCTGAAGGGACGAGAGTAGATTCTTGCTTCTCTAAATTGTAAAGTGAGCTATAATAATTTGCGACAATATATCAACATTTTAAAAATCGAAATACTAAATTATTTTGAAATTTTATTACCAAAATATTAAATCATTTGAAAAATGGTAAATCGAGGTCTATGTCTTTAGTAAAAAATTATTATGAAAAGTGGTTAAAACAAACACGTGGCCTATGGGCAGTAGTTGAATTATATAATGCATTTATGCTAGAGTTGATAGTAATTTATTACTTATCAGGCACCTGCATGAAAGTGGTTTCATGGCTGCCCATAAGGCAAGAGTGCTCACAGCCAAGGGTAAAAGTCCATGAAGTGCAATAAGGGGAAAACTGGCTTAGTGACACTCCTCCAGTATTCTGTCTCTCAAATGTATTATCGAAGGACATCTTCAAGGGACATGTGTGCCAGAATAAAACAAAAAATCCATTGCTGCAATGCACTTTTAGAATTCAATATTTATTGAGCATCGAATGACCTAGGTATACAGTTTCCATGACTGGCAACATTATCAGACAATGACTTGCGCAGACATAGTCAATTTTAACATACAATCTTATCAGAAGACAGTTCATAATCGAAGAACATGGCTCTCTAACGGTAGTTCACCGTGATTGTATGTTTATCAAGATCATCAAGGAGTCTGTTTACATTAATGCCTATTATCAGTGACAGAACAATAAAACATTGAAGGAAAGGAAACGTCAAGAGAAAAAAAGAGAGGGACTATAGGGGGAGAGATCATGAGAGAGGAAAAGGGAGTAGGGTAGCCACCATGGAGGGGAGCATGTATACTTTTTTGTTCACCTAGAGGGAGACCCACCCCCAGTCACCACAGAGCTCCGCACTATGTGGTCAAGAGGTTTGTAGCAACCCCTTGAAAGTCAGACTCAGAGTCCTCCAGTCCAGTCCAGTGTAGCCATATATCTCTGGTAGCTATCTCAGGCTGACAAAACTAATTATTTAATTGATCAGATGTCCTCCTCTCTCGAAATAAAGTCCCTAATATTTGGGGTTGAGCCCCTCCTCCAATTCGCCGCTATCAAGCTTTGAGCTGCATTAATCTTTTCAGGGGTAGGATACCAGTGGATGAGGATATTGTACCCTGTTTCCTGGTATTTAGTGCATATAAAGGATTTATGGTTAAGTAAAAATCTTGTACCACTGTCTGTCATCAATAGAAATGCCAAGGTCTCTCTCCAAGTATCCTGTATAAAAAGGGAGGGGAGAGATCTCTAAGGAGTTTAGTAGTGTATCGTATAGTAATTAGATATCGTGTGAAGGTGGGTTAAATTGTAAGCATATTTGTTCAAAGGGTGTTAGTGCCCTTTCAGCATCTGAATAGCAGAGCAGTTAGTAAGTGAAGTTTGTAAGTTGGAAGTAGTTAAATTTCAACATCAGTCCATCAGTGATGTCGCTGTTCCTTTAGTGTGTGTATCTGTAAGTCTTAATGGATATGGGAGATTAGGTGAGGATCTAAGTGCAAAGGAATTTGCTATGGAAAAGTCTGGATTGTATGTGAGCATGGAGCAATGTCGGGGAGACCTCCCCTGTTTTTTGGTCATGTGAGATGAATCTGCTAAGGGTCTGTGTGAAGGAAATGGCAAGGTATTAGAATGGGCATAGTTTGCAGAAGGAATAGGATACATGGGAGAATATTCATCTTGAGCACCAACCATTTTATGAGCAGGAAAGTCCAGTTCTGAAGAGCCATCTAACAGAGGAGAGGTGAGAAATTGATGTAATAAGCTTTATTAAGGTCGAAGGTTATGTTTATCCCAAAGTATTTAATAGACTCCCTGTACCATTGGTATGGATATTGGTTTTCCAGTTCTTGGGCGAGTTTGGTGTCGAAAGTTTTATAACTTCAGATTTTGAGTAGTTTATCCTAAGATTTCATAGTTGTGCAAAGGCATCACATTCAGCCATGACAACAGGAAGAAAGCATGCAGGGTTGGTAAGGAGAAAAAGTAGATCTACATTTGCTGCAATTTTGTTGCTGTTAGTGGAGGATGTGAATACCAGTGATGCCTGGATTAGCTCTGAATGCATTGAAAAAGGGCTCCAGGATCATTTTTTTTTACATTCTTTATTTGTGTTTGAGTGGTAGACAGTGACATATACAGACAGTGGTATTCAACAAACATAAGCAGTAGTATGACCATAGTAGAATCAGCATTGGCAACATTGGTGAGACATAGGTTCCGCTAGGTACTCTGCAAATATACAATTATTCATGGAGGAGGAAGTACTTGAGTAGAGTGTTGCGGTGGGTGCGAGCCTGTTTGTGGCCAAGTGCATGGAGGTTGCTAGCCATTGAATGTGGCTGGGGAGCCCCAGTCTCGTCTGTGGTAAACCACCTACAGTCCCTAGTTCCATGTGTCCATCTGCCATCTGTCCATTTCAATGACATGAAAATCCAGGTACACACAAGCTGTTCTTAACACCATATGTAACATGGTAGTGATTTCCACTATTACATGGGAAATAAATGTAAGTTCTTACTTTTTGGGGAAGGGAAAGGACATTCACATTAGATTAGCTCAATATATCATCAAAATTGATAGCAGCATGATATTGATAAATCTGTTTGAAAGATATAAAGATATAAAATAAATGAATCAATGGTTAATAGATAATGCTGGAGTCTGAATCAACTGCCAGGCAAGGTTTATAGGCCAAACGTCAGAATAAAAAGAATGCAAGAGCATCCCATACATTGCACACAAAAAAAAAAACTAAATAAAAGACTTGTATGGGATGGTGATTCTGTATGTGGATACAGGGTGAGTAGTTAGGGTTACCATATCCGCCATGTTTTCAGGGACACATAATTTTGCCATATTTATGAAAACGAATGAAAAGTGTTACCCTGCAGTATGTATAATGCATATTCTGAAGGATTCTTCATTTCCTAATTACTTAACCTCATACCCCTTCTTCTGAATTCTACATACTACAGGGCAACCCTTCTCCTGTACCATAAATGTGTATACGTGATATGTGTCCCTGAAAACATGGTGAATATGAGTATCAAAGTGTCAACCGGTTGTGATGTGGGAGGTGTCAAATAAATTCTGAATTGCTTGACATTTTTTCGACTATTTGCCCTCAATGCAAATAATGTTCACTCACTTTCACTTGACCTTGACTCTAAGAATCTGAGACTGACTACTCTGAGCTTAAGTCGAAATACCATCAAAACCATTTAAACCATGGGTCGTCAACCTGGTCCCTACCGCCCGTTAGTGGGCGTTTCAGGATTCCAGGTGGGCGGTAGGGATTTTTTTAATTTTGAGAGATTGGGTGAGCGGGCGGGCGGGTGCGAGCCAGCGGTACCCCTGTGACCGGGTACCGCCATCACCACCTGCGGCCCCGGCCCGCACAGCAAACCGCCGGGGCCGCATATGGAGGGGTCCATTAGGTGGCCCATGCTGTCAGGGCCACCCGATGGATGTGGATTGCGAGGGGGCCCGGTCAGTGCTGGGAGCTTTACAGCGTGACCGGGCCCCCTGTGATTACATCATCTCTACTGGGAGGAAGTGATTCCCCGGTCACTCCTCGCAGCATACAGAGAGCCTGCGCGGGAGCAAGGAGGAGAAGGGAGTCAGAGTGGGAACTCTGACTCCCAGCCACCTGAGCCACCACTGGACCCCAGGGAAAGTCACCCTCCTGCACCTTAAAGGTAGGAAACAGGAGGGTGACTTAAATATAATGTGTGTGTTTGTTTGTGTATGTGTCTTTGTATGTATGTATGTGTCTGTATGTATGTGTGTCTTATGTATGTGTCTTTGTATGTATGTTGTGTCTTTGTATGTGTCGTGTGTGTGTGTGTGTGTCTGCATATATGTGTGTATGTATGTGTGTCTTGTATTTGTATCTATGTCTTGTGTGTTTGTATGTCTTGTGTGTGTCTGTCTGTATGTATGTGTCTGTATGTATGTGTGTCTTTGTATGTGTCTTGTATGTGTGTGTGTGTGTCTGTCTGTATATATGTGTGTATGTATGTGTGTCTTGTCTTTGTATGTATGTGTTGTGTGTATGTGTCTTTGTATGTATGTGTGTCTTGTGTCTGTCTGTGTGTGTGGATGTGTCTTTGTATGTATGTCTTATGTGTGTGTCTTTGTATGTGTGTGTCTGTATGTGTGTATGTATGTGTGCCTGTCTGTTATAGTGGGCTATAGTAAGTAATAGTAAGTGGGATACCTAGCTCAGCCTTCCTACTGGGCATTGCTATAAGGAAGGTTAAAAAAAATTAGAAAAGGGGGGGAAAAAGGTGGGTAGGGGAATTGAGGAGGGAGAGGAGGGGAGCTGATGCACAGATGAGAAATCATATTATGAGCAAATAGAGAAGTCGTCTGAATATCACCGAAAGAGGAGACCTTAGTTTGTTCCTTACGAAAATCGAACCAGATATCAAATATTTAGTCTCGCAGCATCAACCTCAAGGATCTCATTAATCACTAGTAAAGGTATTTTCAATTTACTTTATTGTTTTCTCATTAAACTTTCTAAAGTTAAAAACATTATAAACGGGGGCGGAGTTTACCTGCCAAGCAAACCAGACGTGCCTGCAAACCAGACGTGCCTTAGGCCAAGATTCGGGTTTAAACGCCCGACCACCCGAGCTTACCAGCTGTGGACAACGTTATTCCTGACCAGAAGGCAATGCTGCATCGGGGGATACCAGATCTGAGACCCCCCATGGCTGAACCGTCCACATCGAAGCCCGCGGCTTACACGGGTGGGAGCCGAGGAGAGACGGCCGCTCTCCCGGTTCTCTGGCTGAAGAGGGAGCACTCTCACGGTCCCCCCCCCCGTGGTCTGGTGGGGGATATCCCGGTCCCTGCCGATTTAGGAGACCACGGCCCTGGACAAATCAGTGGAAGCGGTGACACACTCAGGCAGAACATGAGCGGCTGCACCCAAGATGGCGGACGCGGCTAAGTCCACTACACGCGGCATGCAAAGGTTACAATCTGAGGCAGCAGGCCCTAATTCCAATGCGACCGACACAATTGAGGAGATATTTAACAAATTTTGGGCAAAGCTGGCACACAGAGCAGAGCAAACTGCATCTACACAAGAGTCACCCACGGGTGAACGCAAAGGCAGCAGGAGGAGGCGCGGGAAACCCCTGGAAGGTGGGAAGATGTCCCAAGCTCATACAACAAGCAGATGCTACCCACCCGGACGGAGAGTGCAGAGGGCCTTAATCGGCAAGTACAAACTACCCCCACAGAGGGCTGCAACATACACACGACAGCCTAAACCGAGAGCATGCAATGCCCACCCAAACGGGAAGATCACAGACCC
The DNA here is from genome assembly GCF_036172605.1 of Pelobates fuscus. Taxonomy (NCBI): domain Eukaryota; kingdom Metazoa; phylum Chordata; class Amphibia; order Anura; family Pelobatidae; genus Pelobates; species Pelobates fuscus. The sequence goes on from NC_086321.1 coordinate 86,155,399, forward strand.
CAGAAGACTCCAAGGTCATCACCAAGAGGTACCAACTCCTCCAAGACCCCGGGGCAGAACTGACACCTCGTTTCCACATCATCACACTACTTGCCACTCGGACAGGGGCAGAGAACAGAGGAGTACCTGCCAGAGGGGCTACAACGGGACCCACCCAGTACCAACCCAACATGGCACACTTACTAGGGAACACAAGCAGGGAACTGGGCTCAGCACGCAGTCTCTCCTGCCTCTGAGTGACGCACGCCTGCCGGACAAGAAGTCGGCTGGCCTCCGTTGGCCCACCTGTGGGATCGGATGAAAGACTATCCTGAAATGTCCTACCATACCGCTGCGGGGACATTTGCTCACCACAGGGCGCTTTAGTACCCAGCAGCTAAGTACCAGAGATACCGCTGATTTACCATTGATTATTGCTTAGCATGCAACACCATTTTTATCTTGTCGCCTCACCCTGCCTATATCGACACAATCTATTTACACAATCCTAAAGGTGCACTTCTCTACTTGCTGGCTAGCTCGAAGAGGGACTCATATCTGGGGGACCCCAGAGGACTTTAGCATAGTATCTGCTTATCATAATTTGGTATATACAGCTGCCGTATCACTGTACTGTTAACCATTCCAGTTTTATTTGTATTTTTTCTCCAGGCACTAGCACACCCATGTTAGATGATCTCCTATCTGCTTAGTTGTTACTTAAGCAATTCACCTAGCCATGTAGCAGACCTGCACCAGTCCTTACAACCCAATGCAGCATGATCAGCCAGAATTTAATATGTCTAGCAGTCCACCACTCTTGACTATCACTCAGGTAGTAAACACATGATATATCTCACACCCTATAGCTACCTAATACACTGCCCACGAATATGTAGACAATTACATGCCTGCCTGTTAGTAAAATTGAAAAAACATTATAAACATGCATTAAGTAGAAATAAAAAGATAAATGTACTTACATTTATTTTTTTTTAAAAACACCCTCCTTTCTAAAAAATATTCTGCACTTGTGCGAAAACTGGTGGGCGGTAAGGTAAGGAAATTTTTTCAACCAAAAAGATGCATTAGTGGGCGGTAGGTAGAAAAAGGTTGACTACCACTGATCTAGACAAATGTAAATTGTATAATACTACAAATAAAACAAATCTAAAAGTGGAATTGTTTATTACAATGTATCCATTAAAATTTAATGTGTTTGCTTTACAAGTGACAAGTCAACAACGGTTTACCTTGGTGTCCATTCGAGAACTGACAAAAGCCAAACACACCAGTTTAAGATTTCAAGATCTATTCCACATCCCAAGTTCAATAATAATAAACATGTGAATGATATCCAGCTGTTACAGGTAAGGGGATCTTATGGCATACTACTGCTCTTTCATTATCTTCCTCTTTGGGAGTATCAATTTTCTCATTCTTACCAATGTCCTACACAGCCAATTTCCTTAAAGAAACCCTATAGTATCAGGAATACTAATATGTAGCCCAGACACTATATTTCTAAAAACTCTGTTTAGGTACCGGTCCCCTTGTCCCCCATTAAAAAGGTGGTTTACTTCCATTATTTCCTGTGCCGCCACTTTGGCTGAGATCATACATTTTTTTTATCTCTAAAAAGGCAGTGTTTACAATAAAAGGCCTGCAGGGACAGACACCAGAACAACTACAATAAGCTGCACCCACATATCAACTTTATAAATACCAGTTTTGCCAACAAATTTTAGAATTAGAATGTATCAGTGGCAATAAGGTCAATTCTGTCTCTATCCTATAACCCTACATTTGTAGGTTAAGCTGTTAAGTAGAAATATTGAAAATGGTTATATATATTTAAAATAGTTTTGATCGTCGGGTTCAAAGGATTCCTAACCCATTGACCAGAAAGCAAAATGGGGTCCTCATCTAATTCCAGAGGGTTCATAATGGCTGGAACCATAAAATTGTTTGATCCAGGCTCTGGTAAGTGATCACAATAAATCAGCCACCACTTTAGCACTGTCTTCCTATATGCAATGGAGGACCCCCTAACACTGGGAAGAGTCTAATTATGGTATCTTGCTGGATTAGTGCTGTTATGTGTTATGCAACAATTGAGGATGAGGAATTATTATGGAAATAAATGTAAAATCGAAGAATAGGTCAATTCAAATGAATGTCATGTATGTAATAATAATCCCATTAAAACAGGTTAAGAGCTAAGTTTGTTATTTCCAGATCTTACTGGTGCAGTTAGTCTTTTCATACATCGGCACTCCTGATGATCCCGGCAACGGTCACCGGGGGAAACGTGCGTCGGGTGCTTACCTTTGTATTTCCTTAACCAGGAGGTTGTCAAACTTTACTCCAATATCTGACAACTCCTGACACCTCTAGCCTCCTGTGTTTGGGATTTTGCACCTTTTACTGGTTTTCTCTAGGTGGGTCTCTTCATTACGTCTAGATTTGTTTAGGCATTGGCCAATTTGTTTAATCTAATTTTATACTACTCTTATACTGGAACATGTTATGGCTGACAAATACGCAGGAACTAGTTATTTGGCTAAACTTTTAGACTATTACAGGGACCAACCGACACACGCACCTTCCCTGCTGCCCCAGATTTATATTTATACTAAGGTTTTTGACGCACACAATTGCCTCATGAACTATTTTTCGTTAAAATTTAAAACTAAAATTCTTTGCAGAACTTCGGCTACAAAGTGGCAATTCCCTATAGAGTTATGTACGGCTATACAGTGAACACTAGTGGTGAATTGGTAACATTGTTATCTACATTCTCACAACTAGATACTTTTTAGATAGTTTGTTTCATCTTGTACCAAACTATCTCTCACATATGTAGTGCCCTTTACCATCTAGGAGTAACCAGATTATTTTAACTACATTTACGGTATCTTCTTTATATCATCATTATTATTATTATTTTCGTTTGTACGTATCATCCACATATTATCTACACCCCTCCTCTCTCTTTCTATTTCTGATTCTTTAATTTTTCTATAGCGAGTATATTTTGCATTATCCATTAATATCCCTGGGTCTGTGAACTATTTTTTATGATATGTATTACAAGTTACTTTTTAGTGATTGTTTCACCATAATCTCCTTGTAATTCATATCTATCTAAGTGCTAAAACCCTTAATTTTAGTGGTGGAATATCCAATGTAACCACCATCAGTTAAGACAGTTACAGACAAGAAACATCTCTATCTGTCTATAATACATCGAGTTCCATTTTAGTTTTTGGTTCATTTAGTGCAAAAACAAGCAATTAAATATGAGACATATAAAAATTAACCATACACAGGGCATACAAATGATTACATTTATATATTTATATTTCATTTATATTAAAGCACAGAAAACCTATAGTAATATATTTTGCCCATTATGCCCTGCTAACTGTATGGATACCATATATGAAGTGAATATTAATTTATATGATGATGTGCTTATTCTCTACAGTGAGGGAATCAGCCAATATCACACGTAAATCCCATTCTGGCATGTGTGTGTGGATTGAATAAGAAATAAGCACCCCATGACAATCATATATGGTTTAGAAGAGGCAAACATACCTCTAAGTTTATTTATTTACACGTTACTTTTTAAATATTTAAAGTGTTACTTTGAGCATCGTAACCGCTGCAGCCTGCTGTAATGTTTATAATGCCAAGACTAACCTGGCACTGCTCCTTGATAAGGAGACAAACCATTTTGCAATAGTATGCCTCTTATCTGGGTCCTCAATGCCAGCTGAACCGCATAGGGCTTGTGCAGAGCAGCAGAAGCTGGATGCATATCATGCTGGTCATTCACTGGGTGACAGTGTCAGTGTTAGCATTCACAGCCAATAAATAAAAGTCTATGCACTGAATATGCACAGAACAAACATTATCCCACCCAGACCTCTCATTGTGGACTGGTTAATGTTGCTGTCAGAGGTGGAGTTACACATCCTTCAGCTAACCTAAATATCTCAATAGGTGCAGCAGTTCATTCTGGGCCTGGAACATGACCCCTCCAAAGCACAGAAGTGGTCATGGTGCTTGAAGAAACCTTTAATTATAGTAACTCCTCGATAACCCCAGTTGGGAATGTAGTTCATCTCTGTATCTGGACAAACTAAGCCTTATAAAATGCCAAGGCCTTCTTATTGCATTGTTCTACAGCCTTAGCGTGTACAATTAAGATCTTTGTTAGATCTCATCCACACACTGGTTTATGACTCTCACAGGTCATCTTGAAAACTATTTTCTTCCTTTTAAAAAAAGAGCACTATTTAATCCCAGCTTGGGATAAGGCTTTGAAAAAACAATATTATCTCATATAACTGTATTTTGAGGGACTGCTTTCAAGCACCATGACGTGGCACAGAAGAAAAGGATGGACCCAAACGTCAATCTTGGAGAATGCTTGGTTTCAGACACCTAATCACCATCTCAAACTCAACTCAGGGACTTACAGACTGGGTCAGGACTCGGGCACATGCACAGAGCAGGATTTCACGGAGATGTCTAATGCATCATTCATGTTACTGAGTCGGCTTACTGCATTTCACTTTGAACAGGAGACCGTTAATGCACATTTAAGGTTTACTTTTGACTCAGTTTCTGCCATAATAATTGGTACCCTTAGGTAACTTGGACATCCTGGAACAAACCCCAGAAAGACAATTTGTGGCCAAAACAGTAATTTTGATTTTAATTTTGTTTGTATAAAAACTCTTATTTTTTTCAGCTTTCTAAGAATGCAACTCTAAACAATGCTGTGAAGATCCTACCATTGCCAATAACATTTAAAGAAATTAAAGCAGGGACAATGTGTGAAACGGCCGGATGGGGAGCATACAGCAATAAAAGCTCCCTTTCTTCAGACAAACTAATTGAAGTCAAATTAACAGTGCTGGACAGAAAGACATGTAATTCTGCATTTCAACCTACATTCAAAGTTACAAGTGACATGATGTGCACCTGAGATCAGCAAGAGAAGGGCCTTTGTTATGTAAGTAACATAACGCATCGCTATATAGAGTAAGATACATTGGCTTAAAAAGAACAACTTTCTAAAGATTTTAAAGGTTAAGGAACTCTGAAATGTTGCTTTTTTAGACATATTGAATATTATATTGATATATTTTGAAAATGTCTTTTAGAACCTCAGAAAAAGGACAGGGTTTAGAATGCATTATAGCAAGTCGGGTTTCAGAGGCAAAAAAAATAAAAAATCTGTCTGGATCATGGAGATAATGGCATTATATGACAAGCAAGAGTAAGGTATAGAAGCATCTCATCAAGCGTGAAAGACCCACAAAAATACAAATGTTCCATAAGGGAAAATGACTGCATTAAGGACCTTACTAAAAAGGGGGAACAATTAGCAGTCTTCTGGGAGTGGAAACGGGCACTAGATAGTCTAATTAACAAACCTACGTTGCCATTCCCTGTTGGAATTCCACTGGAGAGCATTGGTGCTAATTGTCCAACTAGACCATATGCTACTTTTGTGGTTTCTCTTCCAACAGAATGCTAACAAACTACAAAATAAACTATAAACTACAATGGAATGGGTGAATTCATCACAATATACAGATAAAATTAACCCAAGACAGAAGGGAATCCCATGCTAACAAAGTGAGCACTGACGATGAATGTGACATAATCTCCATAATAAATATTTAAAAGAAAACATAGCATAACATGAAATATGGTTAAGACAAGTTATAGGCGATGTTCAATGTTTTATCAATGGTGTCACTTCCAGTAAGTGATGGGTTAATATTATTCAATTCCTGGGCACAAATATCTTTAAAAAAGTATAACTGCACAAGACTTCCAAGACTTCTTGGATACTGGTTATAGTCTCCAGCAGGCAATGTATCTTCTCTTCCAATTTAGGTTGTTTACTTGTATATTTTAGACCAGAGATAGGCACCCTTTGGCACCCCAGATGTTATGGACTACATCTCCCTTGATGCTTTGCCAGCATGTGGGTGTAAGAGCATTATGGGAGATGTAGTCCAAAACATCTGGAGTGCCGAAGGACCTGGACCTGGAAAAAGTCTCCATTTCAGCTAAAGTCACAGAGTTTATTGAATAACCTTACGATTATCATATTGGATCAATATGTTAAGATAGATACAAGGGTTCTGTACTAGGTGGTCAAGTAATGTCAATAAGCAGTATTGATTAGAAGTAGTATATATAGATACAAACATCAATGAGATAAGCATGGTGTAGGATGGACAAGGGTATAAGAGGAGGAAATGAAACCAGGAAAATGATCTATTCGCTAGCTTCAGTAAAAGGAAAGAAATCAAGGATTAATTTGAGCTAGCTTCGCTGAGTATTTACAAAAAGATGACTCTCTGTATAACTGCCCAAATGCTGTGCATTAAATAGATTACTAGGTAGATTATAATTTGAATAAACTAAAATATGCACGCATGTCAACATGTTTATCTGTTAAAAACATTACAAAACTTTGCTCAAAGTGCTTTCCGTATGATCTCAAATGGATATCAAAAAAGAGTAAGATGACAAAAAAATGTAAACTTTTATTATACTACAATATTTTTTATTTTACATGACACTTAAATTAGTACATTGATGTAGAATAAAAATCTATGGATATACGTATTTTTTTTTTTCAATTTAAAATTTTTCTTTTAATATGCTTGATGCTCTTTTAGCCAATTCTTTATCTGTTGTTCCTTTGTAAGCCACTACATCCTTTCTTAGATAATATCTATGACTAAGAAGTTGAACTGAAATATGTAAGCTTGTTTGACTGTTCTCTTGTGCTTTGTTATGTGTGGTTTATACTTTTACTGCTTTGATTGGAATAGTGATAAAACTGCCAACTTTAAGCTGATCGGTCAATTGGGCAGGTAGTGCAGGACATTTTATTTGCTCTCTATGTGGAAATCATTTTCTTGAAACACCGCCTTGGGCACAAATGCATTCACCCGCATTTTGGATTATTTTTGTGGTTTTTTTCTTGTTAAAAAAGAAAATATAAGAACTCTGAGAGCAGGCAAAAGCTTAGAGAAATTCAGTATCTTGCCGTTTGGTAAAACCCCGCTCAGGTCTCAAATGTTTTTGCTCATTTGTGCAATTACAGAGAAAACCAATACCATTTGCATATCAGACTGATCTAGCCCATACGGCCAGTCCACAACCTAAATAGCAGCAAGTTTCAATATCCTCTATTTTTGCGTCAATTGTTTTTGTTAAATACAGAGTAGCTCAAGATCATATATTGACTGGAAATGTTCTCATTACTATTTTTGTTAACATTACTATCGATTTCTCATTTCAGGGTGATGCTGGAGGTCCATTAATTTGCAAACGTGTTTTCGCTGGTATCTCTTCAGTTGGCTCTGTCATTTGTGGCCTTCCCAATATTGCCAATGTCTATACTCGTCTTACCAAAGACTATATTAAATGGATTAAAAAAGAAACTAAATAGAACACAGAACAATTTCAGAAAATTCATGTTTTTTCCTATTTTTCTTCTTTTTGCTAAATCACGTAGATAAATGTTTGTTGCTTAACCTCCCACCAAATAGTGTTATTGCTTAGTTTTTTCTGTTCAATTAGTAGTACCAATTTATTTACATGTTGTTGTATGATGTTTTTCACAACTCCAGAACTAGCCTCTTACTAGTGTTACTGATGTAACCATCCTTTTTAAAAAGGAAAGTTAAACAGACATGTTTAATAAAGAAATGCCAGATATAAACGTATGCATGTAGTATGTGAGCTAGATGTTACTTTACATTATCGGGACCCACTTATACGGGCTGGGTTATATCTGTGAAAGGATTATAGGCCATGGGGCATCTGGCTGGGTGAAAGGGTTAAAAACTAAATATGTGGAGTTTGTTTAAAAGTCGTTTTTCTTTTAACGGAATGCGTGAGTTCTATTATCTGTGTCAACGTATAACGTATGTGCAAGGTGCAAAACTTAACCAAAGTACTGATGCAGAGAGCCTGTAGCATAGCAAACGAAACCATATTATAACAGTAGAATAGGAGTATGGTAGTAGATTTAAGTTACTAGTAAAACCGTTTGTTTTTTTACAATGATTGGTGAGATGCAAGAGTGGCTATAGCTACATGCAATGTATTTTCTATTTAGCAATATATGTTAGATTATGTAACAACAGAATTGTATAGATTGGGAGTATGGAGTGCCTTTCTTCAGAGTTAGTATTTGACTCTCCCTTGGCGGCCACGCGTGTATGTTCCACAATAAACCGCTCAAACACCTTAGTGTTTATTCTTGACTCTTTGTAAGGGAAATACAATTAGCAACATATCTAATATAGGGGGTTTGTCTGCACATACCCAGGACAGTTTATATGTAATGCAATATTGTTGTGCACAAATAATGCGCGTTCACAAGTGGCGTCAGTTGATTGGTGGTGGTTCCCACTGCTTGATAACATAGAGTAGTGAATTGTTCTCTCTCACTAGCTTGAGGTATAGGATTATCGGTTTGCCAATAGAGTTCTGGTTAAGTACAGGTAGTAAACATTAATTTCTTGCTCTTCAAGGCCATTGAATATTAGAATTAGGAATAAACGTACCCTCCTTTTACACTGTAGCTATAAATCTTCAGTAAATTAGTAAACTCATCAAGGTTACTAAGCACCCCAGTCTACTAGCTTTCGGGGGGAGAGTAACTAATTAACCTAGAGATTTTGCTGTATGAGTGATGTTTATGATCTGATTCAGGGTCACCATCATGAAGGTACAGTCGATACGGCAGTTCAGGGCACGGGGGACCCAGAGGGCGCAGGCCCCACATTTCCAGTGTGCATATATATATGGCCCCCATCTGGTTAGAGACCTCGTGCATCAAATCCAGGCAGTTCAGAGCGTTGCTGCAGGTCGTCTGGAGGTTGTGTAAGCCATTACATGAGGTCTGCAACTGGAGTGAGAGACCCAAAACTCTCCACACTGGACTACCAGGGATCTGAATGATGCCCCCTCTCCCTGCCCTAAGGTAACCAGAGGGAGGGGGAATAAACTGAATTTTTTTTTTAACAATAAATGTGTTTTTTTTAAGTTGTGTGTGCGTGTGTGTGTGTGTATGTACAGCCCGTATCCCTTACACATAAAACCTGCATCCCCTACACATAAAACCTGCATTCCCAGCACACTCTCACTGCATTACCAGCAAAAACACACTACAACCCCAAATCACACACCCTACATTTCATACACACATACTGTATCCCATATACAAACACATTACATCCACCTCACTAGCTGTCTATGTCTGTCTGTGTCTGCCTGTATGTGCCTGTCTGTGCCTGTGTGTAAATGTCTGTGTGTGCCTGTCTGTGCCAGTCGCTGCCTCTGCCTGCGTGCACCTGTAGGTGTCTGTGCATTTACCTCTGCCTGTGTATGTGTGTTTCTATGCCTGTGTCTCTGTACATCTGTGTTTTATATCTGTGCGTGTGTGTCTGTGAATAAAAATTATTTTGAGATTTATATTAGCAAATTACATCACAATTCAGTTTAGGCAACGCACAACTAAGACACACATTGTAAATGAAAAGAAGAACAGAAACATTGTTTAATTTCTCCTCTTCTCTGTATGATTTATTTATGCTGGCTCGCAGGTGCAAAGGACAGAGCTTATAACAATAACTGACAGGGAGCTGAATGGAGGTACCCATATAAACAGGTGTGAATATCTCCATTTTACATTATTTTTCACAGCTCACAAATGTTAAAGGGACACTTTCACCCACCAGCTGGGATCTTGCCAAATTAGCAAAGACCCTCATGGTGACATCGCCGCTGGTGGTTCGGTGGCTGGGGTATGGCAGGTAAAAGTCAGATTTACTTATTTGGACGTGTTCATCGTGTGCCCCGCCATCTTCGTCTGGCAGGGTTGTCACGTCCTGCTCTGTTCTGAGGAGATGTCTGGCCTTGGCTTCAAGTATCCAGTACTCTTGTTACAATTCTTGTTTAGCTTTTCTTGGTTTTTGGTTTTCTATTCTATGTCTGGTTTTCTTTATGCTGGGATTTCTGGGTTCATTCCTGTAATCCATCCCTGGGATTCCCAGTCTCCAGGTTTCATTTAAATGTTTTTTTTATGTTGCCACACTCATTTGTTTTCCTTCATTCACTCTGTTTCAGTGTTGCTGCAGGCAGCTCCTCAAGGCTTCTGCCCTTTCTTGCAGGTAAGTGCTATATATGTATTTTGGTTGTTTTAGCATACATTAGGCAGTGTAGGACCTGCCAGATATGGGGTACATTGGCGTTGTTGGCAGGCTTATGCAATGTATGATCATATAGTGTGACTAAATCCCCATGATTTTCATATGTAGTATGTAGTTATTTCTCCTCTTGTTTTACCTATGTTATCTTGTCTTGTTTTAGTTTGTATACCCAGCCCATGTACAAACGCTGGTGCTCAACACCAGGGGGCGTGCGGTTACCCTGCACCAGACCCTGCTAATCCACCTCCACGCTGTGACTCCTACTCTAAACATCAGGCATACTGGGTCCCAGTCCTGCACCGCCGCTCAGACAGTGTCTGGGTCCCGGGCATCGGACCGCCACCCTGACACAGGTCTTCTTTAGTCCCTGGCTCTTTAGGACTAGGAGTCGACATCACTGCTGTACTCTCGCACATGCACAAGAGTACAGCATTGAAGTTTATGGAGGATTCTGCTAGATCCTTCATCGACAGATCCAATTCCATCCAGCTGTCACTGGAGACTGCTGTCTGGATTGACACTGTAGCTCTGTCCAGAGTTTAAGAAAGTCAGACAGAGAAAATATACAGAGATAAAGTAATATCTAACTTGTCTCTGTATATCTTGACTGGGTTGGAATTTTAGTGAAATTTAAACACAGTCAAAATGAATATTTGATAAAGATTCTTTCTTTATGAAATACCCATTTTTTCAAGGGGGTGGATGGAGTCACAGTGCACTTTCCAGGCTTTGGGATTCTTTATATTATGTATTGTGATGGGAATCCAGTATGGTCAAAATTTAGTAGGCTGAAATCTCCACATGGCATATGCTAATTAGTATCTGGTTACAAACAGTTGGATGAGTCATCAGTATACTGAGCATGTGTGGAAGTGGATAGAAAATTCCTTTGTCTTCAACAAGCCATGTGGTCTGCCATATAAGGTGATCCTGAATATCCTGTGTGCTGATTGGTCTGAGGAATATAGGAGGGGTTATACTGTATGGGAGGGGATATGCTGTTAACAAAAGTCCTGTGAACAAGGTATTTGTCTCTCAGATATTTTTGGAACAGGAGTTCATCTGAGACCCGATCGGTATGTGAATAAAGGCCTTTTACTTCCTGAAGACCTGTGTCCATATCTCTATGTGTGGCTTCTGCGGTTTGTTCCTGTTATTCTCCTGTAACAGTATAAAGTATCAAACGAATGTTTGCAGTGTGAAGTGTAATTAGGAGCAATAATATGTTCAGACTAGGTGTGATATAAAGAAACAGTTTCTGTGGGAGATCCGATGGAGGTAGAGTTTTAAAAATCTCTCATTGCTCAGAAGGGCTTGTTTTGCCTGATACTTTATACAAGGCTTCCCCCAAACTCCGGCCCTCCAGATGTTGCTGATTTACAACTCCCCTGATTCTCAGTCTATCTATTTTGTTCATAGAATCATGGGAGTTGTAGTTCAGCAACATCTGGAGGGCTGGAGTTTGGGGAAGCCTGCTTTATACCAAACAGGGTCAGCTGCTCTATGCACAGATATCCAAGATGGTGGCAGCTATAGAGTACCAAAGGCAGTGGACATCTGCCAACACCACCCTATAGGTACAGCTATCCTAAGTCTTTCATTGGGGTTGGTAGAGAGAGAAAAAGAGCAGTTTTGGCAAACGCCATATATATTCTGACTTGCATTTCTTTTCATAATCCATAATGTAGTTTATTCACTAAACAGCAAGTTGGGGAAAGAATATGGCAGTTTTAAACAGTTCACAGCCAGCTTTCAAAATTGAGACACTTATTGTGACCTGAATTCTACCAAGTCCTTATCAGCTCACCACCATTAACTGTTTAGTAAATAAACAGCTTAACGAATCACTAACGTCACCCAGCCAGCTTCATTTTAGTGAAGTGGTCTGGGTGTAGTGGTCCTATGTTTTGACCCTTTAATGTAAAACATTGCTGTTTTGTAAAAATGGCAATGTCTACATTGAAGAGATAAGCATGCCTCTAGTGGCTAACAGTCGATAAAAAGGCTTTCACCTCTACAACTGAGTAAAACTCAGTTCTATTGAAGATTAAATAGATTAATCTTCAATTTTACAGAGCAAGAGGGAGGGGGGTATATATTTTCAAGTCTTGAAATTATTATTGTTGTTCATAAAATCACTTTAATATTTGTAGCAGTTTCATTATAACATTTGTATGCTTTTGTGTTGTGTTTTGTTTTTCAATTTCTTATTTTTTTTCCTCTTTATTTATTTATTTATAGTTTACAACAGTGCTACGTTAGCATTTAAAAAGGAAATATAATTTGAAAATATCACAGTAACAATGACTGCATTTTATAGTTCTTGCAAACTTTCCGTCATAATATCTTCATTGTGAAATAGTAATATGTGATGAAACATGGGAAGCAAAAAAAGCATAAATAAATATTACTATAAATTATATATAAACACATGTATATGCATTTAAATACTTCAATATGCAATAAATAGACCTAGAATAAATTAACTAGCTAGTGCATAACTGGATTAATTCAATATTATGGGTCTGCACTAAACAAAATAAATTTAATAACTGTAATAAATAAAAAGTATATAAGCAACTCACCAACTAATATGGAATATCACAATAAAATACAAATACAAAATATATTAATCTTACTTTACATCTACATTCATATGCCACAAAGTTTATCGTGATCTGTAGTTTTGTAAAATAATAAAATTTAAAAAAAAAGCTAAATTTTAGATGTTATTTTAAGAACTCCCTTCATTTAGTTATTTGCCACATGTTTTTATGACACACATAGCTACAAGGGGCAGCCGCTCTGTACCAAATAATAGTTAGAATGCTTTTATAATCAAATTACCTTTACAAGCTTGTGGTGCAGACTTGCTTTTTGTGATATATAATGGTGGGGAAACAGCTTTGCCTGCTGTGATATAGCGACTACATGGGTAATGGTAACATGTGACCTACTACATGAGGCATGGTAGTGAAAAGTCACAGTACCTCCCATGGAGCTATGTGCTGCATATACATTTGTTCATTGTGTATGCATTCCTTGTAGATTGGTTGGATTGCTAGACACAAGGATATATACAGCTGGTTCTCAGGTCAGAACTTTAGAATCCCACCTACTGCTTGCATTCACTTGGAACCAACAAGGTGTTGTGGTATGCAGGGCTCACAGAAAATTGATATGCTTGTGTTTCCTGTTTATTATTGCAAACTTTACATCATGTAGTATAGCCCTTCCTGTTTTTACTTGAGATTTATTATTTTACTTCTTCAGTTTTCTTACTTTGATTTTTTTCTATTTAATTCAAGTGCTGTTTGTTATTTTCATTAATAGCGAGATAAAACTATATCAAACTTACAAATTTAGAATGAAAAACATTTGTGTGCTGAGATACATTTTACGTCAGTTGCAATCAAAACTGTTGTTCGTGTGTTGCTCCGTTCTATTTAGCAACACCTTACATCTTGGTCTAAGTGTCAGTTTTTACACCTGCTGCATTTGTCGGTTGTCATTGAGCAATTCGTGTCGTGAAATATCCTGTGTACAAAGTGTTAGAATACAGAGGAGGATTCTGAGCAACCTCACCTGTTCACACATCTGTTGTTAAAAGTGCTTGTGAAAAAGACTGTAGAAGAATTCTGTTATTTCATTTGCCAGGCAGTGAGAGATTTCAGTGAATAGCCCAGTATTCCGTCAAGCAGGAATCTTTGTATTATTTAAGATAATTCTACAACAGAAATTACTATCTGGTTAAAACTACCAGTGGGTGGAAAATGGCTCCAGCTTTGTGGTAGGGGTGTTGTTTTTTTGTTTTTCAAATGGGTAGGATTGATGTAGGCCTCCTGTTGCACAGTGTTCAGTCATTCATTGCTGTAGACTTGCTAAGTGCACGTATTCATAGATCAATCAAACGTTAAAGCTTCGATTTAATAAGCTTTCAAAATGATTACATTCTGTTGGGAAAATTATTTATCCACAGAAGTCACCATTAAGGTCTACTGGAGTTTTTGTAGATAAATCATTTGGAAAGTGTTTCTAACCGTATTTAGATAACAGCCACCAGCTTTACAGTAGGGCTGTATTTAGTCTAAGCACGTAGTTTGCATGAGATAATGCTGGTGAGCTCGGTAAATCCCCAAACTAACTGGAGGCCCCCAAAATAAAAAATGGGGACGACTGTACATTTGTGAAGAGGAACTGCATGGCAATTCTGGAGTAGATGTGACCACCCAAAGCACCAGGCTATATCTTGCTTATAGAAAAAGCAAAATAATATCAAGTTCAGATTAGCTGCTAGGGACTCCATGCCCTGTATATGGGCCACTTGACACATACATTTGGCTAATGAGATATGCAGGTTTGCATGATGCATTGAGTCTCTTATAGATTCCTTCATTGATTGTATCTCCATATATAAGATGTCCCATTAGCAGCAACAGAAAATATTCTCTTCTGGTCTGGGCTTAATGCGAGGTGCAGTACTCTTCCTCTATGACCTGAAAAACAAGATTTATATATTATATCTATCTATATCTATCAATCTTTTTTCCTGTTTTAGGCCTCAATTTAACGTTGTTGGATAAGCTTTTTGAAATGATTTAATGTTTTTGGATAAACTTTTACAAGGGTTGTTAATTAAAATATGCAAAATATATCATACATAAAAACATGATATCAATTTATCAAAAATAACAGAATATTAAAAAATGTATATATTTTTTATAATATTAATTTGAAAAGCTTATCCAACAATATTAAAAATTCAGGCCAAAGTGAAAAGTATTTATACTTGTTATGGGAGCTAAGCACAGAAACATACTTCAATATGAATACTTTGTATTATTTTACTTATGTTGTATTAAAAGTTCCATTTTATCTTTATTTCTGGTTACTTTCTTCACTTTTGTTGGTTTCCGTCACCCCATTTAGCAACCAGTGTTATATTCTAGATCTTTGCTCTTCTTAGTTGACAAAGAGATGGAAGTGACTTAGTGGCACACTGACCTCAATTTAATTATTTGGATAGAATTTTAAATTGATCATAATTTCTTGGAAAAACTAAGCTTACGTCTAATGGCCATTGGCGTTACTAGATAACCTCCATTTGTTTAAATATGCATAGGGATTTGGGCTAGCGCCCAGGTAACTTGTTTTATCTTTGGTTTTCAAATCATTTGTCTACAAAAATCCCAATAGACTTTAAGGGTGACTTCTGTAGATAAATCATTTCAAATGTTTTTCTAACAGATTGTTGTCAACTTAAAAGCTCATCCATAAGAATTAAATTCAGGCCAATGTTGGAACAACAAGAGGTATGGATAGAAATTGTGGAAGCCATATGTGTTTAATATGCTGACTGAATAAATATACTAAATAATTTAGGCAAAGGGAACACTCGTGTTCCCTTTGCCCGTTTTTTCTATAGGTTTTAGTTAATCCCTATTGCTTCCAGTTTCAATGACATAGTGTTAGTCAGACTCCCTCCCTTCTGTGTGTTATATTAGGTATACCAGAACTATCTACCTCCATACTAAATAATTCAACTTACCATATAGATCAGTTACTTTCAATAAAGAGGGGTATTTCCAGACAGTCATTTGATTTTTGTGCGGTCCATGGCCAGTGACCAGTTCTCTTGATTCAGGCAGCCAGATAACGGAGCAGATCTATATATTTAAAAATAAAAATGGCGGAAGTCTTAAGAAAATAAACATCACATTAAGTTATGCGTAAATAACAAACTCTCCTAAACTGTACAAATTTAATGAGTGGTGCTATGAGATCCTTGCCTCATTGTCCTCTCCCCCTTTCATTATATTTGCCTTTTCTATTCTCTCTTTGCCTGCAAATCTTATCTTCATCATCTGCTATCTCCTGGCTCTCTTCTACTATTCTACCTTGATCATTTCTCTACTAAGCTTACTTATCTTCTCTCTTCTGTCATTCCATCACTCATTCCTTGAGACTTCAGCATTCAAATTAACTAACCTAATATTTAGATATTTTTATCAGTCACCTTCTCAGTTGGCCATACTCACTAAACTACCCTCATAGCTGGCAATATCCATGACCTTGTCTTTTCCAAAATCTGTTCAATTTCTATCTGATTGTCATCTCCTAGCTTGTGCTGTCATAAATCTAACTTATATTTCTACTAGAAACCTAAGCACTCTTGATCTGTGTCGGTTCTACTCTGTTCTCTAACCTCCACTTTCACTTCTCTCAACTTTTCCCAGTTTCTCTCAAGCTATCTCATTCTAAAATTGCCTCCTCTCTTCTTCTCTGGAAAAGACAGCATCATTTAAACCTGCTTTTAACAGCAGTCATGCATTCAACCCTAACACAGTATATTTACCCAGTATCTCCAAAAATGCACCCACACTGCAAAACAGTGTCGCAGTAAGACTTTGACCAAACCAGACTTTCTCAACTACAAATTACATTTATGTTCCTATAGCTCTTCCTACTCTGTGCCAAACATGAGTATTTTACCTTACTCATTAGTACCTATTCTTGTAAACCCAAACGAGCTTTTAACACCTTTAATTTCCTACTCCACTCTACTTCAAAGACTCCCATTACTGATCTCACAGCCAGATATCTTTATTTGATTATAATAACGAGATTGAACAAAAAATATTAATTATATATCTGCCCTGAGGGGGGGGGGGGCAGAGCTTGGCTATCGAGCAGGACAGTCGTGTTTAAAGTGTGCTCCTGCTTCACTGCCCGCATTTTGGGTGCTAAACCTGGCAAAAACGCTGATTTATCTGCAAACGTTGGGGAATCCCGGGCGGATGTTTTGAGACTTAATTCCGCCAGGAACCTGAGAAATCTAGTTGAGGCCTACTGGAGACAGGGCAGAGGAGAGGCGGCCGATCTCCTCGCTATCTTCTCCACACTCAGTCCCACAGTGCTCCTACTATACCCCACGGACAGGTGTAGGTTATCCTGATCCCCACTGCACTGCCTCATGGCACAATTGCTGCACTTACTGTCCGACTGGTACATTTCTGCTACCGCATCAAGTATTCTCCGACCCTTCACAATAGCGGACACGACTCCTGGTGACATGCAGGGCCTGAGCCCACCACGGCAGCTGTACTGTGACTCAATCGAACCCGTCTAGACAAGATCTTCCAAGCCTTTTGGCTGAAGCTCTCGGAGCGTATGGGTGTATCCCCTTCTGAGCTGAAAGCTAACAGAGTGAGACCAGTGGTTTGAAGGGAGAGAGGGCCCCAGCAAAGCAATACAACTTTGCAAGAATCGGTATGCCTTACCATGCGCCAACCCGGGCCGAGAGCCTTGAGAGGTCGTATCTCTCTTTATCAGCCACACAGGCCGAGGTTCACATGCCACAGCTGGCATATAACACCAAGATCCTCTGACTGCCCCTGGATAGGGGATAGACTTGGCTCCTAGGATACACCAAGTCTGCACCGTGGATGCTGGCCTTCAGGAAGGCTCGGGGCTGCATGGGTGATCTGACCCCACAAGGTGCAGCGGTTGCCCACATGAACTCTTTTGGACTCACTCCTGTCTTGCCGCTCAGAGGGATCGGCTGATCCAGGCACTTTGACAGTACTACTAGTTGTCGTTTGCCGTGTCAAGTGCTATACATTATAGATGTTTAATTATTATTATCTTAATCTTACTCACCCTTAAATCTACCATTTTGCCCAGTGCAGCTTCGAAGAGGTGCTAGTTTCAGTGGTTAATACCTAGGCTAACTGAGCTTTTGCTATATCCTCTGATAGATCATTTGGAAACTACTGTGATCTACAACTTACAATGTCTCACAGATTTTCCCACTTTCATTAGCATACTAGCATAATATAATGTACAAAATTGCAGCTTATCTTAATGCCACGTTACTGTTATGTAAAACTTGTTTTTACTATGCTTGCGTATGCTGTTTTGGCTAATCAAGCTTTTTGTTATCACTTGCACAACATAAATAAAGATTGACAAAAAAAATGATATGTCTGCTCTTCCCTCCTACTCTTCACAACTCTATTTCAGCTATTTCCCTTTTCTATTCTAAATTTCTTTCACCCTGCCTCTTAACAAGAGGTTTCTACATTTATTTTATTGCCCCCCACAAACACACACTTGATCCCATTCACCATCAACTTGTCATTTCTCTCTCTTAGTGTGGTCTTATCCCTAACACATATCTTCAATATCTGCCTTCCCTACTTCAACCTGCAATCATCAATCCATCCTATAAAAAAGTCATTTATTGAGTATTCTTTCTAGCTAATGTGGCCAATTCATCAGAGCTCTCTGACAGGTAAGTCTAATTTCGCTCAAGACTTGCATGGGAATTTTCAGCAATAACTGACTACTTGCTATTCTTTTATTACAATGACGGCACGGGGGAGGTGTATGATCTCCCCTGTATTAATCCGCTTTTATTTATTTTAATGACTAAAAGGTTTAGTCATTAAAAAAGGCCATCGATTGTTCTTCTAAAGCACATTTAGCACTGGATTGTTCTCAAATAGCTGACCCTTTTATCAAGTTCAGCTGCTATCATTTTGGCTGGTATTAAATCCAATCGAAATTCAATAAATATTTTGACAAAACCAGTCAATAATGTTTGAATGCGTCTTGCAGATAAAATACTGTACAATCAAGACCAATGCTCTAAAAGTAAAATACTTCAATTTCATGTCACTGCTATATTTAGGTTCTATCATTAATTTATGCATGAATTCTTCCTAAAGATCATGCAATTCACCTGAGAATGTGTGTTTGCTGAATGGATGTTTTTCCCAGTGCTTGTATCCCAAATTCGGATGTGTCCATCTGTCATTCCTCCTCCCACACCGAGCGTTTCTGATAGCCATGGACACCAGTTCATTGCCTAAAGATCAACAAGATAATGCTGAAGTAAATATTGAACCTCTGCTAATATTAATGGTTCGAAAAACAATGGTATCAAATTCAAATACATATAATCAGGGGGAAATTCATTTTATATAGAGAAAATTAAATAAGTTTGCAGTAAAAATGCATGTATTAACCACTATTAGAACAACCTATTACATATGTGGTGGTACTGCAAGCCTCCAGGTGTAGTGATGTCGCAAACATAACATTTTCCGTTCGCGAACGGCGAACGCAAACTTTCGCAAATGTTCGCGAACGGGCGAACCGCCATAGACTTCGATAGGCAGGTGAATTTTAAAACCCACAGGGACTCTTTCTGGCCACAATAGTGATGGAAAAGTTGTTTCAAGGGGACTAACACCTGGACTGTGGCATGCCGGAGGGGGATCCATGGCAAAACTCCCATGGAAAATTACATAGTTGATGCAGAGTCTGGTTTTAATCCATAAAGGGCATAAATCACCTAACATTCCTAAATTGTTCGGAATAATGTGCTTTATGATGTTATGGTATGATGTTGTATCGATCAGGTAGTGTAAGGGTTACGCCCGCTTCACAGTGACAGACCAAACTCCCTGTTTAACGCACCGCAAACAACCGCAAACAGTCCATTTGCACAACCGCAAACTCCCCATTTGCACAAGGTTGGATACCAAGCTAGCCATGTCCCGTTCATTGTCCTCACTGATGTCATTGAAGGTCTCTTCCTCCACCCAGCCACGTACAACACCAAGGGTCCCCGAAAGGTGACAACAAGCCCCCTGTATTTTTTTTTAAATGTACACTACTGTTACACCAGATATGAGTTGCACTGGTGTGACACTGTGCCCTGGCAGGCCCTGAAACGCACACGTGTGAAGGAAACTGACTGCTAATATATTACAGTCAAAAACGTTCTGTTTTTTTTAAATGCAAGCTATTGTGACACCAGATATGAGTGGGGGCACTGGGCAAGTGGGCACAGTATACGCTGTGAGCCTGACACACACGCTGGCAGGCAGGCAGGCAACTGCAATTAGATTACACATGAAAAAAAAAAAAGCAGACTGATGTTCTAGCCCTAAAAAGGGCTTTTTGAGGTGCTGTCCTTACAGCAGAGATCAGATGAGTCCTTCAGGACTGTAGTGGACACTGAATACACTAGCCTAGCTATCGATTTCCCTATTAAATCAGCAGCAGCTACACTGTCCCTCCTCTCACTAAGAATGCAGCTTCCGGGGGGCGGGGCCTAGCTGTCATGGAGGAAAGACGCACTTCGTGTGAGCTCCCTCAATATCTCACTTTAAGCAGCTATCAACAAGCGAATTTCTAGACAAAAATGTTCAGCAATGAAAAGGCTATAGAATCGTATAATTAATAATAAAACATTTTCTACTTAAAACATGAGTAACAGACAATAAAATAGTGTCAATACAGAGTATATCACCTGGATCAGGGTTCAGGAATCTACAGCAAGACTCTATGTCAAGTAATGGATGCTCAAAGGGACGACCCCTATCACTTAAGACTACCTGTCAGAATACAATGGAGCTTCGAGCTAGTGCTATATCCTATTAACACAGTGAAGGAGGTTAAGCATGCGTGGGATAGGCATAAGGCTATCTTAACTATCAGATAAGGCCAGGGACTAATGAAAGTATTTAGAAAATTGGGCAGACTAGATGGGCCGAATGGTTCTTATCTGCCGTCACATTCTATGTTTCTATAATACCTTCACTGCTGTGGAATGCTGCATGCTCTGTAACGGAGTATTATTTTTGGATGTTCCTGGATCATACGACCAGATATTTAGATGGCCGTCACTTGAACCACTAGCTAAATGTTTTTCAGATGGTGACCATTTCAGACTGCAAATGCTTTGTTTGTGATACAGCGTTCCAACGCGGTGATCTGCCATTCGAACATCGTGATGGTGTATATGTCCAAGCCGTGAACCACTACATTATTTAAAAAAAAAAAAACAGGCAGTGTGATAAACTAATGTAATTATTATTTATTAATAAAGCATTTACAGTTTGGAAATACACAACACACAATCATTTTAAACCATTTTATATGAATATCCTTGTTAAACTGTACATGTGTCCTTCAAGGTTGCAATATGGGCTGTTATTGTTCTGTAATGCATCACTGGCTGACCTGAACAAATCTTTTGGTTTTCCTGGCCCTTACCGCAAATTCGTGTTTTTAAGACTTCTCTAGGACTGTATCATTCTTATGGAATTCTCTTGTCCAGTTGAGTAGACTTTCCATAATTTTTCAATCATTTGAAAAAACTCACCAATTAACTTTTGTTCCTGCCTCAGTCTCCCATTCATGTTTATTCACCCCTATTGTAGTCAAGTACTGCTCGCAGATTGCCGTAAATGTACATGCAACTCATTTGTACTTTAAATAAAACGTACCCTACCTTATCTAGTGTGTGATTGCACCTCGTGTTTTTTTGGGATGGTATGCCAATTTGAGCAGAGCTTTTTTACCTCTTGTTCCTGTAACGCAAACTTGAGGCCAAGTGTACAGTGCTGCAGAAAATGTTGGATCTTTATGAATAATAACGTTACCTGTCTAACTGACATTTATTCAGTCATTGAAAATCAGCGAATTGGGAGCACACCCGGAACATGCATTTCTCAGCACTGGTGGAGACCATAATTTAAGGACCATTGCACACACAAAACGCAGATTTAAATTGCTCACAGCTATTTAAAATCACCTATCTCAGCAAACAAATATGGGAATTCAGTTAAACCATATGGCCATAATTTGTCTCACATGTTAAATTAGTGTAGGACCCACTGATATTGGTGTACTGTGGCATAGTGGTGGGTTTAACGCGATATGGCCATATGGTGTCACTGAATCCTTATATTTGTTTGTTGAAATGGCTTATTTTAAGTAGCCTTGTAAACTGTAAAGGAATAGTTTATACACCATAACAACTGTATTTAAATTAAGTTGTTATGGTGCCAGGAGGTCCCTGGCGCTGGTTCACTTTAATGGGTTAAACCATTATTGAACGGTTCAACCACATAATCTATTATCCAGTGCCAGTACAAAATGTGACTTTAGGCAGCAAGGCAAACACTGCTTTTTCTCATTGCTGAGACTGCAGGGGTAGTCTTTAGCCCCAGAATGTTCCCTTACAAACACCATTTGAATAAAGCTTAGAAAAATCCCAATAGGGAGATCTCTAACTTGGTATTTTGACAGAACAATGTAGCAATCCTGAAATGTACTTGACAGCAGTCAGGCAAACACAAAACTGTAGGACAATGAAGCTACACTATAAATGTCTTTATATTTCATTTATAAAGCACTGACATATTATAGTGGAAATTGCTTTATTGTCAGTTTAAATAATTTAAAAAGATGTTATTTATAAAATGTTAAAAATACAATCCACTTAGGGGTGGGGCCTGGCCCCTACCGAGGCAGAGCTGCTCTGGACTCAAGTCCTTGAAGCCACGTTACCTCCGCCCCCACCCCCTGGACCGGTGGGGGATATCCCGGTCCCCACTGGATGCTCTTGTACCTCGATAGGGGTGAAACACTACCCAGCTGAACCGGAGTCCACCTGGTGCACTTGCGATGTCTTCCGCGCTGGAGTCTCAGCACCCCTACACTAGCACAGAGGGCCCGACTTATCAAATTTGCCAAGCTTTCTGGACCCGAGTGCAAAACCATACAGGAGGCCCAACAACTGTCCTGCCAGACCATCATCCAAACACCCAGAGAGGCTCCCAGGCCAAGTTACATGCAAGACGGGGGCACAAGCAACTCCTGCACTCAGCACGCGATCGCAGCAGCCGAGTGGTGAAGAGAGGAGAACAGGGTCAGCTACACACACATACCCACAGCAAGCCATTCGCTACACCCCACCAGAGAATCCTTATACGGCAGCCTTACGAGCTCAGCCCATGCCGTACAGGGTACCTTGCTCAGCATGCCATGCCAGGTGTAGCTGAAGACTCCATAGCCTTGTCTCGGTGGTTGGCTATTATCCACAGGATAGTGTGGCGGAGAAGGATGATATCCTGCCCGGTGTCGAGCTGGGGTATACATTGCTGCCTGCCTGTGGCGTCGGGTAATCCACGAGGCAATGAAAGTGCAGACTCTGCTTAACATAAACCATCTGCCTCTCTTTCCTAAGCAGGGATTCCTGTCCTTTCCATTACTCACTCCTCATACTGTACTCAGTACCCAGTGGCACTAAAACTACTTTAGGTTGTTACTTAATTCAGCACGTTTTGTCTCTCTTTAAGCCTGTTAGTACTTTAACCCCTTAAGGACACATGACATGTGTGACATGATTCCCTTTTATTCCAGAAGCTTGGTCCTTAAGGGGTTAAAGCATGCTATTAATGTTGTTTTATCTTATCTTGACTAACTTATCAGTTTACATCTGCGGATTTAACTGCTACTCATATTCACCTACTTTCTGACATATATTGCAAGAATATGTATACTAATCATAAAAACCTGATTGACAGTACTCCATGTCATCAAATGTAAGCTTCATGTTGCCTGAGATTGCTATTGTGGCATGTCAGGCCTGACTAATTTTATTGAACAACAAAAATAAACAATTAAAAAAAAAATATATATATATATATATATATATATATATATACACAAACCACATATATATTTGCGTATTTCTACAAGGCATTTGTTTTATTATAAACCGAGCTGGAAATGGAAATAAAATAGAAAATTCATATTGTTCAATCCAGCAGAAATGTCAGATTGCCATTTTAAAACAAGTACACCATTTAGTCCTCCTACCTGCTGAGAATGTGCTGATTCCAGGTTAAAGCTCCGACTACTGACATATGACCATGCATATTCCGCAGCCTCTTTTGGGTTTCAATGTCCCATAGCTATAAAGTAAACATATGATTTATTGAGATAAGAATGACCAATCAGCATTTCAGTATAGAGCTGCTAGCTGTAAAGCAGCACAGTACTGGCGTATAAACATAGAAAGAACAGGGGAGGTATTATTAGTAATTGTATTATCATCCTTTACATAGTGCTTTACAATTATAGAATGAGAATATTTGACATGTATTGACATACAAAATAATATTGACACAGAGACTAGAGGTAAAAAAAAAAACCCTGCTCAACAAACCAGTTTACAATCTAGGACTACCTACTTCTCCAGGTATAGGTACTTTACTCACACACTTGCTGGAGTTTGAAAAGAATGGCATGGGAAATACAAAAAACATTATGCTGCTAGAGGTCTGCAAAATGTAAATCGACCTACAAAGCACCAATTACCCTCACCTGTTATCTCTTCATTCATTCCAGTCACACACCATATCACTGTAAGCTAAAACTTCCACATTCGCTAAGCACTTGCAAAGATCTCCCTCACCGGCCCACAGGCAGTTACATGCGGCTGCCGGCTGGGGAGGGAGGGAGACAGGAGAGGACCCAGAGGAGCTCTATCTTGCAGCTCCGCCGGTTTCCTCTTGCAAGATCTGGAGCGTTGCCATGGCCATAGAGTTTACTTACCACGAGGACCACCAGGGATTGCAGCACGGGATATAACACCATCCTCTCACACACACACAGCACCCTAACACACACACATAATCCTCACACACATTACCCTCACACAGCACCCTAACACACAGCACCCTCACTCACACACACAGCACCCTCACACACAGCACCCTCACACACTCACTCACACACACACAGCACCCTCACTCACACACACAGCACCCTCACTCACACACACAGCACCCTCACTCACACACACAGCACCCTCACTCACACACACAGCACCCTCACTCACACACACAGCACCCTCACTCACACACACAGAACCCTCACACACACAGAACCCTCACACACACAGAACCCTCACACACACTGCACACCTCACACACACTGCACACCTCACACACACTGCACACCTCACACACACTGCACACCTCACACACACTGCACACCTCACACACAGCACACAGACACAGCACGCTCACACACATTCTGCACACCTCACAACTCACACACAGCACCCTCAAACACACATACTGCACCCACACAGCATTCTCACACACAGCACCCCTCACACACACACTATACTCCTCACAAACACACTACACACCTCACACATACACACAATAGCATCACACACACTAGATCCCTATATACACTCTGAATCCTCTACACACACACACACTCACTAGATCTCCTATACACACTCTGGGTCCTTCAAACACACACTAGATCCCCTACAGACACAATGCACCACCTACACACACACTACATTTCTGACATACACACTATGGATCCCCTATGCACACACTAGATTCCTTGTAAGCAAATACATACTACATTCCCTAAACACACACTCTCTATAACCCCTACACACACTACATCACTTATACACACATACTACAGCCCGTATGCACACCCTCGCTACATCCCCTATAGACTCTGTGCCCTCTATACACACACTCTCTACAGCACACAGACACATACATTACATTACACCACAAACACAACATGACTGAAACCAACCTATTAAAACAAAACCACACCACAATCAGCTCACTCTACACACGCAATCCCATAAGCAGGCTCCAAACTCATGCACAGTACTCTTTTTTTATGGAGACACCAGAGACAAGTTTCAAGCAAACACAGTGCAAGCATGTTATTAAATTTTCTTGCGCTGTGCAGAACAAATACAGGCCTTTTTCTCGTGCTAGAGCTCATCAGCAGAGCTTGGTGCATTGTCTGCCCTGGAAGAGCATTGAACTTTGTGATGGGGCGTGCTTGTCATTGGGGATGACAAAACACACCCTATCTGGTCCCGCCCTCTTTTCAGTGGGCCGCTTTGAATAAAAAAGGCCCGGGCCGAATGTTTTTCCCAGTCCTGCCCTGGGCATATCTTAAAATTACAGCAGCCTTCATTTCTCAAAGCTATATGAATTGCTGTGAGTAAGACCCGTCGCTTTGAGATCCTTAATTTTTGTGCACAAAAAAAAGAGAAGGCCATCCATTTGTTCTAGGCCCCCTGGTCAAAAGTTGCCAGCCCTCTCCTTGCTTAAGGAAAGCTTTAAAATTATCCACCAAAAACCTCATTAACAACATAACGTGATTTACAAATTACCTGTACTTCTCCATTGCTTGTACCGATAGCCAGAGTGGACCCAGCCGGTATCCATGATATTGATGAAATATATGTTGAGGGAGTATGTAAATTCAGTGTTTGTGTTACTGTGTTGCTTTCACCACTCCAGATATGTGCAGTTGATCTCAACCCAATAGCAACAAGGTTGTCAACATTCCAATCTAATACATTCAGATCTATGAACAAAAGAATGGAGATGTAACTTATTTACAAATTAAAGGGTTACTCTAACCATTCTTCACTATTTTGTGTTTGTTTTTTTAAAATTTATAATGATCTATTGGACACTAGTCAATTGTCCCTAATCCCTCACTAAATACCGGATAGCCTGAAGTGAACGAAGTAAAACCATTTGTTTCAAATTTCGCACATTGATCTCACAACATGGCATTGAAAAATTTTCTATTTCTCTAAATTTACTCAAAAAACTCCCGAAATAACTCCAGAACCGCCAAATGCCTGAACGCTATCAATCGCATGAAAATGTATTGGCACTATTAGTAAACTCCCGAAGACTCACTATAGGCATTCGCATGTCGAATTGCATTGCTTTTTGCTTAGTCTCTTGGGCTCATGAATCACAAACCTTCCTGTGCATCCCATTTAAAAATATATTACTTACAGTAATCATTGTTGAGGCCGGATATATGCAGTTTGGTTTCTGGTTGCAAGCAATCATGATGACGAACAGAATCTATAACAACTTCTTGTTGAGAAAATGTTTTCTTCGTGGCTTGATGACATCCTAAATAAATACAAAGTTAGACTACTGTATGCTTGTGTAGACAGCACTGTCATAAAACCATACTATGATATGTAAGGATCAAACCATTCTTCAGATAGAAAACAAGTTTCTATTCTATCACCTGTCTAGCATCCATAAAATTATGTAGTCTCACTGTTTGTGCTTCTCGGTATGAGAGATCATTGCTCATTTCCCTCCTGGCTGTAATGATGCCAAGTTATTTGACAAAAATACATAAAACTGCCAATGTGTAAATTAATCTAGTCTTACATTGATACCAGCTTTATTTACAATTTATCGCTGATTGTCATTGTGAAGCATACTCAGGGACAGTGTTAAAGACTTTAAATTCAAAACGCACTATGTCCAGATGACCGTAGTGCGTGAAATAAATAAATACTGAGTATCTTGTGTCTAAGGATTTTTCTCAGAAGTCAAAGTTGATATCAAATTTATGTCCCATTGTACAGCGCTATGGAATCTGATGGCGATATATAAATAATAATAATAATAATAACGTCAATAAATATTTCTTTATGAAATTTGAACCTGTTTTGCACACAGTTTTCATTCCCTGGACCAATTGCTGACTGTGTCTCTCTGGTAAGGAGCTACATTGCCATCTTCTGGCTATTCTATCACATTACACTATTCAATTCATTCTGTATACTTTTGGACTAGTTAGTACAGAGAACTTAATGTAAAGGTATTTCCTTTATTTTGTGGGGGTAGGGGAGTGGTGGTACTGTTTGCTTTTCAATTCATTATGTGTTTCTTATTTTATTTTATGTTATTGTGGGGGCAGGGGCTTTTAAAATTAGGCTGCGTAAGCATAAGGATTTTATAAGTGTATATTTTAGGTATCATTTTAAAAGTTAAGCATTTTTAATGGATCCACTCCTGGATTCCAGTCCTCTGTTTAACATGCTTTAGGTGTTACTCCCTGTTGTGTTACTCCAGGTTATGAAACAGTTTTGGTGCATTGCACTTTGATAGATAAACTATTTCACTTTATTTTCTTTGAGGTTCCTTTAAATTGACTACACAATTGCATACATCTCCCCTGGAATACCTTGATTTTAGCAATCCTTCATGGTAAATCCACCTGTCACTTTTATTAAAACATTTACAGTCCACCAACACATCCATCATCTAAATCAGTGGGTCCTACCACCCACTAATGGGCGATCCAAACATTCATGGTGGCCGGTGGTGGGTTTTATCGCCGACACTTGGTTCTCCGGCATAGCCACATGCACCTATTGTTTTTATTTGTTATGCACATTTACACTTTTTACTTCAATTTAAGCAGCTCCCACACTGGTAGGCGCTGCATGGATGGAAATGCGGAAATTCATTACATTTAAATTAAAGATGTATTAACATGCATAAAGTAGAAATAAAAAGATACATTGAAGTACTTTTTTTTTTTTTTTTAAACCCTCCTTTCTAAAAAAAATAATATATATGTATTTTTACCTCTCCAAGTACAAGTGTCCTGGGCACAAATCTGTATACTGGTGTCCTGACGGTTATAGGAGACAGGCTTGCATTCTTCCAGAACTCCTAGATTTTTCTGAAATAAGAGTTAGGATCCAGGTAACATCATTTGCAAACCATATAGTAATATACTAGTTAAATGAAGGCACAACAATGTGAATTCTAAGTAGTTTTCTTGGTATCTTACATGTTTCTTGGTCAGATTTAAATCCCAGATGCTCAAGGTACAAATACTACAATCATCCATCTGCCCTAAGAATAATAAGTGAAAATTGCAAACATTTTATCTCTATTTTTGCTGGACTCATTTGCAGAGACAAAAATGTTTGAAAGTCTGAAAATGTATTAACAATTTTTTTTTTTTTACGTATTTAATACTATCACTGCCAAACAATTCCAATTTGATGATTTTTTGGCTATTTTTATATTTATATATTTATCTGTGATTGCTGAGACACTTGGTTATTTTTCTTTTGGTTAAAGGGACAATCGAAACACCAAAACAACTTCAGATTAGTTTTTAGCATGTCCATGTAGTCTCTCGCCATTTAGGAGTTATATCAAATTATTTATACAATTCTAGATAACTCTCTTGCTGTGACTCACCCTTTTTTAGCTTCCCTTTTTGCACACGGTTTTATTTATAATTTCTTAATTCATTCTCCTTAACTGTCCGCAAAAGCCTACAGCAGCCTCCTGTGTTTTATCAAAATTTATTTACACTGTGTTGTTAAAATTAAACCTTAGGGTGGCGGGGCCTGACTCCTAAGATGGCCGGATGTGTCTGCTAAAAACTCCTGCAATACAGAGTCTTTTTTAGCTATTCTCAGCGTCTAAAACATACCCACAAGTGGTCCAGCACGTATAGCAGTCGACTCTTCCACCAAAGAACCCATTTACAGTTCTGCTGAGCACCGCACTGGCAAGCAACTGTACCGTCCGGGCATAAGGCCTACAGAGCCGAAGACTGGCTGGTCGGCTGGGGGAGGGGGCAAATCCCCCAACTGTGGCGGCGCAACTTACAGCAAGTATATGGGGGAGTACACTTGACTGATCAATGTACACATCCTTATCTGTTTAAGCCAGATTGCAATTTTCAATTCCTATTTGCTGTATATAAAAGCAGAAATAGGTAAGTCATTACTTGATTTTATGTTGAAACTTTTTATTTACACAGTCCCCTCAAATTGTTGGTTTTATTTTGTTCAGAACTTGTACAATGCTTTTGTCCTTAAGGGTTTAAATTGGAATGCAATGCCAAGGTTTGAACTGAAAAATAGTTATATCATTAACATGAAATTATAGGTAAGTTCTCTATAGCTTGTTCAGGTAAATATAACATTGATTTGTCAAGAATATTGTTATTTATTTTTGACTCTTTTTGAATTTATTTTAAAATGCGTAAGAGATTCCTAAACTCATAATGGATGCAATTTACCAGTTATAAGGGTAAAAGGTCTTGGCCACCAGTCCACTCCCTTTTGATATGTAGCCCCTCAGAAATGCTCTCTCATTAATTCCTGACTCAGGTGCCAAGTAGGCAAACCTATTGTTGTTTGTACCATTATGACTGCACTGGAATCAGATATCAAATTCCTGGCAATTTACCTCTGCACAAGAAATACCGGTACGTATTTTGTATTCTCACAGTCCTCCACAGTTAGGTAGAGGTGCCATCTGCCTTAGCAGAGGAAGTATGGGATCCATGTGCAGATTAGCTTTTAGCAATGGAAAATATATCTTTAATTTTCATTAGCTGTAAGACATACCTGGTGGAGGAGAAATTTCATCTTGTTCTGTAACTTCCTTATAGGTTTCTGTTTGAGATTCCTTGTAGTTGAGTCTTCTATTCTAGCTGATTTATGATCAGGACTACCCAAATTAGAGACTTCTAGCAAATCTGAAATGTAGACAAAAATTATAATTATGAACTTGGAATGCATAGGGAACAATTCCAACTGTATCAGTAGATGTGAAAAAATTGTATTATATGTTGTGTATGGACACCGAGAGGGTACATGTGTAACTATAACTTTTCTGTAACTACATGCAGTGGTGTATTTTGATTTTGTCCTGCCCCAGGCATGACTAAACTCGGGCATCCCTAATCTAAATTTGCCCCACTCCCTATTGCCAAAGTCAAACTTCTTCCCATTTAAGACCAACAGACACACCCTCACTGACACACTCACTGACAGACACACAGTCATTGGCACACACTGTTTAACCAACACACACTTAAACTGACAGACACACACTGACACACCCACTCACTGAAAGGCACACACTCTCAGATATACATACTGTCATGGTGGCGGTCCGGTGCCCGAGACCCAGACACAGTGTCCAGGTGGCGGCGCATGGACCGGGACCCAATATGCCTGATGTTAAGTGGGAGTCTTCAGCGTGGAGGTGGATTAGCAGGGTCTGGTGCAGGGTAACCGCACGCCCCCTGGTGTTGAGCACCAGCGTTTGTGCAGCCACATACCAAGACCCTGATTCAGCTTGTGCGGATAACAGGAACTAGGAGTTTGGAAATTAAGCAGACCTCCCAGGAGCTTAATAGGGAGGCTCTGCAGCAGGATTGTATCCAGTACTAGAAACAAGGCAAGACTAGAGATAGGCACCAAACATGAAAACAAGACAAAACTAATAGAACCCAGAACCAGAGAAGGATAGTAAGCTAAACCCATAACATATACACAAGACATGAGGAAAACATGAACATGACATGGGCATAACTAGACAGGACTATACATGGACAGTTGATACAAACTAAAACAAGACAAGATAACATAGGCAAAACAAGAGGAGAAATAACCAAGTACTACATATGGAAATCATGGGGGTTTAGTCACACTATATGATCATACATTGCATAAGCCTGCCAACAACGCCAATGTACCCCATATCTGGCAGGTCCTACACTGCCTAATGTATGCTAAAACAACCACAGATTAAGAACACATATATAGCACTTACCTGCAAGAAAGGACAGAAGCTTTGAGCCACTGCCTGCAGGAACTCATAATGAAAGCTGGAAACATAAGGGTGTGGCAAATAAAACAAACATTTAAAGGAAACCTGGAGACTGGGAAATCCAGGGACGAACTATAGGAATTAACCCAGAAATCCCAGCATAAAGAAAACCAGACATAGACTAGAAAACCAAAAACCAAGAAAACTAAGCAAGAATAGCAAAAAGAGTACTGGATACCAGAAGCCAAGTCCAGACATCAGAACAGAGCAGAGCAGATCATGACACATACACTGACATGCACACACTCTAAGATACACATACACTGACCTACTCACACCACTGACAGACACACACATATTCACTGACAGTTACACAAATTTACTGATTTGACTCACTTTGACAAACACACACACATTCCCTCACAGACATACACACACACACTCACTGACAGACACACACACACATTCACTCACAGATACATTGACAGACAGACATGCACATTTACTGACAGAAACACACACATTTACAGACAGACACACATTCACTGACAGACATGCACACATGGATACTGACAAACTCACACACATTTTCTCATACTTTTACTTTTTTTTATTTTAATTTAAGTCCACCCACCCTGCCTACCTTTGGGAGAGCTGGAGTGGATTCCTTCCCTGGGGTCCAGTGTGGATCCTGTCCCTGGAGTCTAGTGTGGGGTTGCTCTAATCTTTTTGCTCTGTTCCCTAGCTCGACGTTTAGTGATGCCGGTGCCGGATTGCCATCATATTTTGGCTCTCGGTATCACCGCAGCACAATGGAGCAGAGCAATTAGAGCACAGAGGTAGGGCTCCTTTGCTGCCCATCCACAATATGCACAGCTGCCCGCCTAAGGGGGGCCCTCGATGCAAGGTTAATAAGGCATCTGTTAGTTGCCGGGGCGTTTGGGGCAGGCGTTTTTTGCTGCACCCCTGGAAAGTGACCCCCAAAGCACGTGCCTTGTCAGCCTTGCGGTAAATTCAGCGCTGGCTACATGCCAGTCACATGGGGATACATAGTTTATTGGAGAAGGAGGCAACTGACCCGAGACATTTGACCCTTAATATTTAGAATTTGAAGGCACTGTGGAAGGTTGGCATACAGTATCTGTATCTAGAAACATCCATTATGCTAATTTGCAATGATAAACAAGGTATCCATAGACTGTTGGGCAAAGAAAAAAAATATACCAATAGGGTTTTATATATTTTCAGACCTGATTAATAATGAATAGGTCACTTTATGTGTAGGGACAAACTGCAGCTACTGCAAGTCCTCCTTTTCTTCCCCAGAACAGACTTTCTGTGGAAGTCCATTCACTGACTAATAAAATTGAATTAGGTGTGTGTGTGTGTGTGTGTGTGTGTGTGTGTTTGTGTGTGTGTGTGTGTGTGTGTGTGTGTAAGTCTGTGGATGTGTGTGTCTATAAGAACGTGTATGTGTGTGTTTGTGAATGTATGTGTGTGAGAATGTGTGTGATTATATGTGAGTTAAAATGTGGTGAAAATGTCCAAATTCCGACCGGACATATGTTTAGTAAATATGAGATTTGCCATTCCGGTAGCAATTTGGACACTTTCAACAAATTTTTACCATTTGGTATTTAGTCAATAACCCTGAATGTTTCTGTTTTTTTTTTCTCTTTCTGGGTTCAATGATGGAAAAGGGTACCATTTAGTCGATGGTCTTCATCATATGGTTTAAGATCAGTGTTTTTCACATCCAAACCCTATAGAAAGAATAGGATTTGAATATGTACAAAGTAACCATTTTAAAATGAAACGGAACCGAATGCATCCAGCACTATGCACATTCACAATTTATCGATCCGTTGATTTTTGCAGATGAACGATAATTTGAAGTACTATTAACATACAAGCCAACTAATCAGCTCCTTCTACTGAGATTTCAAAGTGTAACTTGCTGCCTTGATACTGCACAGAGCCCTCTCACTGCTCACTTGGATCTATTGTTATTGCGTTGTGGGGGGTTTTCTCAGAATTTTTGTGATTCAGTCTTTTTTTTTCTATTTTCAGTAGTATCATTGCGATGTAATGTATTTTTTTTTATGGTGCTGAGCAAAAAAAAAAAACTTCAAAAGAAAGAAGACTTGGAAGGTAAGTAAAACTTTTTTTTCCTTACATATATTAGATTTATTGCCCCCTCACTATTATTAGGGTGCGAGGGATAGCTAAGGCAAAGTTTTATTGAGGTGGTGGCCATGGGCTTCGGGACCTCTATCCACCGGAAGTGTGAGATTGGCCCTAACCTGATAACGTGGACAATGCATATCCACCCTCTATTATCATAACCGCCCACCCAAAGTACATGGGTAGACAGTAGCATTTTCACCATTTCAATGATTATTAAGTAGCCCCCAACCATCAATATGAGATGAATAAGCCCCACCTGTCACCTAAGGGTGCGTTTAAAGGGGACACTAGGTTTCCCCTTCATGTTTAACCCCTTAAGGACACATGACATGTCTGGCATGTCATGATTCCATTTTATTTCAGAAGTTTGGTCCTTAAGGGGTTAATGTCAGTGGGTGGGGGCTGCATATCTATTAATACCCCATTATTTTATTCAAAGCTCCCACCCAATGCCCACAGATAAGAGCACAGGTGAAAAGCAGTTGCCCTTCCCTATTATTTGTACACCACATCCCTATGGGAAGTTTGAAGTTACTGTGAGCAATCACTGGCTGCACACTGTTTAATTAATATAATTCCACCCATGGAAGGTTTTCTAAAAAAACATTTTTAATGTCACCGCTGCCTGATACGTGCTTCTCTGGATTGCTAAAATATTATTTTATTCTCTGTGTGTACTGTAACTTGTCAGATTAAACATTTGTTCATTTGTGTGTTGCCATCCTCTAAATGTGCCTCTAAATACGTACATGGGAGTAGAATCTTCTTCTCTGGAGTTCGCCACTGATCACCAAAAGATGAAGTAGAGAGATGGATTGATTGGTCAAGAAGTGTACTTTCCAAATTTGGTTCATGATTATGGCGCTGTCTAGTGGAGATAGGACTACTAGAAACTTCATCTTGTCTTGCACGCCTTCTCATGATGCTTTTTTTGAATCTGGAATATGTGATTCTTCCAATGTCTGGAGTCTATAGGAAGTTGATGATTCACATTTTAAATATGATTTTGAGATAAAGTGGATAGCAACAAATATATATCAACATTGATCAGAGTCTATCTGTACTGTATTGTATCACGAAGGGGGTACTTTGTGCTAAAGTAAATATGTAACATGTGAGTCATTAAACATTGAGTTATTACCTGAGCTGTTTTCATTAAAATGCCTGCTGGAGCTATATTATTAGTCATATTAATAATATTAAAATTAATAATAATAATAACAAGCGGGGATATTTTTTAGATAAACAGCACAAATCCCTAACTCTCTCCCTGATTTCAGCTCTAATAAACTCATGTGAGTCTAAGTACAAACTTGAGTGTTAATACTTACTCGAACGTGAAAAAATAAAGCCAGGGCCAATATAAAGCTGGGTCATGAATTTAATTAAAAATGCTTTGCCAAAAATTATTAAAATCATTGAAAAAATATACTAACGGTTTGCCTCTTACCTTGTGTCCCTGAAGTAGCTAAGTGTACCTCAATGTCAGTTGAGCAGCATCTGATTTCTGCTGAGCTGCCAAAGCCAGATTCCAATCCTGACATTCATTCATTGGCCGAGCCAGCTAAGCATCTCAGCCAATTAATGGAAGTCTGTACTAAGAATATGCACAGAACTGACATTAGCCAGACTGCATATTTTGTTCTGGGCAGGCTAATAACGCTGCCAGAGGCGGAGTTACACCTCCAGCAGCGACATTGCATATGTAATGATGATGATTTGAAACACTGATCATATAGGGTCCTTCCACCATGACCACTTCAAAACACTGAACTTTTCTTCAATTATCTGAAGTGGTCTGAACTATTCTGCTAATTTTACAAATTTTACATGTAAAGTTAGTGTATATTAACTCTCTTTGGCTCTGTTTTGTACACATATTTGTATTCAGAAATGTCTCACGAGTACAACAGTGCCCCCAATGTACAGGTTTTATGGGTTTTGTGTAGGGGTTTCCCCTTTTCCATGTTTGCACATTGAAATTTTCCAGATTTGTTTGCTGAGCCTATGTTACCTTTGAGATCTTATAGCAGCCCAGCAATGAAAATTAACCCCATCATGGTATACCATTTGTAAAAGTAGACAACCCACGGTATTCAAAATGGGGTATGTACAGTCTTTTTTAGTAGCCACTTAGTCACAATCCCTGGCCAAAATTAGCATTTATGTTAGTTTTTTTGCATTTTTCACAAATAAACTGCCATTTCACTGACAATATTAATAGTATAATACATTGTACTGCTCTAAAACATATTTGTGTAGAGTAATGTCTCACAAGTACAATGATACCTCTCAAGAACAGGTTTTCTAGTGATTTGGAAAGTTGCAGGGTCAAACATAAGATTTGCCAATTTCTGTTTTTGTAAATTGCTATTTGCTAGATTGGCTATGTTGGCTTTGAAAGGGTATGGCAGTCCAAAAATGAAAATTAGCCCCACCATGACATACCATTTGAAAAAGTAGACAACCCAGGGTATTAAAAATGGGGTATGTCCAGTCTTTTGTAGTAGCCATTTAGTCACAAACGCTTGCCAAAGTAAGCGTTCATATTTGTTTTTTGCAGTTCTTTTACACAAAAACTACACTTTTACTGGTCTCCCAAGTATAACAATACCCCCCATGTAGAGGTTTTAGAAAGTTACAGGGTCAATATAGGACTCTAATTCAGTTTTCCAGACTGGTTTGCTGGGTCTATGTTGCCTTTTGAGACCATATGGTAGCCCAGTAATGTAAATTAACCTCATCATGGCACACAGGGCACACCATTTTTAAAAGGAGACAACCAAGGGTATTCGAAATGGGATATTCCAGTCTTTTGTAGTAGCCAGTAGAAGTCTCCCGAGTATAACAATACCATCCATGTAAAGGTTTTATGGTGTTTTGGAAAGTTACAGGTTTAAATATAGGGCTAGCCAATTAAATTCTATGGACTGTCTGCCTGGATTGTCAGGCAGGTCCCTCAAATTATAATTAATAAGATCAAATATTTTTTTTAAAATTAATAGTTAAATATATATGTACATATATATTTATCGCCAATCCAGGTAAGTCCAGGGGACCGTGACGGTGGGAGGAAGGCTGGGTGTACTATGCCACCCTCCGGCGTTTAGGGCCACCCTTTCAAGGACGGCATAGTATGCCCATCGTCCTTAAGAGGTTAATAATGTTTAGAGCTTGAGTTTGGCTCAATAATAACAATGATATTGTGCCCTCTAGTGGACACGGCTAGTACAAATACCAAACAGCTGTTATACCAGAAGGAAAAGACAAAAAGAGGAGTGAGTAGATATAGATAAATCCTCCTAGGTGAGGGGTATCCACTATATTTTAATTTAAAAGGAAAAAAGAGAAAGTATAGGAGGATTTAGAGTGTTATTGTGCCAAAAGGTAGCCTAGTGGAAGTAGATTATACCTCAATCTAAACAGGATACTAATAGCCTAAAACTTAACTTTTACTAGATCAAAAAAAATCAAATAAAAAGGTAATATTTACCCATACACTCAGTACCATACACAAATGAACAGACAAAAAAGAGACGCAACATACTACTAAATAGTGCCAACATGCAAAATTAGCAACTACAAAACTATGAAGTAGACAGCCTAATAAACAAAAAGTGATTGTAAAACCATTTAGAGGTAATTTTGTCTCCATTTAATCTAAAAGCTCACAGAGTGCAACAAGCAGTATGTTGCTGCATTCAGTAGGGTAGTTTAAATCGGTTGGAGGAGGATAGTGTTACCAAACATCATGTAACAATGTATCCAGATTGATTTAAAGTATTTGTTTTATAATTGCCACAAAAATTATATTTCTTTCTCCTAAATCTACTTTTATTCAGCCCCTAAAAAAGGACAAATTAAAATCCATAATAACTGATGCAAAATAAAAAAAATACAATACAATAAATCAATCCATCTCAGAGCAGACTGAGCTCGCATAGTCGAGAAAGTCCTTATCAGAAGAACAATTCCCACGCTGTGCAATATCAGAAAGAACGTTCTGCTTGGTTGGCTTGTAAGACAGCCAATCAGAGTGCTCTGTCAGGTAAGTCTCACTTCTCTCAAGAATATCAGAATCTCTAAATGTGTTGCGTTTAAAGCAGAAATGCTGCACAAGCAGATTCCTTCCTCCATAACTACTTCTAAACGCAGCAATGGTCATGGTGGTCTGAGTAACCCTTTAAAATAATAACATTGCTTGTGTTATTATCAAGAAATAAAAAAGGCTCTTAAAGAAGACTATAGCAGTTTATAAACCCCTTGCAGGGATAGGCATCCTTCGGCACTCCAGATGTTGTGGACTACATCTCCCATAATGCTCTTACGCCAAGCATCAGGGGAGGTGTAGTGCAAAACATCTGCAGTGCCGAAGGTTTAACCATTAAAAATCTAATTGTAACAAATAGCAACTCAAAATTCTAAATGTATTCATAAGTGGCGATTTGAAAACATGTCTTAGCTATTTTGCCTACATTTTGCAATTTGGTTTCTCACAGGGCTTATTCACCAAGGGTGTGAATTGTTGGGAATTTAAGGTGATTTAAAAGTGGATTTGAATATATAGAGCAAAATAGTTAAACTAAAAACATAGCTGACGCTGAATTTTTAATTTCAGTTATTGTTGCCTAAATTTTGAAATTCAGTTTGCATTTGGTTTAAAAGTTCCAACAATTTACACTTGGCGATTAACCATTGTAGGTTCTTGGAGAATAATGGAATGTCAACTGTCATGACAACTTTAATATTGCTGCAAACAATCCTGAAGGGAAGACAAATCAAGGTGTGCAAACTGTGTTGTAATCTCATGTGTAAATGTGATGTGTAGTGTATTTGTCAGTTGCACAACACTGCACTCAGGACATACTTGAAAACGAGAGAAATCTCAGTGTGTCTTTCCTGGTAAGATATTTTATAATAAATAAATAGTGCAGCGCTGCAGAATATGTTGGTGCTTAACAAACAAAAGACGATGATACTGGACCCTCCTCTTCAGAAACAGACACAATTGTCATTCTGTTCCTCCTTCAGCCCTTGGGCTGACTCAGATGGTTTAGAGTTACAGCCTCTCTGCTCCTCCCAACTAACATTCCTGGGACTTGCAAAAACCTCCCAGCAAAATATCCAAAATGGAGACTCTCCCACCATACCCCTTAAAGTGCTCTTCCCCAAAAGCAAAAGTATTCATTGTATTCTTCTCTATGGTTTTCTGTACAGCAATTCTATGTCTTCTTCAGTTAAAGTTTGTGAAGCCAAAGACAAAAGATTTTTATTCTTTTGAAATTAAAGATTCCAGGGGGAGGACAGTTCCTTTGAGTAAATACAGAGGCAAGGTAAGTTATTCTAGTGTCTGCATGTCACTGCTGTATCTTTTTTAACCTGGCTTGTAAGTAATGTTAGAATTCGTTACATTTCGATTGCAAGCTCTGTGGTCCAGATGTGTTAATCATGTGTTTCACACAGTGATGTAAATGAATCCGTGTGTGTTTATAGTACATGTTTCTAATATATGAACTAATATCTACTTTATATGGTTGCCAATTGCCGTATAATTTGTAATGTATTTGATTTATTATTCCTCAAGTTATAATTGCGTTGGTAATCCGTCATTGCTGCCAAGACCTCTATAATCGTTGTTTGGAGTTCTATACACAACTCGAACATTCTGGGTTTTAACCCGTGAGTAGTTATTTAAGAGATGTTTCGAAACTTTGTTTGTAATTAACCCTTTGAGTGCCAGCATGGCATGTATTCCTACAAACACCACTGAGGAAGACACCCTAAGTCTTATATGGCAATGTCATCTTTAACTCCTTGATTGCCAGAGAGTGTCTTATTTCAACATAATTTGGGCCTTGGTGGATTTACGGTGTAAAAAACAACAGAAGGAGAATACAGATAAAATATGTTGTTTTAAATGAGAGGAGAAAAGGAATACAGTGGGGGGTTTTTTTGCATTTAAATCTGTTTCCACTCTTGTCCCTGCAGGCATCTCTGGTTGTAAACGTGGCTAGCTCCTGCAAGTACACAGATGCAAACTACAAAGAGCTGCAGGAACTGCACAGAGAGTTTGGACCATTCCACTTCAGTGTCCTAGCTTTCCCATGCAATCAGTTTGGAGAGTCAGAACCAGAAGAGAACCAGGAAATAGAAATGTTCGCCAAAGGGAACTATGGAGTAACTTTCCCGATTTTTAGCAAAATTAAAATTCTAGGTACCGAGGCAGAACCTGCGTTTAAATTCCTTGTGGGTAAGTGACTTACTACACTGCTCTACACCAGAAAATACTCCATATCACTACTTGTATGTCAAGTCTAGATCAGTGGTTTTTTAAACTGTTTAGTTTAGTTTTGTTTTGTTTTGTTTGGGGGGGAGGGGGAGTGGTTAGGCCCCTTCAGCCTCCCTACCCTAGATAAATGTTCCAGCACTTCACTAAATTTTTGGTTGGACTAAATTGTTGAGGCACAATGTGACTTTACCCACAGAATTTATTTATTTTAAATTGTACAACAAGTATTAGAAAAAAAAAAAGTTGTATCTAATGTGTCACAAATGTATATTTTTTTTATAGTGCAGGCATTACAGACATGATTCACAATGTTCAAGATAGAAGTGTAGAAGTGAGTTAGGTGCCAACATTCTCAATTTTTTTTTTAATTTTTTTTTTTACTTCTGGGAACACCAAAAGCAATTCCTCCCCAAAAAGTGTGTTATCTCATTAAAATAGTTTAAACTGCACAAGGCCAAAGCAGGGCATTTCTCCCTGTGCTAAGGTACTATTGCCATACTTTGCCCCTGGATACACTGCTTACAAATACAATGAATCCCCAATGCTACACAAGCTCCTATTCTGAAAGGCTGTAAATTGGCTGCAGAAGTGGTTTAAGTTAAAAATTAACAACAAGGGAAGACTCTGTCAATTTATAAGGCGGCTGTCATTTCACTTAGAAACATAGAATGTGACGGCAGAATAGAACCATTCGGCCCATCTAGTCTGCCCAATTTTCTAAATACTTTTATTAGTCCCTGGCCTTAGCTTATAGTTAGGATAGCCTTATGCATATCCCACGCATGCTTAAACTCCTTCACTGTGTTCACCTCTACCACTTCAGCTGGAAGGCTATTCCATGCATCCACTACCCTCTCAGTAAAGTAATACTTCCTGATATTATTTTTAAACCTTTGCCCCTCTAATTTGAGACTATGTCCTCTTGTTGTGGTAGTTTTTCTTCTTTTTACCAAGTGTGGGGTGATTCT
The DNA here is from genome assembly GCF_036172605.1 of Pelobates fuscus. Classification (NCBI taxonomy): domain Eukaryota; kingdom Metazoa; phylum Chordata; class Amphibia; order Anura; family Pelobatidae; genus Pelobates; species Pelobates fuscus. Next base: position 86,196,362 of record NC_086321.1, read on the forward strand.
TGGGTTTATAACATTTATGGGCATTGAATGCCTCCAATGTTTATAAGCTTTCCATCAGTGTATTATGTTGCTTACTCATTGAACAAAAAATGTAAACGAAGCAGCAAACCAACTTGCAAACTTCAGACTGCCAGATTAGTTAGAATTTTTCTGTTTGCTATTTGAGACTAGTAGTCAGACGTCTATCTTCCCACCACAATTCTAGCCTAGTGAATAGATCCCTGTGTCCACATTGAAATAATAAGCAGCCTACAAATTAGTCAGTCGGCTTGCTAATTCAGCTGCAAGACAATACTTCCTATCGAGTTATTACAAAATGATAAATCTACTTTTTATGTTACAATCTACTAAAAGCTGTAATATTGCATCAGTAGTCACTAATATGTAGTCAACAAAGATCTTAAACATATATAACCAAAATAAATAAGGTGCACTGTGCCTTTAACATGTATTTTAAAGGCGCAGCACACCTCGTTTATTTTGTTTATATATATTTAATATCTTTGTTGACTACATATTAGCGGCACCCAATGCAATATTACAGTTTTCACCAAGAGGTGTGTTGTGCAAATTATTAATTTGTACACACAATAGAAATTGCATTTACAACTTCAGCACATGTATGAGAAAAGAAAGAAAAAACAGACATAGTATAAAACCTTTTATCCACAATAAAATATGGATAAGAAGGGAAAACGATCACTCACAAACATCGAGCAGATAAAGTTCTGCTCTATACATTGAAGCCTCACTAAAAAGTACTCCAAAGCTGCTTCCAGAGTGTGTTAATGAGGTATATAAATGGACTATACTACACTATGCGCAGTCGAAGGACACTATAGTCTCGAGGAGACGCACGCGGCGATGGAAAAAGGTGACTAAAATCACTTAATTTAACAGCGGACAAGGGGAGGCCGGCAACCTAAATGGCTATTTAGATCTCTAGTTTCAGGAATGCATGTTTGTATTCCTGACGCTATGGCATTCCTTCAAGTTGAACAAACTTTTATTACAACAGCTCATAGCATTAACCAATATAAATCATGGATAAGCGGAAAATGTAATGGACCAAACATATAAGCTCAGAGCTAAAGCTTCCATATTTTATTGTTGCTAAAAAGGTTTTGTACAATGTCTGTTTCTATCATTTCTCATATGAAGTGGATTTTATTTTCAAGTGTTGTACGTGCAATTTCTATTGTGTGTACATATTAATCATTTGCACAACACACCTTGTGGGAAGAGTGCATTTTAAAGGCACAGTGCTTATTATCAATTTAGGCTTTAGTGGGAGTGTTCTTTTGCAGTCTTGACACTTTTAGGGTTGCTGCTATTTTTCATTATAATATTTTGACTTATTTACATATAATAAGCGCTATCTATTCACTTTATTGTGCACTTTATTAAATACATATTTATATTTGTTTTCAGAATCAGCAAAAAAAGAACCCAGGTGGAATTTTTGGAAATACCTTGTTAATACAAAAGGCCAAGTAGTTAAATATTGGAGACCCGAGGAACCAATTGAAGGCATCAGGCAAGAAGTAGCAGCTATAGTCCGAGAAATTATCATGAAGAAGAGAGAAGACCTTTGAAGTGACGTCATGTGAACAGAACTGTTATGGGCAGGGGTGCAAATTAGTTAAAAAAAAAAAAAAGATTCTATTTTTTACTTTTTTCTAAAAAAAAAAATCTTGCCCAACTCATTCAAATACCTGTCTTTTGTATTTTGTTGAAATTAGAGCAAACCTGTGAAAAGAGACCTGAGTGAGCAAATAGACCAAATTACAAAAAAATAAAAAAATAATAAGGGTACCACTAATATAATATATTACATAAACAAGTTTACAAATCCAAAAGGAATTTTCAATGACGAGCGTTTGGAAAGTTGCCGTCTACAGAGGATATTGCACAGTAACTCTGGCAAGAGAGAATGACATTAAAGAAGGTTCTTTTATATTTCAATTATAGCATAAAACAATTCTCAGATTCTTTACCAAACCCGGCTAAATGGTGTCATGATTAAAAAAAAAAAAAAAATGTTTTAATGTATGTTGTTTAATAGGTATTCGTTTGCTAATGATGGAACTATTTTGTCTTATGGCCCTACCTTCTGAAAGTTAGCTAAGGTTCCTTTTTAACTCAACCACCCACTGTGTGTGGAGTAGCTGATGGCTTAGGTCAGTTATCAAAGTTCTACATTATGAACAGCTGATTCTCATTTTGACACTGCAACCATGGCAAAAAATACCATCATTGTAATAAATTATGACTATACGTACACAGCAAAAACGTAAACAGGGAAATTGAATACAATAACACATAGACAGATGCATTTTTATCCTGAAATAAATAAAAAAATAAAAAAACTCTTCATTATCAATGTTAACTGGAAAGTTTAAAGATAATTAATATATTCGAATTACATTAAAAAAAAATAGTTACTAAGTTTCTGTAAGTCTAGTGTTGATATGCACTTTTTTCTGTAATCTTCCATTACGTGAAAGAGTTGCTATCAGCTTTTAGTTGTGTGTACCCTGCTGGACCTGCCTGTGTATATCGTACATTCTGCAGTGGTAGACATCAGTCATGGAAGCTAAGTGAGCATACACGGCTTATTGACACTGGTTAATGCCATATCCCAGAGCACCTAAATGTTGTCAGATGTAACTAAATTCAAAAAGAGAAAGCACTTTATTGTATGTAAACTGCACAGAATAACGCAGTGGATGGGTTTTTCTAATTACAGAGTTTAACCCCTTAAGGACACATGACATGTGTGACATGTCATGATTCCCTTTTATTCCAGAAGCTTGGTCCTTAAGGGGTTAAAAACACATAGAAATCTCCAAAATGGGCTACACTGTCTATAAATGTTTAGAATTGTCTTACACATCACCATAAGCACATTGCAGTATTTCTATATATAGTTCTTAAAGGGACACACTATAGTCACACAGACCACCTCATCTCAGTGAAGTGTTCTGGGTGCAGTGTCCCTGTCCCTTTTTTGAGAAAGTGAAAAGTTTACATTGCAGAGTTAAGTCCTTCTCTATGACAGCCACTAGAGGCGCATCCAATGCACTGACCTATTTAAGTTCTGTCACATGATTTGGAAGCCCAATAGGAAAGCAGTGATACAATGCTTTCCTTTGAGAAAGTTTGAATGCACATGCGGTACTCGCCGTGGATGACCATTAGGTCCCCAATGCTCCTCTGTGAGAACCATTGGAACCATTGTCTTCCAGAGCCTTGGACCTCTGGGACAGGAATGCTATAGCGTTAGGAATACAAATTTGTATACCTAACACTATAGTGTTCCTTTAACATCTACTTCTGAAAGCCCCATGGGGAATGTCTTACAAAACAATTAGAATTTTCAGGATGTGAGACACTTTATATGAATTTTGCCGATAATATTGATTTTAAAAAAGGAATAATATATATGTGAAAATAGTTGAGGCCACTAATGGCTATGATACCATATGCAACCATACACTGGGTGTTATAAATTTGGTGCACATAGCGCTGCCTAGGCTTCATGGGAACAAATCTCTACATTATTATTGCACACAAAGATCATGTTTTATGATACAATCACACTGCACATTTTGAAGGCTATTCACTGATGTACTCAGAAGCAAAACACAGGAGAAAAATCCGGAATAGTGACCTTCCTAACAGATACAGGAAAGTTAGGAAGTACATGGACCTCACTAACTTAACAATGTATTTACAATTATTCCATTGGGACAAATTATATGTCATGTTACCTATGATCACAATGTGATCTCTAAGGATATGCTATGTCAGTAAAGTACGCAATGATCCGATTGTTGTTACATAATGGACTATCATTAGCGCTTAAAAGATTTTTAAAAAAAACTAAAGGTGTTTAAAGTGTTTCTTCAAGCATATCTGTTTTATTTGTTCCAATGAACAGTTTCTACTCTTACATGAATTCAAAACTTAATGTGTCTCTCTAAGTGGGCAACAATGTAACAGTAGCCTTGTAAGAGAACATTAAAGGGTTACTGCAACCACCATGACCACTTCAGTGATTTCCACTTTTGTGCTAGGAGCTAGTTACATCCCTAACACGTGTGATGTTGACAGTCTGGAAAAATACATCAGTCCACAGTGCACGTTCAAGATTTTATTCCACAGCTGTTATCAACAGATTAGTATCTCACTTGAAATTCACTTTGAATTCCCAACAATTCTCCCATTAGTAAATATCCCTGTAGAGTGTCAGTCGTCTGGAGTTCAAAGTGAATTTAAAGTGAATTTCACATTTTAACCCAAAATAGTTGAATAGAGACCATCGCTGACTTGGAAATGTTCACAATTGGCTATCTTGTTCTCAAACTTGAAATACGCTTGTGAATTTGAGTGCGCTGGTTACTGTTCTGTAAGTTAGTAAGAATGTTTATGTGCTGTGCCGTATTTTGGATCAACTTTTATCATACTTTTTATATGGGTTTCCCTGCCATTCTGTTTGAGTATTGTTTGAGCATTATTGTTAATTCATTAATTTGTTTCCCAGTGTGTCTGCTATCATTTGGTATTATGCAATAAAAGGTACATTTAGGCTTTCTAGAGTCTACTTTTTTTTTTAATTATTAGAATAATCAAATTATTCCTTATAAGCTTACCTGTATGTTCATTAATATGGCATTACTAGGTACCAAATGATAGGAGGAAGAGTTACTAACAGGACCAGTTTTATATATATATATATATATATATATACACACACATAGCAAGTCACTTGCTCACATTCAGAACTGACCACACATACCAACCTAATAATGATCACACACACAAACACATATTCATGCTTACAGATATACTCTTACATGCTTACATGCTGACACTCTTTCATAAACTTACACTAACTTGTATACAGATACAAACACAGACATAAATTAACACATACACTGACATGCATGCATAGACACGCGCTAACATGCATACACAGACACAATAACATGCATACATAAACCAAAATATATATTTATATGTCACACTTCCCGATCGGCGATTCCCCTAATGCCTTTTCTGGGTTTTGCCGATCGCCCCACCTCCGCTTCTGGCATCAGACTGCCCTCCTATTTAGAGGAAGCCGCGACAATATTAAATTGCTCACTCAAATTGTTTCCTAGAGATTCAAGATTGCCATCTGAGCTCCCTGCTTACTGAAATTACCTGTGTACCGAACCTTTGATGTGACCTTATTTACCGGACTCCAAGCCATTATTCTTCTGCCTTCTCCCTCTAGAATTGTTCAAGGTAATAGATAAGCAGATAACCTTACTCCAATTCTGATTTAAAGGGACACTCCAGGCACCCAGACCACTTCTGCCCATTGGAGTGGTCTGGGTGCCAACTCCCACTACTCCTAACCCTGCAAGTGTAATTATTGCAGTTTTTTATAAACTGCAATAATTACCTTGCAGGGTTAACTCCACCTCTAGTGGCTGTCTATTAGACAGCCACTAGAGGTCACTTACTCCTTCATAGCACAGGAAACCTGTGCTAGAGCGTCGCTGGACGTCCTCACGCTGTGTGAGGACCTCCAGCGTCGCTCATTTCCCCATAGGAAAGCATTGAAATTATTTTTTAATGCTTTCCTATGGGGAGACGTAATGCACATGCGCGGCATTGACGCACATGCGCATTAGGTCTCTTTGGCCGGTGGCCGGGATCAGCCTAGCCCACCGGCCGACGCAATACAGAGGAGGAGCGGCGCGGAGGAGGAGACAGCGGCGAGGGACATTGCCGCTGCCTCAGGTAAGTGACTGAAGGGGTTTTCACCCCTTCAGTAACCGGGGATTGGGGGGTGGGAGGGAGAGGGACCCTCCAGTGCCAGGAAAATAGATAATTTTCCTGGCACTGGAGTTTCCCTTTAACTCCCCATACTCCTCTTGGATATTGTTATTGCTAGAAATAAAATACTTTATCCTTGAAGTATTCATTTGGGAATTCAGAATTCCTTAAGGTGCCAGTTCATATTCTGAAGTTGTTTAAAGTGACTGATAGTCTACTTAAAAAAAAATCTACAGTAACTTTCCATCTGCACAACTTATTTAATGGTACATTTCATCTCCTCAAAATATCACAAATGACTGTCCAACTTGCCAAACTACCTAAAGTGATTGTCTATTCTCTCAAGGTGGTTAAAGTGACTTTTCATCTATTTAAAGTTGTCAAAGTTACTGCTCAACCTCTCAAGGTGTTTAAAGTGACTGCTCATCTTAAGTTTTTAAAAGTTGCTGCTCAACTTCTCAATGAGTTTAAAGTGAACTTTCATTTACTCAAAATGTTTAAAGTGAAAGTTTGTCCTCTCAAGAACTCTTAGAGACAGTTGCTTCTATAAATTTCTTCAAAGTTTTATTCAATCTATTCAAAAAAATATTCTCTCTCTTATTATTGGAAATATCATCTTTAAGTGACAAATGAAAGAGTTGAATTTGCAGTTAGGTTCCAATTTCTTCATCGCTTCTAATTAGCATTACAATATATGCCAAGGTGCTATGAGTTTCGGAAAGGTTATCAAGCACAAAACTATTATGCAGTAATTAGCATTTTGAGTAATTGAATTAGATATTCTACCTGATTAGTTATGAAGCTCTGCACAAAGAGTATGTAGCCTTGAGTAACAGCTGTGAAATGTAGTCTACTAGTTAGCATTGTGTTTCACGAGATCAAAAATTTTAACTGACCATCTCAGTGTTCACGCAGACATAACGGTATCGGCATCAGGGTCCAAACAAAGATGGCCAATAGAACACAAAAGCAAGGAATCCTAACAAAAATGCTGTTAAATGAAAATAAAACATATATTCGCAAGAATTTATTGTGTTGGAAATTCTATATATCATATGTAAAATAGTTGATATTGTAACTGTCATTTTAAATCTAATTCTGTGTTCTATATAGAACACAAGACATTTTAAATCGTTTGGGTTCATTCATTCACTAAATTGAAAAAAGCATTTAGAATTCACACATGCAAATTCAGAAAAAGCATTAGTGAAAGAGTTTTTCCAGTTAAGCTATTTCATCCTAAAATGTTGTTGCCTTATTATCGAAGTTATTGGTATAGTGACTAAACATAGAAAACTTTTTTTAAAAGGGATGGAGGTGAGGGGGTTAAAACACAGTAAAATGTTGACATTGAATGGATTTATATTATGCCCAATATGGCAAGGATGAGAATCTAAGTGCAGTTGCCAAACCAAGCCAACTTGTGCAACATAAAACTGGCTTTATCAAAAGGTAGAAGCAGTCCTTAGATTGTTAATGCATTCAACTTACGTCAGCGGTTATTGTACCAAAAATGTTTGTTTTAATAAACCAATAAATTTGTTAAAGTTAGCAAATATTCTGTAACATCTGTTTAAGGTTTTCATTTTTAGATTACCATATACTGCATTGCTTCTCAAACAGGACAGTAATTCCCTCCGCCCCCCAACTTGTTGAACAGGACAGTTTTGCTATAATGCTTCAAGTCAGCACATTGCTACTTTTAACATGTGTCTACTGCATGGAGAGTCTTTTAACCAGTTATTTGCTGGGTTTCTCCACTGGGATGACACAGCAGCCCAACAAGGGGTCGTACACAAGCCACAACTTTTAGTATCACTGGATAAATTACTTTTATACATAAATTTAGAATTGCTTCAAATGATAAAAAATAGAATTAACTCAAAACAGTAATAATGGGAAAAAGATGTAATGTTTGTGTTTGTAGTGAAAGAAAAAGAATATTCCTATTTCTCATCAGCCAGATTAACTCTGTTGCTAGATATTGAAATACAATGTTCTATCATCCATACTGTGTTTTAAATATATCAGATATCTACTCACAATGTGAACAGAATTATTCACAAAGAAATTTGGAGTGCTTTAGGAGTATTGGGTTTGATGCACACGATCACTTATTAAAACAACTTCTGCTAAATTAAGTGCTTTTGGTGTATAGAATATGCCCCTGTAGACTTTCCGCTCTACTATTTAGGAGTTAAATCACTTTGTTCATGCAGTCCTAACAACACCTTCACTTGATGAGACTCATACTGCCTCCCTGCACAATTATGAAAAAATCAGCGTAATTCTTTTAGCTTCTCTTACTGCATAATATGTTTAATTTATCATTTCTTATCTTCTGTTCTGTTAATTGCCTGCTAGAGCAAATAACAGCCTCTTGTGTGTAATTAAAGTTCAATTAACCGAGCACAAGATGATAACTTCTAAAGTAAACCTACAGTGCTGTAAAAATGAAACTGTTTGAGTCACAGGCATGACGTGTGGCTAGGACTGTAAAAAAACAATGTAATTTAACTCATAAATGGCAGAGAATTCAGGATTGAGACTGCAGGGGCATGATCTATACACCGAAACTAAGCTAACATTCGTTTGGTGCTTAGAGTATACCTTAAAGATAAAAGGCAACAGAAGGGTTTTAACATATGACATAAAAACATTATTTCCTGTTAATGTTTGATCGAATACATAATTATGTTGCACAGGTGAACATGAGAAACATCGAAGTCACACATGCAAGCATACATACTAAACTGGTAATTGTCAGGTATAGATCATGCACAGGCACATTTAGGCCAAAATAGGCGAGGTGAAGAATTTATCCAAATTAGTTAAAGGACCACTATAGGCACCCAGACCACTTCAGCTTAATGAAGTGGTCTGGGTGCCAGGTCCAGCTAGGTTTAACCCTTTTTTTCTATAAACATAGCAGTTTCATAGAAACTGCTATGTTTATAATAGGGTTAATCCAGCCTCTAGTGGCTGTCTCATTGACAGCCGCTAGAGGCGCTTGCTTGCTTCTCACTGTGAAAATCATAGTGAGAAGACGCCAGTGTCCATAGGAAAGCATTGTGAATGTTTTCCTATGAGACTGGCTAAATGCGCGCACGGCTCAAACCATGAGGCCTAGATGATTGTATTTTTGTGATTGCATCCTTACTATATGGTAATGCAGAAGATAAATGTATTAAACAGTACAGATGTATTCTTTAAAGCTGCCCTTCTAGAGCATGCGCTATTACAAAGGTGCCAATATATATCATCACAACCTCCATCTAGTACACTGGGTGCAGGAGATGGTAGCAGAGGAGGGCAGTGATTCCTTGCCTCAACCTCACTCACACTAGACCACAAGTTACAGCATCCTAGGGACATGTTGAGGGTTTTACAAAATATTCACCAAGATCTCTGAGTTAATCATTTATTGGTTGTGAAAGACCTGCTGCAATTAAATATCACAGTATTGTGCCAGAAACATAATGTACTCTGCAAACCCCCCTCCCACCTCTACATCACCAGACGATATGCCATGTGATAATGTGGTAGTGTAGGTAGTTGCTGGTTTTGGTATAACAGCAAACTAACAATACACTGCCGAATCACCACACATACATGAAACTAACTTTATTCCGTGTTTCATGGGCTGCCTGCTAGATAAGCAATACATGCTCACAGACATAACACACAGGAAACACGGAATAAACAAACCCATTGTCTGCAGTGTACATTGACAAATAGCGACATACAGTGACCAACTAACACGAATGTGTGAAGAGTTGACCACTAACTTGGAAAATGGAGGCAAAAAGGCCAAGTTGCACAAAAAAAAACTTGGCTATTGCGGTCTATGTTTTACTAATTTTTTGTCAAGTCATCACAATTTCGTGAATTAAATGAACACCTACAGTATGTATTTTTGGACAGGACATGTATACTCTATAGTGCACAAAGTAAAGAAGACATAACATCACAATGAAAGATTCTTTCAATAAATGCTGAAAATTGATTATACATTACACTAGCTTGTTTTCTTCAGTAACAGATTTTGGGCATATTAAAAGGACACTCGACACACCAAAACCACTACATCATAATGTTGTAGTTTTGGTACATAGACCATGTCCCTTTTTTGTCTGGCAATGTAATATACTGCCATTCCAGAAAAACAATATTTCCATCCTGCCTTAAAAGTGCCAGTAGTGGTTTTCAAACACACAGCCACTATAGACACTTCTCAATAAGGACCTTTGATTTTCAAGGTTGTTTAAGTTTGGCATCAAGGAAATATTCTGCTGGAATAAAGATCAGTGATTTATTTTATTAACTTTTTTTTATTAACTTAAAAAGTTAAACTTAGAAAACAAGGTATAATGCAATATATATATATATATATATATATATATATATAGCCCCTTTCCAATGCGTTGTAAAGAAAAATTATGTATCAGATCACAGGAAAACATTTATAAATTATATATTAATTTATAGGTGCATTTGCTCTGTAGGTACCCTTTCGGCTTTACTTAGGTTAACAATCAATAAAGTTGAAGACACCTGTTGCTACAGATCAAAGTAAATACCTGTACCATTCATTTCAGAAGAAGGAAATTGGAGCACTCATATGAAGAAAGGGGGCAAGTGTATGTCAGCCGGTGTTTTCTACGGTAAATTTCCTTCCAGCTAACATTACACTGCCATCTCTCTACACACAAAATCAATGATGAGAGATCAAAATCCATTATTCCACTGGGTTGCGAAGACTTGTTCCTGGAGCAAGTGGCAGTATATCAGCGACTGCTGAACTTAATAACAAGCAGCCAGCTAAAAATACACTGCCTACCTGATACAGGTATCCAGCACTGGACTGGTCCTCAAAATGATATGTCTGCATGATTGGAACATTTAGATTCTAGATTTTGAAAGATCTAGAAATCATATGAACCAGTGATGATAAAAACGCAAACAGCAAACAATAAGCATTAATTTGTATACAGATACAAATACCACATGTAATTTGGATAAATTCTAAAGGTGAGCAGTTAACATACTGTTTTAATCCTCACATGTAGTAAAACAACTATCCACTAGATGGTGCTGATGCTATTTCAAAGAATTTGGAAATCACAATGTGGAGTGCATCTAGTAGCTGTCCAAGTTCAGAACACAACAGCCAACAAGCAATACACTGCCACACTGGCTGATCCCATTTTTCCACAAACCTGTGTACCTTTTAATTTTTTTAATTAAGTACATGTAAAAAAAAAATTAGAAAAACTCATCCCTACTTGTACTAGATGACAGGATCCTTCAGCCATATACATACACCTTCTTCGACCACCGATAGTTACCGTATTTTTCGCTCCATAAGACGCACTTTTTTTCCCCTCAAAAGTAGGGGAAATGTCTGTGCGTCTTATGGAGCGAATATGAAGCTTTACTTACCTGTCTTGTAGCGTGGGCTGGCTTCACAGCGTGCACCGCGGTACAGGAACTTCAATTTCAGGTTCCGGTTTCCGGCGGGACTGAAAGGAAGTGCGCACTCAGTGTGCACACTTCCTTTCAGTCCCGCTGGAAACCGGAACCTAAAATTGAAGTTCCAGTACCACGGTGCGCGCTGTAAGGCCAGCCCACGCTACAAGACAGGTAAGTATTATGGGACAAGGGGTGGGAGGGGGACAGTGTGGTAGAGGAGAGAACACTATAGGAGGGGGGGGAAGACTATGGGAAAGGGGGGAGAAGACTATGGGAGGGGGGAGAAGACTATGGGGGGAGAAGACTATGGGAGGGGGGGAGAAGACTATGGGAGGGGGGGAGAAGACTATGGGGGGGAGAAGACTATAGGGGGGAGAAGACTATGGGAGAGAGGAGAAGACTATGGGGGGGGGAGAACACTATGGGAGAGGGGGGGGAGAACACTATGGGAGGGGAGGGGGAGAATACTATGGGAGGGGAGGGGGGGAGAATACTATGGGAGGGGAGGGGGGGAGAATACTATGGGAGGGGAGGGGGAGAGTACTATGGGAGGGGAGGGGGAGAATACTATGGGAGAGGAGGGGGGGAGAATACTATGGGACAGTTTGTTCAGAATTTTTTTTCTGGGTTTCTTCCTCTAAAAACTAGGTGCGTCTTATGGTGTGGTGCGCCCTATGGAGCGAAAAATACGGTAATCTCTATGGTCTTTCTTGCTTCACTCCCTGCACCGACACAGGGAAGACCATAGAGACTGACTGTTGGTTTACAAACTGTGTCTGACCCAAGCTGTATTTATATGGCTGAAGGATCCTGTCAGGTAGCAAAGGTGGAGAATGAGGAGTTACACTTGTTTTTTTTTACATATATTTTGTTTTTAAAAAGATCTATTTCCTTTTAGAGCTTTATGAAAGGATTATTAGATTAAAACATAGTTTTGAAGTGAATGTTGTCCTTTAAGTAAACAATATAATTAAAAAAGCATATCTAAACCACTAAAACATAAGTATACATCTGCTGCCAGTAAAGAAATTGTGGAACAATCAACTGGGAAATTCACAAAGTTCTATTGTGGTTATTCGATTTTTAATATAGATTTAAAACATAACTTCAGCTGGGCCCAATAATACAACTGTATTTTAAATGCATCCACTTTGCTGCAACAGATTTAGCCATCCCTGGATTATTATTACTAGTGTTTATATAACGCCAACTTATTCCGCAGTGCTTTGAAAGATACATTTTCAGATAAAAACAAGTTCTCACCTTGGTGATTTTCTGCAAATTGAATTTTCTGGTCTTTCTAAAGTCTTTCCCAAGTGTCTTCATTATATTTTCCTAAAAAAAAAAATATATATATATGAAAACCAGGTCCTAGGAGAGTCACAGGTGTAACAAAAGTAGCGAGGAGTAATAAAAGTACTATTAAAGTAACTGTACACACTTCAGGTTTGATTATGAATCTCTCTATGCTCAGATAGTTTTATGGAAATCTGAGAAGTGCAGAGGGTCAGCCACCAATGGGATATATATTACAAACACATTATGGATTATCATGCAACACATATTACTTTTTACCATGCATACTCACACCTCTGATAGCCATGTATAGCACACTCACATCATTGATAGCCATGTATAAAACACTTACAACTGACAGCAATGCATAATACTCTTACTCACACTACTGACAGCCATGCGTAATATTCTTACTCACACTACTGACAGCCATGCGTAATATTCTTACTCACACCACTGACAGCCATGCATAATACTCTTACTCACACCACTGACAGCCATGCATAATACTCTTACTCACACCACTGACAGCCATGCGTAATATTCTTACTCACACCACTGACAGCCATGCATAATACTCTTACTCACACTACTGACAGCCATGCATAATACTCTTACTCACACCACTGACAGCCATGCATAATACTCTTACTCACACCACTGACAGCCATGCATAATACTCTTACTCACACTACTAACAGCAATGCATAATACACATTGTGTTAAGCCATGGCAAGCACTTACCCACATTACATCCTTGTCAGATCTCACTTTAAGACATGACAGTCTCTCTAATTTCCAGTCCATGCTTCCTATTCCGAGGCCCCTCAGCTGGCTCTCTGTCTCCCTAATCCATGTGATGCTCCCTTGGGTACTATTCTCCTATATAAAGACTGAGATGGGCGGCTGTTGCAGCGGGAATCACCTGTCCTTACTCCTGATTGGTGGAAGAGTTCGGCTCAAGGGAAGAGGAGGAAGTCCTTCCATGTTACGTCACTCCGGGGATTCCCTGCACGAGCCGCTGCTAGGCAACCGCTGCTCAGGATACCCGGGCATCTCACCGGCTGTTGCAGCGGGTAAAGCCTGATTGGATGGTTCTTGCGACGTCACCGCATTCCATCTTTAGAACTTTGCAAAAGTTTATATTTTTTTTCCTTAGCCGCGTGACGTCACTAATATACCTTACATTACATCTGAATAGATACATTATAACCTGCAAATAACCCATTCATTGCCGGAGATTTTGTTTATAAGTAAAATTAACGTATCTACCTAAGTTCTACAATTAACCCCTTTCGCAGCCTGTCTGATTGATATGTATACATTAATATGTCAAACTGCTTTTATTTAAAAACCCTACATCAGGATAGGGGCAATGTAACTGGCTGTGTACTGGTAGTGAAAGGGTTAATTGTCACCCTTGCTCGGTGGTGATGGTGCCCATAGCGCTTGTTGTCCCGCCATACTGACAGGCAAGAGGTCATGCGGTAATCAGCGGGTGAAACTGGCGTGCCCGGACCCATGGTTACCACGAGGTGCCATGGTGAAGACGGTTTTTACTGTTATGTGGCGGGGATAAACCGGTTTATTCAGCGCGAATCATTAGTGCGTTCCTGATAGTGTTATTAGTATCCCACACTTATTCTTATTCACAGAGGGCACACACAGAAGGGTGCTTATTAAAATTAACATAGAACCACATTTTGGTTTTCTTATGGCTAGAACGAAAGTGTTTTTAACATTATCTTTATTTTTAAACAAACGAAACATTTAGTTTTAATGTATCTTTTATATATAACCTTTTCAACTCAATACTGTATATTGACTGTGAGAAAATGCATTAATGGAATATGGCTACTAATTTCACAAATATCTTCATTATCTTGTATTATATTATTGTTGTAAAATTAATATTTTTAAGAGCGTATCAGTTATAACTCTATTCAAGCCATGTATGAGTTTATGCTATGTTCCACACAGTATAGGATACTTTTGATAATTCCAGGTCACACCTATCTTTGTGATAAGGAAAAGTGCCTTTTTCCACTTAAAGGAACACTTTAAGCACCAGAACCTTTATAGCCCAATGTATGAGTTATGGTGCCAGGAGTTCCTTGACACACTCACAGAGTAATTTATCAAACCAATTTTTAACTGTTTGATCAATTTTCTGGGTACTCAGGCACGTACTGTGCCAGTCTTCACGAGCAGGAGAATCCAGATTTCTTCATTGAGATGAGCAGGTCTGATACAGGCAGCACCACATTCATTCGCTGATTGCACTCTGCGGGATACTCTCTGCGCTCTGTGAGACGCAGGTAACTTGTCAAACTTTTAAAATGGCTTGTCAAACTATTCTGGGAGAGGAGGACCAGAACACTTGTCAAACTCCATTAAACTCCAGGAATAGTCTCTAGTGGATACCTGGAGTGTTCTTTTCAATGTCGCGCATTGGGGGAGATTTATCAAGGTAAAAATGTGTTATTCTGTGGAAGAGGACAAAATAAAGTGCAATCACCATGGAAACCAATAGAATGTCTCACAATGTTTAGCAGTTTGAACACAAAATAGCACATGGATTGCCTCAATAAATCTACCCTGAAGTAAAAGCAACATATTTTATGAGTGAATGAGTTTACCAGCATATTGTAAAATTCAAATGGATTTTCTATCCACAAATTGACAACAACATTGAAATAAAAATAAAGAATCTTAGTATTCATTTATGTTGATGATGAGTCTGCCAAGCTCTAAAAAGCTCATGGAAAACCAATATCAAAGGAAAAATAATTGGCCTCCAATATACAAAGATAGGTTCTATGTGTAACCATAGGTCTCCCATTATCACTTCTTTTGGGATTGGCCTTACTTGCACATTTTTGCTTATAAATGACCTAAACGTAACCCTAAAGAAACCCTCTGCTAATATACTTAAATCAGCAGACGGTTTTCCTAGTTAAATGGGCACTCTAGGCACTATAACTGCTTCATTTCATTGAAGTGGCTACAGTTTGTTTTATGAGTACTCTGAGGCCAACCTTCCATTCTGTGTTTAATTCTATACCAGAGTTCCCAGCAGCGTTTCCTGGAAGCATTAGCCTGAGCAGCAATGGGCAGATATGATTGGCTGAAAGAGTCAGCTGACCGTTTTAACCCCTTAAGGACACATGACATGTGTGACATGACATGATTCCCTTTTATTCCAGAAGTCTGGTCCTTAAGGAGTTAAACATATCACAGTGCCCACTCAGGTACAGTTCAGGTATGAATCAGTATGGCCTTACCTCATTAGGGGAAAGGCTATAAGAGTCAGGGACATTCAGTGTTAAAAAGTTTGAAAATGGTTTCACTGAAAGGGGGTATAGGGCCTGAATACCCCAGGCACTATAACCAATTCGAAGAGATGAAATGGGTATAGTGCTTAGAGTGACCCTTTCAAACAGTAGAGAGTGGTAAGTTGCCACCATCTGGTGGCTATTTTCAGCAATACAGGGATATCCCTGTAACACTGAAAATCAAGCATGCCAATTACACTTTGATCTTTGCTGGGCAGATCGCAAAGCTTAGTACCAAGCATGATTTAAATGTCTTTTACAAAGGCTGTAAACAGTGCTCACTTTAAGAGCTTCATACCCGTGACATGTAAATGATGTGCAGTGTCAATCAGCATCTCCTCATAGAGATGCATTGGATTAATGCATCTCTATGGGAAATGTTCAGCACCTCCATGCAGAGCGTGAAGATGCTGAACACAGTGACTCAGTGGCTACAACTAGAAGTGTTTCTAAGCACCAATGTAAAACCTGCCTTTTCTGTTTACATTTAAATACCTGCAAGTACGGTGACTATAATGTCCCTTTGAGAATTGTATTTCTAGTTCTAGTGACTTTAATGTCCCTTTAAGAATTGTATTTTGTCGTTGAAAATACAGCTTTTGTTAGTTTAAAGAAAGCCTGTCTCCTAAATCCTAATTTGCTGAAACTAGCATATAGGTTTCAGCAAATAAGGAGACATGACTTATCATACAGTGTGATATAAGATTTGAAAACATGGCCTGTCTGTTAACAAATGTACTCAAAGCCTTCAAACTTGTGAAGATGCTGCCAGCACCAACAAGAATGTTAAAGAAACACTCCAGGCACCATAACCACAACATGCATAAACACTGAAGCTAGCTGTAGTGGTCACGGAGCCAGGAGTCTCCTGTCACCCCCTCCCCCCCCCCCCCCCCCCCCAACCCTCATTGTACAGAGTCAAACCATTTTCAAACTGCTTGACTTACTAGGGCTTAGTTCATTAGCTGAGAGAGTGGGCTGATCCCAGGACGTAGCGTTGCAGGGCTTAGCTCATCAGAACATATGGAAGTACCTGCTGAGGAACTTGCATTGCTCTGGCCATGGTGATGGTGGAGGGAAATAATGCACAATGGACCCCAGTTAAGAAGTCAAAAGACAATGGGTTACCACTACAGCAACCTGTGGTAGCTATGGTGCCTGGAGTGTTTATTTAATTTGCATAATCCAAATGATGCCAGTTATTACCCAGTTCACTCAGTATTGCAAAATATTTTTTATACCAAAAGCAAACATAAACCTGACACCGTAGGTGAAAATGTAGGTTTTGCTCTCCAATTCAAGAAAAAACTTGCAGGATTATTTAATAAAATGAAAACTGAAATGGAATTTCAAACTTCAGGTCAACATTAACAAACAGGAAAAATTCTCGAAGCCGGCTATGCTTTCAGTTCATCTACTGAGGCCTGAAATGTTAAATTCACTTTTACTTCTCACTTTAGTGAATAACCTTGTTTGGTGTTTTTTGGTTGTTAGAGATTTCTTTTAATGTATTACTATATGTTGCAAGGGCACCAAAAAGCAACCTGTATATCAAAGAAAGTAGATTTTCAAGAATATCAAGGATTTCATTACTTGATAGAAATGTCAAAGTACAATATTTATTGACTGGGCTTTTTTGAGGGAAGTAGAGGAGAGACAACTTTGAAAAAAATATTGAAGGAACAGTCCAAGTACCATAACCACTACAGTGTGCAGTCCTCCTAAACACTCTAATCACCATAACAACTTAATCTCAATTATGTTGTTATGGTGCTTGGAGGTCCTAGGTACTGTCTTGCCTTAAGGGGTTTAATGGTTTATAAATGGTTTAAACCAAAAAATGGTCCAGACAGAGCCTCAGATTTCAGTTTTCTCTTACTCCATCTTCATCCATGGCTTCAATGCGGAAGCAAAGGACTGGGAGCCAATAATAGATTGAAGCTTCCCATTTGGAAAAATGCATTAGAATGGTACATACCAGTCTGAGGCATACGCTTTGAAGCCAGAGATGGAGGAAAAGGGGGCAACTTCCGTACACTAGGGTTAATCCAGCCTCTAGTGGCTGTCTCATTGACAGTTACTAGAGGCGCTTCCGTGCTTTTCACTGGGAAAATCACAGTGAGAAGACTTTGACGTCCATAGGAAAGCATTGAGAAATGCTTTCCTATGGACTGTTTGAATGCACGCATGGCTCTTGCCGCGCATGCGCATTCAGCGCTGACGTCGGCAGAGGGAGCCCAGCGCTGCAGAAAGGTAAGCCTGGCGACAGTGGAACCCTGAGGGTGGGGGGGGGACCTAAAGACCCTATAGTGTCAGGAAAACTAGTTTGTTTTTCTGGCACTATAGTGGTCCTTTAAGTGGCCTAGGTACTGTGCACCTGTTGTTTTAACCCTGCAATCACAAACACTGTAATTTTGTAGGAGCAGCAATGGTTTAATTGCAGGTTTAAACATTTCCTGACAGCCACTAGAGGCACTTCCCCTATGAGAACAGAGTTGGACTAGGTTCTTCAACTAAATGGTGCTCATTGACTGAGATCATCAAAGCTGATGATCTCCACCGAGGAGGCTGGGTGTCTGTGGCAAGAACAGAGTTCTGCGGGATATAACATACGTAAAGCTAACCTTTTAAACCCTCTCAGGTGGGTTTGATGCCTAAATAGGTAGGGTAACCCTCTAGCATTAGGAAAACATGTTTTCATTCTTAACTCTATAGTGTTCTTTTAAAGTAAAATGGCACCCAGACGTCAGGCCACCATAATATCTTCCTTTAAAGGAACATTCCAAGCACCATAATTGCTGCAGCCCTTTGTAGAGGTTATGGTGCCAAGAGTACTCTGGTGCCAGCACAGGATAAGTAGAGAAACCATTTGCAAACAGTTTACAACTTAGCAGTGATCTACTGGGTGCCCACCGCCACCTCCTGTGGAGCTATAGAGCTCATTCAAAGAGTTTCTGTTAGCTTTACGGAGCTAAGTCCTGCCAAGCTGATTGGCTGAGAGCATGAGCTGAACACTCTCAGACATTGAGCTAAGCTCTCCATTGTCAAACTTAGCTCTGCGCAGGGAGCTTCTGGGGACAAAGAAGGAAGCCACTGATGGACACCATATTATATGTCAAACTGTTCACAAACTGTTTCACTACTTATCATGATAGGGCACCAGGGCATGCCTGGTGTAGAGGTTATGGTGCTTGAAGTGGGAATAGGTTTGTTCTCTTCACTAACCTTTAAATTTAAAAAAAAAAAAAATCCTTTGAAGAAAGCCAGATGCATTTTAACTTAAATTTTAATTTAACTATTTTAACTTGAACTTAAATTATTATTCTAACCAGTGGAACAGCTGGGGGGGGGCAAGCAGGTGTTCCCACCTGGGTGGCACTTTTTTGGCAGTGGCACTTTACACTGCCGGGCCGGACATGCTCCAGAGTCGATGGTCCGGATGGAGATGTTGGTGGAGCTCGACCGCGCAACATGTATTGACCGTCAGGAGAGGAGTGCTGTCACTTGGACATTGCTCCCCTCGGGCCGTTGTGCCCTGAGGCTGGTCAATTCACGTAGCATGGCCAACTTCCGCCAGCAACTCCGCCCGACCCATTCGCTCTGGAGCATGGCGCAGGCTGTGTGGAGGGGACGGGAATATGAATCACATCATAACTCTACTCCCTGTACTCCTCACAGCGCAGAAATACCTCCATGAGGAGGTCGGGCTGAGAGGGACGGCAAATTCTGATTCTAACCTACGATTGGTTCGTGAACACCCCATTTTCCAGGATCCCCAAAATCAATTATATTTAAATCTCAGGTACAGGTTAATCTCCAACTGTTGTAGAAATCCATCTCCAAGGATTCACTGACAGCTCCTATTAATCCATCAAAGAATCTGTAGTTTGAAAATAAAACAAGCTGCTAGCTGCCACTAATGCAAGGTGATATGATTTAATTAACAATAAAAGGAACAGAAAAAATAAATAACAGAAGTAATTGAGCAACAAATCCACAGATTATATTTTATTTGCAGGTATTACACATTATTGTCACTCCAGCGGTGTCCTTCCCTTGCAGTGCATGCTGGGAAACATTGACCATCACCTGGAGTTTCTCACATTAACCCTGACTGAGCTATCCTTGCAGACCTGGCAGCACTCTGTCTCCAGACTCTATTCAGCTTCCCTGGTTGCTAGGATACGAGAGCGGCGCCTTCTTGCCGCTCTCATTGGAGAGCCCGTCGTCCATGGCAACTGTCCGTCAAGTGACCTGCAAGGAGAGAAAAGCTGTTCAACTGTCAATGCCAATCGCCCCGAGGACTTGGCGGGTGCTGGCCTGGTGGCGGCAAATAAGCGCGCGCCTCCTGTGCGCGCGTGGAGCGCTCAGACTAACGGCTGCGGCGGCGCGAGCCCTGGCAGTTGGTACGCCCCCCTCACCATGTTATCTCGCACTCTGATTGCTGGTGTTTGTAACGTGAGGAGTTAAGACAATTAGGTTAAGCTGACATAAGTGACATTAATCCAGGGAGAGATTTGTTTACCTCAGGAGTCGAAAAAAAGGTTAACCTCTTAGAGACGAAATGGGGGGAGGGGTTGGTTTATCTGACTGTGAATAGAATGGGTTTTGTATAATTTACCTTAGACCTTACAAGTAGTTAATAAACACCTTTTCAGAATTTTTTTTCCCCCAGATGTAATTATTCTCGGCTTAAAAACACATTTTTTTTCTTCTTTCTTAGATCCCCATCTCGGCTGCATTAAACATGGATCAATTATAGGACCTATTGTCTCAGGTGGAAAATACCCGAATAATAACTGATTCAGATAACCAGGATTGGCAATTCGTTAACTAATTAATTTATTATTTGTCATTAACGTTACAGAAGAACTCTAAAAATAATTGTAAGGGAATACTTCATTTTAGGGCAATGTAAGTGAATTAGAAAAAACACCTGGTTTGAGCTATTTTACTTAAAGTTTCTAATTCAGTTTGACAGACAGTTTACACTTTAGTGAATAAACCTAAATTATATGAATGGCTGAAGGTGAAGCCAAACCAGTGAATTTGTGCGTGAGTTGTTATTTATTATTTTTGGCAATTCTGTAGCACCAATATATTCCGCCGCACTTTACAATGTTATAAGAGGGGGAAATTTATCAATAAATGAGACAAGTACAAAATTAAAATGTTACAGGAACAATAGGTAGATGAGGACCCAGCTTAAACAAGTTTACAGTGTAGAGCAGCGTTTCCCAATTGGTGTTCAGCTGAACCTTGGGGTTCCGCGGGAACACAATTGAGGTTCCGAAAAAATTTCTAAAAACAAAATGTCCGCGGGCGGCGAGGGAGCAGTGGGCAGTGATCTCCCTGCTCAGCTCCCTTGCGCGCACAGCAGTGATGCCGGAGCCGGAATATGACGTCACAACGGCTCCGGGATCAGTAAGAGGCGCGAAAGGGACCTGAGCAGGGAGATCTCTGCTCCCTCGCAGCCAGCCGCTCAGCAGCCCCACTGGATCCCAGGGACCACACACTCATCCCAGCAGCCCCACTGGACCAATGGGACATAGAGACTCCATGCCAGCACTCCCAAAGGTAGGGGGGCTGGGTGGAGTAAAATTGTATGTGTGTCTGTTAGGGAATTTGTATGTATAAGTGTGTCTGTCAGTGAGAATGTATGTGTGCTTGTCAGTGAGAGTGTATATGTGTTTGTATGTGTGTCTGTCAAAGAGTATGTGTGTCTGAGATTGTCAGTGTGTGTCAAGGTTTGTGTATGTGTCACTCTGTGTATCTGAGTGTGTGTATGTCAGTATGTGTGTGTGTGTATGTACCAGTGTATATCAGTGTGTTTGCATGTGCCTGTGTGTGTGTGTATATGACACTGTGTGTATGTGTCAATGTGTTTATGTGCCAGTGTGTGTATCTGTGGGTGCAAGTTTGTGTATATGTCACCGTGTGTATCTGAGTGTGCGTGTATTTGTGAGTCAAGATCTGTGTGTCAATGTGTATCTGAGTGTGTGTATATATGTGTCAAGGTGTGTGTATGTGTGTGTCACACAGATACACACTGACACAGAGATACAAACATTGGCACATACAAACACAGATTTACACACCTTGACACATACCGGCACCTACAAACACAGATACACAAACTTTAAAAGATAGATACACACACCTTGACACACAGATACATACACAAACAGATACACACACACAGATACACACTGTGTGTCAAGGTGTGTGTATCTGTGTCAGTGTGTGTATCTGTGATTCACTATGTGCCAGTGTGTGTGTATCTGTGTGTCAGATACACACACACAGATACACATTGACACACAGATGCGCACACAGTCAAATACAAACACAGCTACACACACTTTGGCACACAGACACACCGACACATACAAAAAACGGCACAATTTTATTTATTTCTTCCTGGGGGGCAGGGGAGTGAGTGAAAGGTGAGCAGTACTCACAAAAATCATGTAAACCCTCCACGCAATTTTTTTCATTCTGAGTGCCCAAACTGCAACGCAAAACCAACTTAAGTGCCAGCACAGCAATTAAACACCAAAGAGTTTTCTTTTAAAACAAGGTTTCTTTTAAAAACAAAGAAAAAACCATCACACAACTGTCTAAACAATGTAATATTTTTTAGGTTTTTTAACAAATGGAACAGTTTCTAAATGTGCCTTTATCATATATATAATTGTAGGTGCATTTATAGCATAAAAAAAAACAAAAAAAAAAAAAACCATATATTAAAATTCTTTTTAAAAAAAAAAAGCATATTTGGCATATAATAATTAATGGTGATGGGTATATTGTTGACCCATATCTTATGCACAGCCCTTTAAATATATATTATTGGAACCATTATTTGATTCTCACAAAGCCGTAACTGGTTAGTGTGATTGAAGACAACTGGAAATGTATTTTCACAAAGTGTATGCACACTTTGAAATATAAATATAAAACTTTATAAATCTGAAATGTTCCAAATATATAGCACTTTATGAGCACTGCACTGCTTCCCCTGTGCATTCCCTTGACAAAGTAAGTGGGGAAAACCGGATGGAATATTTAAAACAGCGTTATACAACTATAGAACCCAAAGCAGCGTTCCTTATACAGCGAGTATTCCCCACTGTGATCATTGTGGCCAATATAGGTACAACAGAACGGAAGCACATACTACAGAGGGCACTTTTTTTTTATTCAAAAGCTTATATATTTGTAAGTGCACATTCATACTTGGTTTTAGCCTTGTATTAAAATAATTATGCTATGATCTGTTTTCTCTTGTTCTTATTTTTTATGTGAATAATTTGTCATTGTATCATTCCATCTGGTTATCTCTACATTGGCATGTTATTTGAGTTTGCACTTTTACTCAGCTAGGTAATGTTATTATTTCACATTGTACTTTTTATTATCTAGTGGGATGTTTCTTCTATGTTTATTTGTCTCTTAAAACACCTATCTTTGGTGATTATTTACCTAGAAGATAAAAACAAGTAGCAAGAGAGGTGAGAATGGACAACAGCTCAATTAGCCTGCCCTTCAGTCGGTTCCTGCTCAGATCTCAAGCTGGTTTTAGCTCATCTAGTGCCATTACAGAGAGAACACATCTGAAGCACATCAGACTGGTCCCATCCATACAGGCAGTCCAGATCCAAAATGACAGCAAGTATCCTCTGCACGAGAGATACAGCAACCACAAGCAATTGTTTCAAACTTGTAAGGTATCATCAGTGAGGTATAACCAATATCTTTCTAGGCACCGTGAGCAAGGGGTCCACATCTGGATTTCCCTTTAAACTTAAGGAGAGAAAAACAACTAGCAAGAGAGGTGAGAATGGACAACAGCTCAATTAGCCTGCCCTTTGGTGGGTCCCCGCTCAGATCTCAAGCTGATTTTAGCTTGTCTAGTGCCATTACAGAGAGAACATATCCGAAGCATATCAGATCTCTCGTGCAGAGGGAACTTGGTGGTATTTCAGATCTTGACTGCACGTACGGGCATATTCTTCCGATATGTTCCCTCTGTAATGGCACAAGTGAGCAAATACTATTTTGAGACCTGAGCGGGAATGTACCGCAGGGCAAGCTATTGAGCCTCTCTAAGCTTTTGCCCGTTCTCAGAGTTCTCATCTTTTCTTTTTTGCTTTAATGCATTAACTTGGCTCACCCCGAGTTAACCCCTTCAGGACGGAGTCAATAGTGCACGTTCTGATCAAAACAAAACGTAAACAAAAACTAGAATTTATGCTATATGTCTGTTCACCCGTAGTTCCCCTCTTTCAAATTATATGCACCCACACTTATTATATATCATTTTGTTCAGGAGAAACAGGGCTTTAATTTATCATTAACTATTCATATATGGAACATAATTTATTATGAATAAAATGTAAAAAAAATGTGAGAAAATAAGATTTTTTTTAAAATTTGCATTTCTGTCTGACATTTTAACTGTGAATGTCATAATACTGTTGCACATGCACATATTTGTAATCAGCGATGTCTCACAAGTACAACAGTACCCCCCATTAACAGGTTTTATGTTGTTTTGGAAAGTTACAGGGTCAAATATAGAACATTCCATTTTCAAATTGAATTTTTCCAGATTAGTAATGTTACCTTTGAGACGGTGTGGTAGCCCAGGAATGAGAATTACCCCCATATTGGCATAGCATTTGGCATAGACTTTTTTAGTAGCCACTTAGTCACAAACACTGGCCAAAGTTAGCGTTCATATTTGTTTTGTGTGAAAAAAGCAAAAAAACGAATCTTTGGCCAGTGTTTGTGACTAAGTGGCTACTAAGAAAGACTGGACATACCCCACTTGCAATACCTCGGGTTGTCTACTTTTGCAAATGGTATGCCATCATGGGGGTAATTCTCATTCCTGGGCTACCATACGCTCTCAAAGGCACCATAACCAATCTGGCAAATTTCAATGTCAAAAAAATGAAATGCAAGCCTTATATGTGACTCTCTAACTTTCCAAAATACCATAAAACCTGTACATGGGGGGTACTGTTTTTCTCGGGAGACTTCACTAAACACAAATATTAGTGTTTTAAAACAGTAAAACATATTACAACAATAATATAGACCATAAAAGTGCTGTTCGTTTGTAAAAAAATGCGAAAAATGTCACTTTTACTTAAAATATCATCGTTGTAATACAATTTACCAGTTTGAAACACTAATATTTGAGTTCAGCGAAGTCTCCCTAGTAAAACAGTACCCCCTATGTACAGGTTTTATGGTGTCTTGGAGAGTTACAGGGTCAAATATAGTGCTTGCGAATTAAATTCTCTGCACTTTCTTCCTGTGTTGTCAGGCATGTCAATCAAATTTTAATTAATCAAATCACATAATTATGTTAAAAGATTATTTAAATATACACGTATAATTTTAATATATATGCATTTATAGGTATTTAAATTCTACGTGTATACTAATGTAATCTTTTATGTAATTATATGTATTTATCTATATATATATTTGCGGTTATTTGTATTTTATATATAGATAGATATATATATATATATATATATAGAATGTCATTCTAAGTGTATTTTGTTACCGATATATATATATTAATAACAAAATACAGTTAGAATGAAATTACATATGCATATATAATTTATATTAAATTTTGTTTCAATATTTTATTTATTTATTTTATTATTTTATTTATTTATTTTTGTAATTATACATATTTATATATAATATATATATGTACATCTATTATATATATAATATACATACATATTATATATATGTAACGTCATTCTAAGTGTATTTTAATATTAATATATATACTAATATTAATATTAAAATACACTTTGTATGACGTTACATATATATATAATATGTATATATATTATACATATAATATATATACATATTATATATATATATATATAAAAAAAATTTACATTTATTTTTACACATGTTTAATATTTTTTTTTATTACTTCCCACCAGCAGGGGGACTATCTGACATTTCAGACAGCCCCCCTGCTGGCAGATCCATAGCCAGCTATAGGGGGCCATGTGATCGCTCTTTGAGAGCGATCACATGGCCCCCGGGGGCCTCATTTGCCGGAGGGGGGCTGTCTGGGCTGTCAGGCAGCCCCCCAGAAGAGGATCGCGGCGGAGGTAAGTACACCTCTCCTCCAGGGGCTCAAAGCCGTTACGGCGTTCCATGCCGTCGCAACGGCTTTAAAGCCCATTTAATGCGGGACGGCATGGAACGCCGTAACGGCGTTAAGGGCTTAAAAGGGTAATCCAGACGTGGACCCTGTGCTCACTATGCCTAGAGGAATATCAGCTACACCTCACTGACAAGGTCTCAAGTAAGGCTGAAACAATTGTCTGGGGTTGCTGGCATTTGGATCTGGACTGCCTGTACGGGTGGGACCATTTTGATATGCTACAGATATGTTCCCTCTGTAATGGCACAAGTGAGCAAAAACAATTTTAAGACCTGAGCGGGAATGTACTGCAAGGCAAGCTATTGATCCTCTCTAAGCTTTTGCCTGTTCTCATCCTTTCTTTATTACCTAAAATATGAAGCTGGGCACAACTATCCTGACTGTTCTCCTTCTTAGAGGAAGTTATGTCGCAGTCACTGGAAACTGCCAATCATGGAACAGCATTACCAACCGAGTAACTGGCCTCTGTGTGCCAGTTGTGGCTCGCATGCCATAGGCTTGCCATCACTGCCCTTGATCCTGCTGTGAGCTGTTGTAAAATTTAAGAGCTGTGTGTTTTCTTTATGTTTTCTGTGCTTGTAGACCTGCTAGGCAGCAGGGAGGCCTAAACGATCACCCAGATCACAAATGACAATAAGGATTAGCTCAGTGGCCACACTAACATTCTTACTAGTGATACTGCTCTATGTGTGCTACGTTTGTAAAAGTGCTCAAAGTCCATGATACAGCAAACCCCATTGATGTCTCATGGTTATGGTAGAGACATTGCACACACAATATACAGGGAGTGCAGAATTATTAGGCAAATGAGTATTTTGACCACATCATCCTCTTTATGCATGTTGTCTTACTCCAAGCTGTATAGGCTCGAAAGCCTACTACCAATTAAGCATATTAGGTGATGTGCATCTCTGTAATGAGAAGGGGTGTGGTCTAATGACATCAACACCCTATATCAGGTGTGCATAATTATTAGGCAACTTCCTTTCCTTTGGCAAAATGGGTCAAAAGAAGGACTTGACAGGCTCAGAAAAGTCAAAAATAGTGATATATCTTGCAGAGGGATGCAGCACTCTTAAAATTGCAAAGCTTCTGAAGCGTGATCATCGAACAATCAAGCGTTTCATTCAAAATAGTCAACAGGGTCGCAAGAAGCGTGTGGAAAAACCAAGGCGCAAAATAACTGCCCATGAACTGAGAAAAGTCAAGCGTGCAGCTGCCAAGATGCCACTTGCCACCAGTTTGGCCATATTTCAGAGCTGCAACATCACTGGAGTGCCCAAAAGCACAAGGTGTGCAATACTCAGAGACATGGCCATGGTAAGAAAGGCTGAAAGACGACCACCACTGAACAAGACACACAAGCTGAAACGTCAAGACTGGGCCAAGAAATATCTCAAGACTGATTTTTCTAAGGTTTTATGGACTGATGAAATGAGAGTGAGTCTTGATGGGCCAGATGGATGGGCCCGTGGCTGGATTGGTAAAGGGCAGAGAGCTCCAGTCCGACTCAGACGCCAGCAAGGAGGAGGTGGAGTACTGGTTTGGGCTGGTATCATCAAAGATGAGCTTGTGGGGCTTTTTTGGGTTGAGGATGGAGTCAAGCTCAACTCCCAGTCCTACTGCCAGTTTCTGGAAGACACCTTCTTCAAGCAGTGGTACAGGAAGAAGTCTGCATCCTTCAAGAAAAAACATGATTTTCATGCAGGACAATGCTCCATCACACGCATCCAAGTACTCCACAGCGTGGCTGGCAAGAAAGGGTATAAAAGAAGAAAATCTAATGACATGGCCTCCTTGTTCACCTGATCTGAACCCCATTGAGAACCTGTGGTCCATCATCAAATGTGGGATTTACAAGGACGGAAAACAGTACACCTCTCTGAACAATGTCTGGGAGGCTGTGGTTGCTGCTGCACGCAATGTTGATGGTGAACAGATCAAAACACTGACAGAATCCATGGATGGCAGGCTTTTGAGTGTCCTTGCAAAGAAAGGTGGCTATATTGGTCACTGATTTGTTTTTGTTTTGTTTTTGAATGTCAGAAATGTATATTTGTTTGTTGAGATGTTATATTGGTTTCACTGGTAAAAATAAATAATTGAAATGGGTATATATTTGTTTTTTGTTAAGTTGCCTAATAATTATGCACAGTAATAGTCACCTGCACACACAGATATCCCCCTAAAATAGCTAAAACTAAAAACTACTTCCAAAAATATTCAGCTTTGATATTAATGAGTTTTTTGGGTTCATTGAGAACATGGTTGTTGTTCAATAATAAAATTAATCCTCAAAAATACAACTTGCCTAATAATTCTGCACTCCCTGTACTGCTCAAAAAAGAAATCTAAACCACATGTATTTCTTAAAGTTCTGCTTGCAAACCTAAATCCTGAGTATTCTTCATGATACTGCCATACGCAGTTTAAAACTCAACAGTGCTCAGAAAAACAGTATCTTACTCTCAAAAGAAGAAGATAATTTCCACAAGTTTGCAAAGTGAGTGTTTGGTTTGGTTTCCAAAACTGGCAGAAAGCTGGATCCACTTGTAAAAGCTGTTTAGAAGAAAATGGGTGGTGGTCTTCACCCCGTTTACTCAGGCCAAGGATAAATTTGATCCAGTTAGCAGATCCAAAACACCAGCGAGGTTCAGTTATCTTCTTATAAGATTGATTCCACTCAACAAATAAAAGAGATGTACAATTCTGGAGATATCCAGAAAGTAAACACTAAACCTTGATATACATGGTAAGATGGAACAGCAATAGAAAGACTTCAAAAAATACAAAACTTACATATAACATGAAAGTTGCTTATTGGACTAAATCGGGCAGCTTTAAATATGCATTTACATACATGACTCTAAAGTTTTATGAGCAGAGTCCTTGCCAGCCTTTGATCCTTTAACCCCTTAAGGACACATGACGTGTCTGACATGTCATGATTCCCTTTTATTCCAGAAGTTTGGTCCTTAAGGGGTTAAAGGACCACTATAATGCCAGGAAAACACTTGTTTTCCTGGCACTATAGTGCCCTGAGGGTGCCCCCACCCTCAGGGACCCCCTCCCACCGGGCTCTGGGATGAGGAAAGGGTTAAAACTTACCTTTATTCCAGTGCTGGGCGCGGAGCTCTCCGCCTCCGATCTTCCCTTTCGGCTGAATGCGCATGCAGGCAAGAGCTGCTCGCGCATTCAGCCGGTCTCATAGGAAAGCATTTATAATGCTTTGCTATGGACGCTTGCGTGCTCTCACTGTGATTTTCACAGTGAGAATCATGCAAGCGCCTCTAGCGGCTGTCAGTGAGACAGCAACTAGAGGATTTGGAGGCTGGATTAACCCTATTATAAACATAGCAGTTTCTCTGAAACTGCTATGTTTATAATAAAAAGGGTTAATCCTAGACGGACCTGGCACCCAGACCACTTCATTAAGCTGAAGTGGTCTGGGTGCCTATAGTGGTCCTTTAAGGCAAACATCTTTTTTTTCTAATTATAAATGTGTGTCATTCACTAATTTTTCAATTTTTCAGATTGTGTTGGCATTTTATAAACAATAATAACAGGATAAGGGTTATTCATTTTCTGCAATTCAGTTGTTTTTTCACCTTGGCTTGCATGGTCTACATTTTGCATTTCACTTTTCTATTCACTACAGACCATTACTTTGTGAATAAACTCAGGGCTGATCCTTGGGTCACAGATGCCTGGGTGCAGAATTTTTATTGGCGCCCCCAGGTAAGCGTGGTGATCTTACTATCCCCTCCCCTTTACAAATGTCCAGTCCAGACATAGATGTTTTTATAGTAACTGGACTGGCAGCTAGATTCATAAACAGAATATTATAAATAGAGCTGATACTTAATATAACTAAACAACTTACCTCTCTGGGGAGGATCCTTAACATAGTCGCTCATCTTTCTTTTTATGACATGAACGCAGACACTTTCTCCATAGCCTGGGGCTCGCTGAAATGTGCCCTCTTTATATTGCTCTCTGTAGAGATATGTGTGAGTGTGTCACATTGTAACTCAGCCCCTCTGTGTGTCTTTTTGTCCACCAAACCCCTGTGTGCCTCTTTGTCCCTTCCACTCCTGTGTGTCTCTCTTTGTCATCCCCCAGCCCCATGTACCTCTTTGTCCCCCACCCCCCCAGCCCGTGGGCCTCTTTGTCCACCCATCCCTTTGTGTCTCTTTCCCCCCCCAGAACTTCTGTGTGTATCTTTCTCCCTCACAGCCCACTGTGTCTCTTTGTTACCCCCCAGCCTTCTGTGTGTTTCTTTTTTACCCCATGCCCTCTGTGGGTCGCTATGTCCCCCCCCCAAACCATCTGCATGCCTCTATGTGCCTTTATTTAGCGAGGCTGAGAGGATCTTGTGCTCAATGAGCACCTTCTTTCAGACTGGGTAGAGGATACGGAAGATCATCTATTTGCAGTCCGCTCATCTACGCTACATTCAGTGACAGGCAGGAGGGTAGCGCATTGAAAGTACCATATGACCAGGGCCAGCCCAAGACATTCTGATGCCTTTGTCCAAGACACAAATTCTGCCCACACCCACCATGCACACACACACAAGCACATTTCTGCACATATACATAGACATAGTAACACACACACTCACAGACAAGGGTAGTCACAGGACATCTGGAGCTCCAAAATGAGGGGGAAATGCTCCACTGCTGATTTAGTGTGTATGGAGCCGCACGCCTTCTCAGTGCCAGCCTGCCACAAATGATCAATTAGGAGGCAAGGTGTGGGTTTCCAAAAGTAGTCCTCAGTGATGACCCATCATCAAGCCCATTCAACTAGGAGCATCATTGAGGGCTCTCTGCACCCTCCTTCTGTCACAACTACCTAGCGCATGGACGCGGTGCACCCTTCCAGGATTGGCCGTGAATAAACCTCAATGTCTGCATGTGTGATTACAGTTGTGCTAAAAAGTTTGCATACCCTGGCAGAAATTGTGAAATTTTGGCATTGATTTTGAAAATATGACTGATCATCAAAAACATTGAATAATAGTGATCATATAAAGCCATTTGTTATCACATAGTTGTTTGGCTCTTTTTTAAATCATAATGATTACAGAAATAAACCAAATGGCCCTGATCAAATATTTAAATACCCTTGAATATTCGGCCTTGTTACAGACACACAAGGTGACACACACAGGTTAAAATGGCAATTAACGAAAACCCACAGGTAACCTCAGGAGAAATACAGGCTGCTCTGGAAAAAGATGGTGTAATTGTTTCAAGGAGCACAATACGACGATATTTAAACAAAAATTAGCTGCATGGTTGAGTTGACAGAAAGAAACCTTTACTGCGCCAATGCTACAAAAAAGCCCGGTTACAATATGCCGACAACATCATGACATGCCTCACAGCTTTTGGCACACTGTAATTTGGAGTGACGAGAACAAAATAGATTTGTGGTCACAACCATAAACGCTATGTTTGGAGAGGAGTCAGCAAGGCCTATAGTGAAAAGAATACCATCCTTACTGTGAAGCATGGTGGTGGCTATTATGTAGATATGTTATCCTAGGCCATGTTACTTTGCAGATTTATTTAATGTTCTTTGTTTAATTTTTAATGTTTGAAACATATTCACTGCTTCTTTATATTCTCAACCACAAGAGGGCAGTGGTTATTTTCCCAAGTTGAGATTTGATTGCCCTTAAAGACATATAGAGGATGTCTAAGCCGCTTGTTAATGCATTTGAAGACTTGATAGTGATATTTGTAGCTACTGTTCTAAAGGAATTAGGAGTATTAGTGGCTGATTTATAAAGGCACGTGTTAGAAAACTTTGGGGCCAATTGTAGGCCAAAATAACCAAGCTTCAAAATAGTTGAGTTTGAGAAGCTTCCAGTTTTGCTAGTTTAGGCCTAAATGTGCAATTCTCCTCAAACAATAAGGAATAATTGTTTAGTTTTTCATCTCCTATTGAACACTAGGTGTCTATTCATAAAATAGCTCAGTTCTCTTAAATTTGGCTGATAAAATTCTTCACTTTATTTACAAACAATCAGATTTAAACCACATTGACCTGAATAGGTGGATGCAATTTTTTTAGTAGATCTTATTTTAGCTCTAAGATTTGTTTGAAAATATCTCAGCCAGTTGCAGCCAGGGCAGGACAGGTACCACACGCTGAGCCCTGCTGCAGAGCTTCCATAGGTAAAATGTCATGTGTTTGTTTAGTACAGTGCAACCAATGTAATCCTACACTTGTTCTGCTTTTACTGGTAATTGGTCTTTAGTGTGGTTCTAATAAGAGTAGTACCAGAGAACAAAAGAGGGGTAGGGTTGGGAGAGGATGTTGTATGTGTGTGTACGGGATGCTGCCTGTAGTTTAAAAGCTGCTTATGAGGTTACATTTGTGGGGTAGGCTGCTTGCAGTGTTTTGTGTGAGGTAGACTACCTATGGTATCTGTGATGGGCATGGCCGGTGCAAGTATTTTTGCCGCCCTAGGCTCTGCCCACCATGTGTCATCACAATACCTCACCCATATGATCTGCCATATGAGCCAACGCCAGTGCTGCACACAGTGTCTTTTCTCTGAAAAGGCAATGTGTTTACTTTAAAAAAGCCTGCAGGGACAGGCTATAGACACCAGAACCACTACATTAAGCTGCCGCCCTGTGTGCTTCCATCCTACCGGGTCACTCAAATTTGGCACCCTCCATGCCGGAGCACCCTAGGTGACTGCCTAAGACGCCTATAGTATGCGCCGGCCTTGGTGGTGAGATTCTGCTGGTGGGGATGCACGTACAGGGTAGGCTAGCAGTGGTGTTGAGTGTGCGAGGAGGCTACTCGTGCAATTATGTGTGTGTGGATAATTGTCACGTCTAAACATTTGTTATGAAGGAACACAACTGCAGATTTCGTATAGTTTGAATATTTATTAAAGAAAGTAAAAGGTAAAGACTTTAATTCCAATTTACAGGTACTGTAGCTTTAAGTAGTAAACGATAACTGAAGTCCACAATTACAGGCACTGTAGCTTTAAGTAGTAAATGATAACTGAAGTCCACAGTTACAGGCACTGTAGCTTTAAGTAGTAAACGATAACTGAAGTCCACAATTACAGGCACTGTAGCTTTAAGGAGTAAACGATAGTAAATTGCAGACACTGAATCAATAAGGAGTCTCTTAGTAGAGTTAACGGTTTAGGTGATAAGTAATTACAATAGCTGTTCCATACTTTAACTGAAGCAAGACAGATGCAGATAACTGATATGAAGTATGAGTTGAAGTTAGCTGTAACGGGATTGTTTTTACCGAAGGACTTTTGGAGACAGGTAATAACAGCTTTTAGATGCAACTCTTATCACATTGGTTTTACTTAGCTTCCGGCACATAGAACACTGATTTCCCGAGATCTCCTCAGAGGCGTATGAAGAGTGTTTAATCTTTAGTCGTGGATGAGGAGAGGTGAAGGGAACTTTGCAGAGTCTTTCAGTCCGGTCTGGTAGCAGAGGCTTTCACAACGAAGTTGTAGCCGGGTTGTGAGTAAGGAACGTAGTTCAATAATCCAGCCCTGATCAGCTGGTGCAGTCAGATTAAATAGGCAGACCGTGTCATAAAGGGGTGTGGCTAGGCTCCGTGGAACCAGGAAGTAAGAGGATACCATAGTTAAGGCATGACAATAATGCTTTTGAGATTATGTTTGTGGGGTTGCATGTGAGGGTAGTCTTCTTGTGGTGTTGTGTGTCTGTGAATGGGGGTGCTTCATAGTGTGTGTGGAGTTGATTGTTTGAGTAATGTCTGTATAGGGACTGTAGTATATCTGTTTGTGGGGTAATAGGGCAGGCATATGCAGCCTTCGGCACTCCAGATGTTTTGGACTACACCTCCCATGAAGCTTTGCCAGCATTATGGCTGTAAGAGCATTATGGGGGATGTCGTCCACAACATCTGGAGTGCCGAAGATTGCCTACCTGTGTTGGGAGATATGGCTTTCATATATGAGGGATACAGGCTGTAGTGTAGGGTAGGACAGGGGCTGTGAAGGGGCAAATATAAAAATAAAATACATTGTAACTAAAAAAGAAAACAACATAACATTTATACCCCCTTCCCTGTGGCTTAATGTGTTCTGAGGGGTATGAGGTATCCTCAGGGCCAGCGCGTCCTAGTGGCAACTTAGGCAGTCCTCAAGGGCGCACTGGCCAGGGGGGCGCAAGTTTCGAGTGACCCGGTGTTCTATCAAATTTCCCTACCTTCCGGTGAGGGGAATCAGCTGGATCCTGTGCTGCACATGCGTGCTAGCACTCCTGCTACTCCTCCACAGCAAGGTCCTGGAAGGTAAGTAAAACTAGTTTTACACTTTCATTATAGTTAGTGCATTCACTAAGCTTAGGACATGTGACATTTAGGGTTAATGTTAGGGTTCAAATTAGGGTTAGGATTAGGGACTTGTTCCTATTTAGTGATATTTCACATTAGGGGAATATCTATAAACGGGGATTTTTCACACTTTATTTTAACCCTTACCCCAAGGATTAGGGTAAGAATAGAGTGTGAGAGAGGTTAAAATCACTTACCTAACCCTAATTTGAACCCTCACTAAGGGACAGGAGGGAAGGGGACAACATTAAGGGACAGGAGGGGAGAGCACTAAGGGACGGGAGGGAAAGGGACAACACGATGACATGGGCGGGGTCTCCTAATCCGAGCCGGGCAGAAAATAGGAAGACATTTCTTCCTATTAACCATCTATTTTACCTTTTAGAGATGCTAAAGAATCCTTTTCTCTTAATGAAATACAATACTGGTGCAATACGGTTTTAATGTTAATTGCGATAGCTTACATTTGCACGTAAATTGAGGACTTTTTTATAAGAAAGACTGCCCGGCTCAGATTAGGAGACCCCGCCTAGGTCATCATGACGAATACGGTAGTAAAAGCTGTAACTATGGACGCTAGGATGCCCGGCTGACGACGGCGTCGAGATGGAAGGGGAGGAGTCTAATATCGAGCAGAAAGGGCGCGAAAAGACTCCTATTTAAACTAAGAACAGACTGAACGAACTCACACTTTGATAAAAGTTTCGGCTGAAACGCGTCAGTGTGCAGATGCTGTAATAGCTGATTTTTAATTTTACTGCTGTGTTTTTTACTCTGGAATAAATTACTTTTCTAATCAAGATCCTGCATCCTGGGTTTTTGAAAGGAGGGACGAGTAAGCAGTTGGCACTTGAATCCACCTATAACTACAGCTACAGTCAGGTCCATAAATATTGGGATATCGACACAATTCTAATCTTTTTGGCTCTATACACCACCACAATGGATTTGAAATTAAATGAACAAGATGTGCTTTAACTGCAGACTTTCAGCTTTAATTTGAGGGTATTTACATCCAAATCAGGTGAACGGTGTAGGAATTACAACAGTTTGTATATGTGCCTCCCACTTTTCAAGGGACCAAAAGTAATGGAACAATTGGCTGCTCAGCTGTTTCATGGCCAGGTGTGTTTTATTTCCTCATTATCCCATTTACAAGGAGCAGATAGAAGGTCCAGAGTTCATTTCAAGTGTGCTATTTGCATTTGGAATCTGTTGCTGTCAACTCTCAATATGAGATCAAAAGAGCTGTCACTATCAGTGAAGCAAGCCATCATTAGGCTGAAAAAACAAAACAAACCCATCAGAGAGATAGCAAAAACATTAGGTGTGGCCAAATCAACTGTTTGGAACATCCTTAAAAAGAAAGAACGCACCGGTAAGCTCAGCAACACCAAAACACCCAGAAGACCACAGAAAACAACTGTGGTGGATGACCGAGGAATTATTTCCCTGGTGAAGAAAACACCCTTCACAACAGTTGGCCAGATCAAGAACACTCTCCAGGAGGTAGGCGTATGTGTGTCAAAGTCAACAATCAAGAGAAGACTTCACCAGAGTGAATACAGAGGGTTCACCACAAGATGTAAACCGTTGGTGAGCCTCAAAAACAGGAAGGCCAGATTAGAGTTTGCCAAACAACATCTAAAAAAGCCTTCACAGTTCTGGAACAACATCCTATGGACAGATGAGACCAAGATCAACTTGTACCAGAGTGATGGGAAGAGAAGAGTATGGAGAAGGAAAGGAACTGCTCATGATCCAAAGCATACCACCTCGTAAGTGAAGCATGGTGGTTCTCTTATATTTATTGATGATGTGACTGCTGACAAAAGCAGCAGGATGAATTCTGAAGTGTTTCGGGCAATATTATCTGCTCATATTCAGCCAAATGCTTCGGAACTCACTGGACGGCGCTTCACAGTGCAGATGGACAATGACCCGAAGCATACTGCAAAAGCAACCAAAGAGTTTAAGGGAAAGAAGTGGAATGTTATGCAATGGCCAAGTCAATCACCTGACCTTAATCCGATTGAGCATGCATTTCACTTGATGAATACAAAACTGAAGGGAAAATGCCCCAAGAACAAGCAGGAACTGAAGACAGTTGCAGTAGAGGCCTGGCAGAGCATCACCAGGGATGAAACCCAGCGTCTGGTGATGTCTATGCGTTCCAGACTTCAGGCTGTAAAGGATTTGCAACCAAGTATTAAAAAGTGAAAGTTTGATTTATGACTGTTAATCTGTCCCATTACTTTTGGTCCCTTAAAAAGTGGGAGGCACATATACAAACTGTTGTATTTCCTACACCGTTCACCTGATTTGGATGTACATACCCTCAAATTAAAGCTGAAAGTTTGCAGTTAAAGCACATCTTGTGTGTTTCATTTCAAACCCATTGTGTTGGTGTATAGAGCCAAAAAGATTAGA
This sequence comes from Pelobates fuscus, assembly GCF_036172605.1. NCBI lineage: Eukaryota > Metazoa > Chordata > Amphibia > Anura > Pelobatidae > Pelobates > Pelobates fuscus. The sequence goes on from NC_086321.1 coordinate 86,233,301, forward strand.
ATTATGTCGATGTCCCAATATTTATGGACATGACTGTATATTAATAAAATAAATATAATAATAAAAATAAAGAGATGATCCCCTCTCAGCCCCTATCCTACCCCACAAACCCTCTCTTTTACATTACACACATTGGGGTTATATCTTAAAAGAGACTAAGAGGAGAACGTTCTGTCCTGTAAAGTATATCTTTTAGTTTACAGCATGTAGTGAGAAAAAACAGTTAAAATAACCTTTATTAGAATGGGGTAAAGATAAACAATGAACTTAACGAAAAATGGGGGTTTAAAAGAGTATATTGGTAAGACACACTGGACTAAAAGACAGGTGTGTCAAGCCAACGTGCGGGTACTGATGCCTAATTTTCGACACTAGACAATGCAGTGTTCTTGCACTCTGTCGTCTGTGTCGTGATGGCAGTAATATAAACCCAAACTATCAATATATATATATATCCAGTAACGGAGTATGTCCGTGAATTGGGCTCGTACTGTGAGTCGTGGTAAACTCCGGTGACTGGACCGTATTGCCCGTCTGTCTTTAGCCGTGAGTAGTGCTCGGCTATACAGGTAGCTTTCCAGGAGAACAAAACTACTGAGTTCACTGCTGTCGTACTAGTATCGGACAGTATCAAAGTGTGGGTCCCCAAATCTGAGGTACTGGTCGGTAGTTTAACCTGGAGGGGGAGACAGACGTGGCTAGATATTGATAATGTGAGAGGGACACTGAGGGAGCCGTGATCCAGCTGGGAGAACGTTGGATCTGGATGCGGTTCCTTCAAAGCGCTACCCGTATGGAAATGTGATCACTGTTACGGAGATGCTAGCCTCCGTCGGGCAATTAGTAGTGATTCCTCAGTATATGTATACCTCTCGTTTTTAACATTAGTTACTGGTGATCCACCTTTTCAGTGTGGGTGTCCTGGGCTGAGAAAGAAGAGGCAAAAGAGGGGTAGAATGGTGCCTTCGTGGGTACCAGGTACAGTAAAGAGTTAAGAGGTAAACAAGAGTGGAGGATGTATGATACGTGTACGCACTGGATGTCCCTTTCGGAAATTTTAAAATAAGTAACTAGTACCCTACTGGGTGCACCGAGTGCTTGTGTGCTCGGATTCATACACACGGTCCTTGTGCACTGGGGTGGCTGGTAACCGTCCCGTATGGATATACAGAGTGCCCGGGTAGCCCGGGTAGCTATTCGATAGTGCAGCCGCGGACGTTACATTTATATATCCTTACCTCCCGGTTTACTAGATCCCGGCTGCACTATCGAATAGCTACCCGGGCACTCTGTATATCCATACGGGACGGTTACCAGCCACCCCAGTGCACAAGGACCGTGTGTATGAATCCGAGCACACAAGCACTCGGTGCACCCAGTAGGGTACTAGTTACTTATTTTAAAATTTCCGAAAGGGACATCCAGTGCGTACACGTATCATACATCCTCCACTCTTGTTTACCTCTTACCTCTTTACTGTACCTGGTACCCACGAAGGCACCATTCTACCCCTCTTTTGCCTCTTCTTTCTCAGCCCAGGACACCCACACTGAAAAGGTGGATCACCAGTAACTAATGTTAAAAATGAGAGGTATACATATACTGAGGAATCACTACTAATTGCCCGACGGAGGCTAGCATCTCCGTAACAGTGATCACATTTCCATACGGGTAGCGCTTTGAAGGAACCGCATCCAGATCCAACGTTCTCCCAGCTGGATCACGGCTCCCTCAGTGTCCCTCTCACATTATCAATATCTAGCCACGTCTGTCTCCCCCTCCAGGTTAAACTACCGACCAGTACCTCAGATTTGGGGACCCACACTTTGATACTGTCCGATACTAGTACGACAGCAGTGAACTCAGTAGTTTTGTTCTCCTGGAAAGCTACCTGTATAGCCGAGCACTACTCACGGCTAAAGACAGACGGGCAATACGGTCCAGTCACCGGAGTTTACCACGACTCACAGTACGAGCCCAATTCACGGACATACTCCGTTACTGGATATATATATATATTGATAGTTTGGGTTTATATTACTGCCATCACGACACAGACGACAGAGTGCAAGAACACTGCATTGTCTAGTGTCGAAAATTAGGCATCAGTACCCGCACGTTGGCTTGACACACCTGTCTTTTAGTCCAGTGTGTCTTACTGTGATGTAATTCCAGTAAAATACAAGTTTAGCAGGCTAAGATTGCCACAAGGCATATGTATGTATATGTGTTTGTAGTATCAGTTAGTTAATAACACGTAGCTAAGATACTGTCATCACTGTACTGACCAGGTGCAGGAATGTAAGAACTGGAATTACGCGTCCCTCTCCTTTGTATCAGATGAGCCACGTGGTTAGACCGGATGGATGAGTTTAGACTCTATTCATTAAATAGGTTAAGGGTATGTGTGGGTGTAGTTAATTGTGGGAGGAGCTACAGTGCTATATAAGGAATGTACTCTATGTATTCAGTACTCAGACTTTGCTGTATTTTGGTGACGCTAGTCCCTCTGAGTCCCGATCGGTGATCCAATAAAGAATCTCTTCCTTCCTGAAGAAACCTGTGTCCATCTCTCTGTGCTTGGCTTCCGTCAGTTTCTCCGGTATCATTTGGTGCATTGGCCGGGAAGCTCATCGTTCAACGGTAGCTGAGAGGCAGAGGCGTGAGACGGTCTATCTTTGCCCACGTTCTCTACGGCTGCACCCCTGAACTTCTGCGTGGACCTCCCTTCGTCTCGGCGCCACTGGTCTGTTGTCCAGGAGATCATCGGCCTCTACGTGAGAAGTGCTGGGGTGTCCCCGTCGATGAGTGTGAACTCAGGTTCAGGAACGAGGAGGTAAGATAACTGCTGTTTTAGACGGCAGGACCCGCTAGGGGTATACCGATTGTGCGGTAGGCCCAAAGGGGTTTTTGAATCTGTATCTGCCCCCTCTGTCGGAGGGAAGGAGCGAAGGCGCACCGCTCGATCGAACGCTCTTTAGTCAGACCGTTTGATTTGGTTAGTCAGGCGGGGTCCTGGTGTAAGATAGCCCTAGCCGGACACCGGTGTCTTGTCTAGACTAGCGTTCTAGGGTGTATATTACGTTCGCTAGGTCGGAGGGACCGGGAGACTAAGCGGCGCCTGTGTAAATTCGGTTCGCTAGTTCTCATCCTATCTGGGCTAAGTGGGAAGGCGTGTAAATTTGGAACCCACTAGACTTTTGATAGTACGACTAAGAGGCGCCTGTGTAAATTCGGATCTCTAGCTCGTTGTATAGTGCGACTAAGAGGCGCCTGTGTAAATTCGGTTCTCTAGCTCGCTATGTATATGTGGTGATTGGGCAGTGTGGCTAACCAAAACGGGTGTATATAGTTTTAGGTAGTCCATTCAAGGTACTGGCCAATAGTTTAGTTGGGAATTGTAAATGTGTTAACGATTGTTTTAGTAAAGTGTATATCTTGTTAGATAGCGCGAGCTCAGCCGTCTAGCGAGAGTGTTAATAGTGTGTTGCTGTATTATAGTGCACGGTACCATAACCCTGTATATTTACTGACATTATATAATAAGTACTAATCATTGTCGTCCATTGCATGTTTAACACCATAACCACTAATAATTGTATTGTGACCTTAACTTGTGCTTTGACCTATGCTAACCGTACTGTAACCGCTATTTGTAAAAGACGATGTTACTGGGGTGTGTTATAGACGGGTAATTCGTATATAGAGAATTATAGCGTGGGTGACTGTGTAGTTACGCCAAAGGGCATAATATTGATTATATAGTGACTGGTGTAGCAGCTGTGTGTGTACGGGAATTCCCTGAGTGTTTATTGTTATTGTGTACGTTTCACTTGGTAACCGTACCACGTGGTGCTGTTGCCAGAGGAAACGGGTGTGACTGTTGAATAGTACGCGTGTATAGTAATCGTTGTCGACGACGTTCCACTGTTAAATATGGGTGCGTCGCAGTCAACGATTCCGGATCCCTTAGGATGTATGGTTAAGAATTTTAAAAAGGGATTCAAAGTTTGTGATTTTGGGGTTAAGATGTCCCCTGTACGTTTGGTCACTTTGTGCACTAGGGAGTGGCCTACTTTGGTTGCGGCATGGCCGCCACGTGGCAGTTTGGATCCAACTCTGGTACAGCGCTTACACGTGGCTGTATCAGGTAGGCCTGAACTTTACGGCCAGTTTCCTTATATTGATTGTTGGAGACAGGCCGTAAATGACTCGCCAAAATGGCTCCGGACATGCCACGAGGAACAGTGTCGCCTCATGGTAGCTAGGACTTGTTCGTCCACTAGGGCTGGTGTTAGGCCCATTTTGGACACGCCCCCTGAGTCCGAGATCCCTTTGCCGCCCCCTTACTTTCCGGTAAGAGGAAGTGACGCAAATACAGGAAGTCCTGTAACCCTTCCCTCATTACCCTCATCCACTTCCGCTTCCTCCTCCAGTACAGGATCCACCCCCCCTCGTACTAAATCTCCCCTTCCGGAACCAGAACCCACCCCCATTAGAAACGAATATCCTGATTTGGCGCCACTTCAGACTTCCGGTCAAGCTTCATCTAGCTCGGCCCGAAGTGTTCTATTCACTACCTTTTCCCAAAACCAACCTCCCACATCCCCATACCCTATCTCTCCCCGACCGGAACCCATGACTGACGCCCCTCCACGTAGCCCCATCCAAACCCGACAGTTGACCGGTGCCCAACAATTGAGACACTATCAGATGCCTCTTCGTCTGAATCCCGGGTCAGCTTATATCGATGCCGCAGGTCAAATGGCACACGCTGACCCTGTCTTCGTATATGTCCCTTTCACCACTACCGACCTTTTAAACTGGAAGACCCATAATTCCTCGTATACTGAGAAACCACAAGCCATGACTGATCTGTTCACCTCAATAGTACAGACACATAATCCGACATGGGCTGATTGCCAGCAGTTATTAATGACTTTATTTAACAATGAGGAAAGGACAAGAATAAATCAAGCAGCCATTAAAGCATTAGAGGATAGAGCCCGTGCTTTGAACCAAGCTAATCCAGCAGCATGGGCCGCAACACATTATCCCAACACTGATCCCGATTGGAACGTAAATGGTGCTGATATGGTTCAACTCAGAGCCTATAGAGACGCTATAATTGCTGGCATGAAAGCCGGAGGAAAGAAAGCCATTAACATGTCGAAGACAGTTGAGGTGATCCAGAAAAGCGATGAAGCGCCCAGTGTCTTTTATGACCGATTATTGGAGGCGTACCGCTTGTACACCCCCTTTAATCCGGAAGACGCAGACAATTCCCGAATGGTTAACTCCGCCTTTGTCAGCCAAGCTTACGGAGATATTAAGCGCAAGCTACAAAAGTTAGAAGGGTTTGCAGGTATGTCAATCTCCCAACTAATGGAGGTAGCTAATAAGGTCTATATGAATAGGGAAACAGAAAGTAAGAAAGAGGAAGAGCGCAAGATGCGTAAAAAGGCTGATATGCTAGCGGTAGCGATCGCAGGCGTAGATAAACGGGGCCCAGATAGAGGCAATAATAGATGGAGTAGGGAGCCTTTGAGTAGGGATCAATGCGCGTATTGCAAGGAAGAAGGGCATTGGAGGAACGAATGTCCGCAAAGAGAGCAGTACGAGAGAGACCAACCCAGGGCAGGCTACGGAAACTTTAGAGGTAGAGCGAGAGGTAGAGGAGGCCCCGGAGGGAGTAATGGTTATAGAGGGAGTAATGGGAACAGAGGAAGTGTTAGGGAAGACAGGTATATTCCAGCAGCGCAAAGGTCTCGCGATAGAGAAGGTAGGGACTTCGTAGGATTGGCTGACACGGTCATGGAGGACTATTGATACCGACCGGGCTCCATCCCCCTTGGTCGAGCGGAGCCTATGGTCGATGTATCAATAGGGGGGAAAAGGAGTGCGTTCATGATCGACACTGGTGCTGAACATTCAGTGGTGACTAATCTAGTTGCTCCTCCATCTGGAAGGACTATTACTGTGATAGGAGCAACTGGAAGAAGTGCTGAAAGACCGGTTCTTAAAAGTCGACTCTGTACATTGGGAGGCCACGTAGTAAAACACCAATTCCTTTATATGCCTGAATGTCCAGTCCAATTGCTGGGACGTGATATGCTATCCAAATTACAAGCGCAGATTACGTTCCTACCAAATGGAACAACATCCTTAAAGTTTAATGGACCTTCAGGTATTATGACTTTATCCGTACCAAAGGAAGAAGAGTGGCGACTTTATACAGTGTTGACTAGCCAAAACCCTAGGAGTGATGAGACATTGTTTAACATACCAGGAGTTTGGGCAGAGAACAACCCACCAGGACTGGCCCGCAATATTCCACCAATAAAAATTGAACTGAAACATGGGGTTTATCCAGTGAGCCTAAGACAATATCACATTCCGCAGAAGGCTAAGAAGAACATCCAATCCTATCTGGATAAGTTCATACGGTATGGTATCCTAAAATTCTGTACTTCCCCCTGGAACACCCCATTGCTGCCTGTTCAAAAGCCCGGCACAGATGAGTATCGACCTGTGCAGGACTTAAGAGCAGTCAATGATGCGGTTGTTAGCATACATCCAGTTGTACCCAATCCATATAACCTGCTTGCTTTAATTCCGGGCGGGGCTACTTACTTCACAGTTTTAGACCTCAAAGATGCCTTCTTTTGCCTCCGAATTGCCGCAGAAAGTCAATGTATTTTCGCTTTCCAGTGGGAGAACGCTGTAACGGGCTCAAAACGCCAAATGACTTGGACAAGACTGCCCCAAGGGTTTAAAAATTCACCTACCCTATTTGGTTCAGCCCTAAGTCAAGATCTATTGGATTTCGAGTCCATCCCAGGAGAGTGTGTATTGTTACAATATGTAGATGACTTGTTGATAGCAGCAGTTACAAAAGAAATCTGTCAGCAAGCAACGCACGATCTACTACACATTCTCTGGAAGGCAGGATACAAGGTGTCTAGAAAGAAGGCTCAGTTGTGTTTGCCAACTGTCAAGTATCTAGGATTCCATATCTCTGAAGGTCAAAGAATTATGGGGCCAGAGAGAAAAGAAGCTGTCTGCCAAATACCAATACCCAAGAATAGAAGACAAGTGCGAGAATTCTTGGGGGCAGCAGGCTTCTGTAGGATATGGATTCCCAGTTATGCGATACTAGCAAAACCTCTGTACGCAGCTATCAAAGGTACAGAGCACGACCCCTTCTTATGGACCCAAGAACAGCAAACGGCATTTGAAGATGTGAAGAAGGCTTTGATGAGTGCCCCAGCATTAGGTCTACCTGATCACACACGACCATTCTACTTATATGTACACGAGCAAAGAAGAATGGCTGTGGGAGTATTGACACAGTACTTGGGATCATGGCAAAGACCTGTTGCCTACATGTCTAAACAATTGGATGCAGTGGCCAGCGGACTTCCACCTTGTCTAAGAGCCGTAGCTGCAGCCGCCCTGCTAGTAGCTGAAGCCGATAAACTCACTCTGGGTCAAGAACTTTATGTACGAGTCCCACATGCAGTACAGACGTTGTTGGATTACAAAGGAAATCATTGGTTTAGTAATAGCCGTATGACCAAGTATCAAGCAATGTTGTGTGAAAACCCAAGAGTGCATTTAGAGACTGTAAACACCTTAAATCCAGCTACCCTTTTGCCACAACCTACTGAAAGTCAACATGATTGTTTGGAAGTAATGGATGAAGTATTCTCAAGTAGACCAGATCTTCGTGATTTTCCCATCCAGAACCCCGATGTTCAATATTACACCGACGGCAGTAGTTATGTGAAAGAAGGGATCCGCTATGCAGGATATGCAGTGACAACAATAGACAAGGTGATAGAAGCTCGGCCACTGGCGAAAGGAACATCAGCACAAAAGGCAGAATTAATAGCACTAACACGAGCGTTACAATTGGCTGAAGGTTTAAGAGTAAATATCTATACGGACTCTAAGTATGCGTTTTTAACCACTCATGCCCACGGAGCTTTGTATAAAGAAAGAGGACTACTGAATTCAGAAGGCAAAGAAATCAAGTACGCAGCTGAAATCCTACAACTATTGGAAGCAGTGTGGGAGCCGAAAGAAGTCGGTATCATACATTGTCGAGCGCATCTGAGAGGAGATGGTGATGTAACCAAGGGAAATCGGATGGCAGATAGTGCAGCTAAGCGTGCTGCTGAATCAGGAAGACAGGAGTATGTAGGGCATATAGCTGCTCTTATACCAACTCCACTGTCCCAATGGACTCCAGTTTATACAGCTCAAGAAGAGGAGTGGTTAAAGACTGAACCGGGAAAGTATCTGGAGAACAAGTGGTATCAGCTAGAAGATGGAAGAATAGTTATACCAGCATCGCTAGCGGTAGAAATTGTCCAAAATTATCACAACGGGACACATTCTGGGAGAGACAGTACTGAAGAATCTCTTAGAAAACATTTCTACATACCAAGATTGTCCAACTTGACTCAGGCCATTGTACGCAGATGTGTAACGTGTGCTAAGAATAATGCAAGACAAGGACCAGTAAAGCCACCAGGAGTTCAGTTTATGGGGGGACTCCCCATGTCCGATCTACAAATAGACTTTACAGTGATGCCTAAATCGGGTGGACATCGTTACCTGCTGGTAATTGTGTGCACCTATTCAGGCTGGGTAGAAGCATGTCCTACTCGTACAGAGAAAGCAGGAGAAGTTGTGAGATTCCTGCTACGAGAAATAATACCCCGATATGGACTACCCTGTTCTATAGGATCGGACAATGGTCCAGCTTTTGTTCACCAGTGCCTACAACAACTGACTCATATGCTTGGTATAAAGTGGAGGCTTCATACTGCATATAGACCCCAGAGTTCTGGTAAGGTAGAGAGAATGAATAGAACTATAAAGAACCAGTTGGCTAAAATGTGTCAGGAAACCCAACTTAAGTGGAACGTTCTCTTACCCATAGCTTTATTGCGAATCCGCAGTACCCCTACCAGAAGGATGGGCCTCTCTCCTTTTGAAATCATGTATGGGCGACCACCTCCCGTACTTGGTAACTTAAGGGGGGACTTGAGTCAGTTGGGAGAAGGAATTACCCGGCAGCAGGTTGTAGAGTTGGGTAAGACTATGGAGGAGGTACAGAAATGGGTACAAGATAGATTACCTGTGAATATTTATCCCCCTGTTCATAGTTATCATCCAGGAGACCAAGTGTGGATTAAAGAGTGGAATACTGTACCGTTAGGGCCCAAGTGGAGAGGTCCTTATGTTGTTCTTTTGTCTACCCCTACAGCAATAAAAGTAGCAGAAGTGACTCCGTGGATACATCACTCCAGGGTTAAACCAGCAGCAGTCGATTCTTGGCAAGTTACAGTAGATCCAGAGAATCCCTGCAAGATCCGGTTAAAACGCACTACTCAGTCGGAGTAACGAGGAATTATTGTGGATTACAAATTTTATTGTTACAGGTGTGAGTGAGAAGGCCATAATAAAGCCTGTCCGCTTACCATCACATAGTGTATAAGCCAGGAAAGTCTCGAAGGGACACCTGTGAAGATGAGCAGAACTCCATTCCCTGCAGCCCCTCACATCCTGGAAGCTGAGGCGCCATCGCACGGACGAAGACTGAGGATGACGGCGAAAGATGTGCTTTTGATAGTGTTTATTTATATGTGTTTTTATATTCAGGAAGGTAGAGGTACCGACACTCCTAGCTGTGAGGTATGCATTAAGACTACGAGAACAGGTAACCATATTTCCCAAACCCTAATTTGGCATTCACAATACGAATGTAAAGGAGATGTATCGAGATGTAGATACTTAAATATAGATTATAGTGTGTGCCATTTAGGAGTAGGAGAACCTAAGTGCTTCAGTCCGGAGTATCAGCCTCGTACAATTTGGTTGACTCTCAGGAATGGAGATCCTCAGGGGACCCTAATTAATAAAACGGTGTTAGAATCCGTACATTCTTCGGGTGTTCTGCTATTTGATGCGTGTAAAGCGATATCGAGTGGTAGAAAGCCGTGGAATGTATGTGGGGATCTTAGATGGGAGAGGACGTATGGGTCTAACGATAAATATATTTGTCCCAGTAGCAAAAATAAATATGTGAGTCCTAGATGCCCAAATAAAGACTATAACTTTTGTCCATATTGGTCTTGTGTGGGGTGGGCAACTTGGGGACAGACAGTAGACAAAGACATGATAGTGACTAAGTTGCCGACTAGCCCTTATTGTAAGTCTATGGAATGCAACCCAGTCCATATACTTATTAATAACCCCGACAAGTTCCTAGATAAGTATGGAAATTTATTTGGGTTTCAAATATACGGGACGGGTTTAGATCCTGGGACATTATTGTTTATAGGAATAGAGACTGATACGGTATCCTCCCAGACTCATCAAGTATACCATTCCTTTTACGCAGAGATGAGTATAGATAATAAGATCCCCCATAATGCTAAAAACCTGTTCATCGATTTAGCTGAAAGTATTGCCGGTAGTCTTAATGTTACCAACTGCTATGTGTGTGGAGGTACTAACATGGGAGACCAATGGCCTTGGGAAGCAAAGGAGGTAATGTCCGGTTCTGAGGCAGTTGACCAATTAATATCTACACAAGCCGATTATCATATGAGTGTTAGAGGTAAATCTGAGTGGAGATTAAAGACCTCCATCATAGGTTATGTTTGCATAGCAAGGAAAGGAATAATGTATAATACTTCTGTAGGAGAATTAACTTGTCTAGGGCAAAAAGCTTATGATGATGATACAAAGAATACAACTTGGTGGTCGGCTTCAAATGTCTCAGAACCATCTAACCCGTTTGCTAGATATGCCAATTTAAAGGATGTGTGGTTTGATCTATCCATCACATCTACTTGGAGAGCCCCAGCAAATTTGTACTGGATCTGTGGTAAGAAAGCCTATTCGGAGTTGCCACAGGACTGGGAAGGGGCATGTGTGTTGGGTATGCTCAAACCATCCTTCTTCTTGTTACCGATTGAAACAGGTGAGACTTTAGGTGTTAAAGTGTATGATGTGAATCATAGGAAGAAAAGGGGACCCATAGAGATAGGCACCTGGGAAGATGATGAATGGCCTCCCCAGCGTATTATAGATTACTATGGGCCAGCCACGTGGGCTGAGGATGGTACCTTTGGTTATAGAACCCCTATTTATATGCTCAACCGTATTATAAGATTACAGGCGGTGGTTGAGATTATCACAAATGAGACATCACAAGCGCTCAATCTTCTAGCGAAGCATAACACCAGGATGAGGACAGCAGTCTACCAAAATAGATTAGCCTTGGATTACCTTTTGGCAGTAGAGGGAGGTGTATGTGGGAAGTTTAACCTAAGTAATTGCTGTCTTCAAATAGATGACGAAGGGCAAGCAATAGCTGAGCTTACTAGCCATATGGTTAAACTAGCGCATGTGCCTACTCAGGTATGGAAAGGGTACAATCCAAGTAGTTGGTTTGGTAGCTGGTATGAGTGGTTTGGAGGGCTTAAGGCAGTGGTAGGTGGAGTCCTACTGATTTTACTTTTGTGTCTACTCCTACCGTGTCTTATACCCTTAGTAGTTAGGTCTGTGCAAAGCCTGATAGGAAGTATAGCAGAGAGGAAGGCTGCTGCACAGATAATGGCGATATATAAGTATAAGGCTCTAGATCAGGGAGAACCAATGCAAGAAGATGAATGTTGAAGATTCACATCATAAGATAAGTCTGGTCTGGTTCATGGTAACCTGAGGTATATGCAAACCAAGGTTAAGTGATGCCTCAAGTAATTGTGAAATATCAGAGGCATCAAAGGGGGGAATGTGATGTAATTCCAGTAAAATACAAGTTTAGCAGGCTAAGATTGCCACAAGGCATATGTATGTATATGTGTTTGTAGTATCAGTTAGTTAATAACACGTAGCTAAGATACTGTCATCACTGTACTGACCAGGTGCAGGAATGTAAGAACTGGAATTACACGTCCCTCTCCTTTGTATCAGATGAGCCACGTGGTTAGACCGGATGGATGAGTTTAGACTCTATTCATTAAATAGGTTAAGGGTATGTGTGGGTGTAGTTAATTGTGGGAGGAGCTACAGTGCTATATAAGGAATGTACTCTATGTATTCAGTACTCAGACTTTGCTGTATTTTGGTGACGCTAGTCCCTCTGAGTCCCGATCGGTGATCCAATAAAGAATCTCTTCCTTCCTGAAGAAACCTGTGTCCATCTCTCTGTGCTTGGCTTCCGTCAGTTTCTCCGGTATCATTACCAATATACTCTTTTAAACCCCCATTTTTCGTTAAGTTCATTGTTTATCTTTACCCCATTCTAATAAAGGTTATTTTAACTGTTTTTTCTCACTACATGCTGTAAACTAAAAGATATACTTTACAGGACAGAACGTTCTCCTCTTAGTCTCTTATTCTCCACTAGGGTTACCCCCTGCTCTGTCCTCTGTTATCAGGTTGGCCACCCCTATTTTTCTCCATATCTTAAAAGAGCTTGCAAAGCCTGCAGTGCAGATCTCATGAACTGCAGCCTTAGCAATGCCTCTCCATTTTTCCTGGAAGCAACTTTCAGTCTATTCACAGGGAAATAACCAATCAGAGACTTCTCTTTGAAAAAGCCTCTAAATCGGTGCCCACATGCACGCGCGCACGTCTGGTCTGAGATCTGGAGCAGCTGGTCTCCAGTGGCACGAGGCAGCAAAGCTCAAGTTTAGCATGCCTGACACTTCTGTTAACTTAGGGGAGCTAGTGGAAGAAGGCTGCAAACCTCCCTGGCTGTTTGATTAATTTATAAAAGTGCCTATTTTCTCACTTTTATAAACTTCAGCTTCCTTTTGGGGTGTGAAGTGGTCCTGTAACGCTAAACAGATGTAGGATAACAACCTTCTATCTACCAGGTTAGGAGATGCAGAAGTTCAGAGAGGTCAAGAAGTCATATTACACATTAACAATATTAACATATAAGTGGCCTGAAAAGGAAAGTTTTGTTTTGTGTGTGTACATTGTTATTGGGCTGCTTTAACCCCTTAAGGACCAAACTTCTGGAATAATAGGGAATCATGACATGTCGCACATGTCATGTGTCCTTAAGGGGTTAAAGTGATTTAAAATGATGTTTAGCATTTTCTTAACTGTTAACAACACTTTGTTTATAAAAGTAACTATTTTTCACTTGCGTGGGTTAAGTTGAAAATATAGTACAAAGACATGAAAGACAATAGTTAACAGATGGTAACATTCCTCACAGATCTGTATTTCGAAGAAAAACTTTTTAGTTTGTTGGTTAAGTAACAATGTATGGCATACAATACTTGACCCTTCAATCAAAAATGATTTATAGAGCCACTTAAGTGGTTCCAGCACACGTCAAAGACGTCTAGCAGATTCTCTACAAAACACTTTTTACGCTATCTAGGCGAGCAGTTTATCATTAGGTTTATGAATTAATATAGTTTTTATGACAGATTAAAATTTGTATTGAATGTTTAAATAATTATATGTGTGAAGTATACATCGTTAAAAATATATAAGTCATTAGAACTATGCTGTATGTATTGATGTATTAGATGCTTTGGGCTCAGTTTATTAAAGCCAGCTGGCCTATTTTCCGTGTCTATCCCCCAAACACTAATGGTAAAGATGGAAGGATCTACGAAATGTGCATCTCTTAAGCACTAATTTATACTACACAGGGCCCAGGAGACTGTGTGTTTCTTTGAGACCATATTACTGTAAGTCTCTTTATTCTACAGCTCATAGGGTGGAAAGATAGGTGAGGTAACTCTTTAGGCCTCTTCTGGTATTATCGTGGTCACTTAGCATGTTGTTTTCTTGATTTTTTATTTTGTACTTTTAAACTGCAAACAGGAGCACTGTGTTACTGTTTGCATCTATACCTAATAGACCTTTACCTACTACTTCCCCAGGGATGGAAGCTTTCTTTACCTGCTTTACCTGCTACTTCCCCAGGGGTGGAGGTTTTCTTAGGACTTACTAGCTAGGAAATAATTCACCTGGCTGAACTACACTTAGAAGCCAACCTGTCACTCATAATAGGGAATACAGTGGATCTTTAAAGGGACACTATAGTCACCTGAACAACTACAGCTTAATGTAGTTGTTCTGGTGGCTAAAGCCTGTCCCTGCAGTTTTTTTTCAGAGAAAAGGCAGTGTTTAAATTGCTCCCTAGAAACACCTTCATTGGAAGTCATTAAGACGGCTACTAGAGCTGCTTCCTGGGTTTGTGCAGCACTGAAGTTCAGCATCGCCACACTCTGCATGGAGGCACAGTACTTTCCCCATAGATATTCATTCAGTCAATGCATCTCTATGAGGAAATGCTGATTGATGCAGCATTGGAAAAGTATTGGATTGGCTGAGATCATCAACCATTCTGATGATTTTGGCCAAGGAGACAGATTGGGGGCTAGGCCAGCACCTGCGGGCCCTCCTGGCACTGGGATAAAAGTATATTGTCTACTTATGAAAGGGGGCATGCAGGGCTGGCAACTAAATAGTGTTTTTAACACTATGGGGTCAGGAATACAAGTTTCTATTTATGACCCTATACCTATAGTGTACCTTTAAACTAACCTCCTAGTGTAACTTCCATGCTGGCATTTAGATGATTTGTATTTTATTGTTATTATATCAATTCACGGTATCTGTAGTTTGCAAATAACTAATTGTGCTAAATTAAAATGGTAATTATGTTAGTGATACTATATTAATCATATCGAATTTTAAATATATGTAGAGGAACACTCAAAACTGTAGACTGCGGGTTGATACAATGGGATTTATTTGCTAACAATTGAATTGTTGCAAATTTTAAAGTAAATTGCATGAAGTAGATAAAAATGCTGAAATGAAACAAATGTGTTAAAGAAGGCTGATTTCAAACCCTAATGGGTGGTAACATGCATGTATAAATATCAACGAATAATTCAGATGTTCCCCTTTAACTAACAGTTCCACATAGTACATTTATAAAACAGAAAGGCCAACATATAGTCTAGTACAGTTTATAAATTGATAATAGGGTAAATCAATAAAGATCCTACTTACTCTTTTGAAACCTTAAAGGACAAATGTCACCTTATTTTTTTTAATCAAGAAATGAAAGGAAATTGATTTTTTTTTAATGACGTATATGTAAGAAAACAGCAATTCATCCCTACCTTTAGTATGTGACAGCCATGTACATGTGAATTTGGTCGCACACTGTTTGAAAACCAACAATTGGTATCTATGGTCTTTCCTGCTTCTGTGCAGGGAGTGAAGCAAGAAAGACCATAGAGAATAATGTTGGTTTTCAAACAATCTATGACTGAAGCTGCGTGGATTTGGCTGAAGGATCCTGTAATATATGAAAAATAGGGATGAGTTTGATTCATTTTTTTTTACAAATACTTCATTTAAAAAAAATCTATTTCCTTTCAAAATTTAATGAAAGGATTATTATATTAATTTTTTTCTTTTGAGATGACAGCTGTTCTTTAACAGATCGTGTCTCTGTCAAATAAGCGGTGTACTGAAATTGCAAGGTATCAATCTTTTTTTTTTTTTTTAATTCTTTATTTTTGTTGTGCAGAGTTTAAACATGTGGGTTCGCACTGCCACAACAGCTGGTGCAACCAGGTTTGTATACACAATTAATCACATGGCATTATAGGAAAACATTGCACTGTTTTTTTTTTTTAAACATGGAAATGAACAGGATTAGAGAAAGCAAAGGGAAACAATAGCTTGGCTCACAGATGGGCTGCACCTAATAGTCACAATGAGAGTAACTGTCAGGCTAGGACTATACTTTACAGAGTTGGGTTAATCATTCCTATCCCAGAATCTGACTACACACGGTTATGTCATTAATATATATGTGAATGTGCTACGTTAGATGAGAGCAAAATAACTGAAAATTAATATAACAGGCTAATTCCACATGTCTAGGCAGGAAATCACGTTTACCATGAATTAAAGAGGTTAGCTAGGCATGTGGGTAAAGTCACAGTAAAATGTCGCTATACGTAGTCGTGTTGCATGAGTGAGGAGCCACTGATCTAGGTCACTGTCATATTTCTGCAGTACGGAGGAGATTAACTAAGTGAAAAATAAAATCACCGCTCATATTGGGGAGGAGATGCTGAACGTGAGCAGTTTCACCTCTCAGCTCAGTCCCAGTGTCCTGTTCAGCCTATACCCTTCAAGGGCAGTGCACAGTCCCGTAGTAGAGAAGCAAGCTGTATGCTATGTGGCCAATTGGACTGGTACTGGGCTCGAGCTCCTGCCCAGCTTGGGGTTCCCTTCGAGAGCACCGACTTGCAGGGTCTGCCACTGCTCCGCTTGGGTGTGTGTGTCTGTGTTGTCTTGTGCTGGAGGGTCGTGTGGTTTCTGATTCTCCGCCAGGGTGAAGCTGTGGCTGCTTGTACAACCGAGAACCGTGGTGGGCGGCTACGCGGTAAGTATTTACCCTTTTGCAGAGGAGCAGCTGTGCATCCCAGCGGGGCCTGTTTCCCGCCCGGCCGCCATGTTGAGGCTCGTTGCATTGCCGCAGCTGTGGACTTCAGCTGAATGGCTGGAGTCAGCTTGTGCGGTGGCTGGTCGTCCGGGTGATTCCGAGCTGGTTGGCACATTCTGTTTTCTAGCTTGCGCCAGAAATCGTCGAAGATACGGTCTAGCCTGAACAGGATATCATATTTGTCTTCAGGGTGGCCGGGGGTGTCCGCCATTTTGGGCATGTCACCGTAGTTTGCAGGAGTTGGTATGGCTTTCCCTCCGTCTTCCACCATCTCAGGGCGTCCTCCAAGGGGTGGACCGGGATTACCCCCACCGGTCCAGGGGGGGGGTAACGGGGCTCCAGTTCAGTGCTGTTCAGGATCGACCGCCTCCCCCGTCCGGTGCACGACAGGCCGCATGGTGAGAGCTGTACTGCAGCTTCGCCTCCTACACTCTGTCACCCTGCAGTGGGTCTCCGGTGAGTCAGGGATTGTGTAAGTCGCTTGTACCGCTCCCACTTAGGCTGAATGAGGGTTAAAACCGCAGTTTTGGCTCGTGGAGGAGAGGAGCTCAAGCAAAGCACGTCTCTCCTCCATGACAGTCAGGCTCCGCCCCCCAAGGTATCAATCTTTGATCCATCTTCAGGCTTCATGTCAAGGGAAAGATAACACAGCACAAGATAACTTTCAATGCCAGACTATTCCAAAACTAGTGATGTCGCGAACATAACATTTTCGGTTCGTGAACGGCGAACGCGAACTTCCTCAAACGTTCGCGAACGGGCGAACCGCCATTGACTTCAATGGGCAGGCGCATTTTAAAACCCACAGGGACTTTTTCTGGCCACAATAGTGATGGATAAGTTGTTTCAAGGGGACTAACACCTGGACTGTGGCATGCCGGAGGGGGATCCATGGCAAAACTCCCATGGAAAATTACACAGTTGATGCAGAGTCTGGTTTTAATCCATAAAGGGCATAAATAACCTAACATTCCTAAATCACAATGGATATGGATTGACACCTCACATATTACATATTGACACCTTGACATATGGATTGACACCTGTCCTCAGAGACCCTGATACACACTGACACAGAGCAGAATAGGGACTGTTCCCCCTACATAGGGTCACTTGGCAGATATGGATTGACAACTGTCCTCAGGGACCCTGATACACACTGACACAGAGCAGAATGGGGACTGTTCCCCCTACATAGGGTCACTTGGCAGATATGTATTGACACCTGTCCTCAGGGACCCTGATACACACTGACACAGAGCATAATAGGGACTGTTCCCCTTACATAGGGTCACTTGGCAGATATGGATTGACACCTGTCCTCAGGGACCCTGATACACACTGACACAGAGCAGAATAGAGACTGTTCCTCCTACATAGGGTCACTTGGCAGATATGGATTGACACCTGTCCTCAGAGACCCTGATACATACTGACACAGAGCATAATAGGGACTGTTCCCCCTACATAGGGTCACTTGGCAGATATGGATTGACACCTGTCCTCAGGGACCCTGATACACACTGACACAGAGCAGAATAGGGACTGTTCCCCCTACATAGGGTCACTCGGCAGATATGTATTGACACCTGTCATCAGGGACCCTGATACACACAGACACAGAGCAGAATAGGGACTGTTCCTCCTACATAGGGTCACCATTTTTAGCCCAAGGCAGCTCATCTCATCAGGCCTTTTTTAGTCTAATGTATCGCCCACTGTCAGTCCCTTTGGGATCCATCCCTCATTCATCTTAATAAAGGTGAGGTAATCTAGACTTTTTTGACCTAGGCAACTTCTCTTCTCAGTGACAATACCTCCTGCTGTACTGAAGGTCCTTTCTGACAGGACACTTGAAGCGGGGCAGGCCAGAAGTTCTATCGCAAATTGGGATAGCTCAGGCCTCAGGTCAAGCCTGCACACCCAGTAGTCAAGGGGTTCATCGCTCCTCATAGTGTCGATATCTGCACTTAAGGCGAGGTAGTCTGCTACCTGTCGGTCGAGTCGTTCTCTGAGGGTGGATCCCGAAAGGCTGTGGCGATGCGTAGGACTTTAAAAGCTCCGCATGTCCTCCATCAACAACACGTCTTTAAAGCGTCCTGTCCTTGCCGGCGTGGTCGTGGGAGGAGGAGGATTACTTTCACCTCTTCCTCTGTTAGATTCCCGTTGTGCTGTGACATCACCCTTATACGCTGTGTAAAGCATACTTTTTAATTTATTTTGCAAATGCTGCATCCTTTCCGACTTGTAATTTGGTAACATTTCAGCCACTTTCTGCTTATACCGGGGGTCTAGTAGCGTGGACACCCAGTACAGGTCGTTCTCCTTCAGCCTTTTTATACGAGGGTCCCTCAACAGGCACGACAGCATGAAAGACCCCATTTGCACAAGGTTGGATGCCGAGCTACTCATTTCCCGTTCCTCCTCCTCAGTGATCTCAATGAAGGTATGTTCTTCCCCCCAGCCACGTACAACACCACGGGTACCAGATAGGTGACAACGAGCACCCTGGGATGCCTGTTGTGGTTGGTCTTCCTCCTCCTCCTCCTCAAAGCCACATTCCTCCTCTGACTCCTCTTCCTCACAATC
Source organism: Pelobates fuscus (assembly GCF_036172605.1). Lineage (NCBI taxonomy): Eukaryota > Metazoa > Chordata > Amphibia > Anura > Pelobatidae > Pelobates > Pelobates fuscus. The sequence continues at coordinate 86,252,415 of NC_086321.1, forward strand.
CTCTTTCAGCGTTGCCGCAGGTCCAGCAAGCGATGCTGATAAGGCTGTTTCTGGTGGTGATGGTGACCACAACTCTTCCTCTTCACGCTCATCTACGGCCTGATCCAGCACTCTTCGCAGGGCACGCTCCAGGAAGAAAACAAATGTTATGATGTCGCTGATGGTGCCTTCGGTGCGACTGACTAGGTTTGTCACCTCCTCAAGAGGATGCACGAGCCTTCAGGCATTGCGCATGAGCATCCAGTAATGTGGCAGAGGCTGTCCTAGCACCCCGGTCATACAAATATTCATTAACGGCTTTTTCTTGTTGGAGCAGGCGGTCGAACATTAGGAGTTTTGAATTAATAGTTCAGACAAACCAGCTGTTAGACTCTGGACAAGGGGGTGACTTTCTGACATTGGCTTCTTACGCTCAAACATGTCCTTGACAGACACCTGACTGTGGGCAGATGAGCGGGAACTGCTCAAGGCGAGAGACGGAGTGGCGGATGGTTGAGAGGGGGCAAGGACGACAGCAGTGGTTGACGTGGCTGAAGATGCTGGACCAGGAGGAGGATGGCGGCTTTGAGTTTGTGTGCTGCTTGTACTGAACTTTCGCCCTGTTCTTCTTGCCGAGCGGGCACCCACGTGACATCCATGGACGCATCGTCATCATCAACCGCTTCACTTGTATCTGACAACTCAGCAAAGGAAGCAGCAGTGGGTACAACATCATCATCATCACACCGTATGTCCATGTGTGTAATGCTGCCTGCCTGAGACATATCCCTGTTATCTACATCCTCTGGCAATAATGGTTGCGCATCACTCATTTTTTCAAACGGATGTGTAAATAACTCCTCTGACATACCAAGTGAAGCGGCTGTGGTGCAAGTGTTGGTGGTGCCGGCAGGCGGGTGAGTGGGATCTTGAGAGGTGCCCGAAGCTAAGCTGGAGGAGGATGGTGCGTCAAGGTTCCGAGCGGAAGCTGTAGAAGATTGGGTGTCCTGTGTTAGCCAGTCAACTATGTCCTCAGACCTTTTCAAGTTCAGGGTACGTGTCCTCTGAAAACTGGGCATTATTCAAGGGCAAAAGGGAATCACAGCACCACGACCACGATGGCCTCTGCGGGGTGGCCTGCCTCTGCCTGTCATTTTTTTTGGATTAGTGGTACTATGCGTGCAAGCTACTGTGAGACCAGATATGAGTGGCACTGTGCAGTGGCAGAGGTTGGGAGAGTACACGCTGTAGGCCTGACACACCCGCTTGAAGACAACTAACTGCTATTTAATCTATAACAGTGAAAAAAGTTTTTTGGTTTTAAATGCACAATATTGTGACACCAGATATTAGTGGCAATGTGCACTGGCAGAGGTTGGCAGAGTACACGCTGTAGGCCTGACACACCCGCTTGAAGACAAGTAACTGCTATTCAATCTATAACAGTGAAAAAAGTTTTTTGGTTTTAAATGCACGCTATTGTGACACCAGATATGAGTGGCAATGTGCACTGGCAGAGGTTGGCAGAGTACATGCTGTTGGCCTGACACACCCGCTTGAAGACAAGTAACTGCTATTCAATCTATAACAGTGAAAAAAGTTCAGTAATCATATCACAGGCAGAGGGGAGGATTTTGTGTGGGAGTGTCTGTGTGTATTGTATGGATTATTTGGTTGTTCTGTAAAACCCTGTGGGCAGTACTAAGTTTGTGGATTGGGAATAAAAGAGGCTGTATGTGCCAGTACAGTCAGTTCTGCTTGACCTCAAAACGAAGTGTCGTCTCGTTATTGGTGGAATTGGATTGTATTCTGATTGCCAGGAGTGTAAGCAGATTGTATGCTTTTCCTGTTCAGCTGTTTACAGCATTCATATGCTTGAGAGCATTTGTATGCTTCTCCGGTTCGGTGGTTGTGGTGTCTGCTGCAGTGCTTGGAGTCCTCAGGAAGCGCTAGGAGCATCCATCAACGGAGGTACCCAGTCGGGGTGCCCGTCGATCCGTTACAGTGCATTATCTTGAACTTATCCACATTAAATGTCAGTTGCCACAGCTCTGACCATTTTTCTAAATTTACCTAAATCATTTGCCAGCTGGCTTATCCCTCCTGGAGCATCAACCCTGTTGTAAAGTTTTGTATTCATCAGCAAAGAGACATACCTTACCATCAAGACCTTCTGCAATATCACTAACAAAAATATTGAAGAAATTGACCCAAGTACAGATTCCGGAGGTACCCCACTGGTAACAACACCTTGCTTTATATATACTCCATTGACTACAACCCTCTGTTGCCTGTCACTCAGCCACTGCCTAACCCATTCAACAATACTGGAATCCAAACTCAAAGATCACAGTTTATTTATAAACCTTCTGTCAAAAGCCTTACTGAAATCTAGGTAAGCAATGTCTACTGCACCATCTTGATCTATTATTTTAGTTACCCAATCCAAAAACTCAATAAGGCTAGTGTGGCATTATCTCCCTGAAATAAACCCAGGCTGTCTCTGATCTTGAAATCCATGTGATTTTAGACATTCAACAATCATATCCTTTAACGTGGTTTCCATTACTTTCCCCACTACAGAAGTAAGGATTACTGGCCTATAGTGGCCCCACTCCTCCCTACTACCTTTCTAGTGAATTGGTACAACATTCGCTCATTTCCAATTTTCTGGGACTACTCCTGTTAACAATGATTGGTTAAATAAATCAGTTAACGGTTTGCTAGTACTCCACTAAGTTCTTTTAATAATGTTGAGTGTATCCCCTCCGGCCCCATCAACTTATTTGTCTTTACTTTAGACATCTGAAATAGAACTTCTTCCTCTGTAAACTTACATGTGACAAATTACTTGTTCGTTTTTTTCCTGATTGAGGTCCCTTTCCTTCATTTTCATCTGTAAATACTGAACAAAAATATTGATTGAAGCAGTTAGGTATACATCTTGGAATCATCGGAGATGTACCTCAACATGGTTACACTGGTCGGACCTTTTAGAATCAGGACTTAATGACATCCTAATTGGCTGAAACTAAAGCTAATGCGTCTCCAAATAAACATTCAACTAACGTTACCTGGGTGCAATATCCTGTACATCCCATACCTCCCCTTATTCCAACCCCTTCTCCTAACTCATATACTCTCTTTTTCTCTCTCCACCTTTCACCCACATTTATACCATTTTCTACTCTATTTACCAAATATTTATTTTTATATTATTCCATCATTGACAGTTGCTGCACTGTTCACAGAGACAGAGATGATATGATCTCATGGTTTACTAGTAATACACTAGTCTTGCTGATTATAACGGTTATATTACTGTCAGATTGCTTGATTATGAATTGCTAATAATGTAAATGTTTCTGTTCTGATTATTACACAGATTATGTGATTTGCTCGTCCTTTTGTTGTGTACTGATACAGTTTCTCTGAGATTTTTTAAAAATGTTTTTGAACTGTTTAACCCCTTTGTTGCTCCAAATGTGGTCATGCACATTGACTTCTCCCTTCTGTCTCAACCACCATACTGAGCAGAGAAGAGAAGCATTTGGTGCTGCCGCTCACCAGCGCCCAAGGTGTCTCATTGTTTCGCTTCTCTGCGTAAGACTGTAGCCTATCAGATAAGGATGAAATGAGTGCGGACTGACCCAGGGAGAAACTAGTAGTTAAACCATTAAAAAAAAATTAACACCTCAAGGTCAGTGCTCAGGAACTACATCTACCTGAAACAACTTCATTGACGGAAGAGAAAAGATAAAATGATAAAATGATTTAAGATAAAATGTTTTTGGTATTTAGAGTGTCCCTTTAATACTTAAAGGAACACTATAGGGTCAGGAACAAAAACATGTATTCCTGACGCTTCAGTGTTAAAACACCCGTCCCCGATCCTTGCTAACATCATCAGAATTTATGATTTTTAGCCAATCAAATGCTTTCCCATAAAGAAAGGATTGGATTCGCTGAAATCGGCAAGGAGATGGGGCAGGGCTTAGCCAATCAGCACCTCCTCATAGAGATGCATTAAGTCAATGCATCTCTGTGAGGAAAATTCTGGATCTCCATGCAGAGCGTAGAGACACTCGGTGCCCCAGGAAGCACCTCCAGTGGCCATCTGAGGAGTGGCCAGTGGAAGTGTCCCTAAGGGGCAATGTAAACACTGCCTTATCTCTGAAAAGGCATTTTTTTGCATTAAAATCCCTACAGAGAATGAATATACTCACCAGAACAACTACATTAAGCTGTAGTTGTTCTGGTGACCATAGTGTCCCTTTAATGGCTGGTATTCAGCAATAATCATCAAAGTGCACTATTAATAAAATGAATGTGTTTAAATGCCTAAAGGTGTTTTGATAAGTTAATTTGTAACCGTGAGACTGAATTTGGTGACATCATTAACTATGAGTTCAGCGTCATGACTTATGAAGGTTCATGGTTAAGTGATTTTCAATTAGGCATTTTTAATGTAATCAGTAACTATGCAATAAAGGTAAGTGGTCATTATTTGTCCATTTACTCAAGACAGTTTGTGTAATGATTAAATCAATTAAGTGTATACAGTCCTTAATCCAATTTTCATTCAGTGGATTTTTTGTCAGGAATGCTTGTTTTCTTGCACTTTCATGACATCGCTAGCATCTGAATTTGTGAGAGAATTTTAAAATTATGTGTACTGGAGCAGAAATTTATAATAAACTCATATTTGACTGTTGTCCAAAAAAAAATAAAATCTGCTGGCAATTTAGCCGTTTCTGAATTGGCATATTTAGTTTGCTTATATTCAGGTTGCTTGAAGAATAATGTAGTTGTGGTTGAGATTGGATGTCTCATTGGATGCTTGAAGAATAAGCCATACTATCATGAGAATTATAGCAATTCTGCAGTTTATCCAAATATAACCAAATTGTGTCAGATTCATCAAGCAAAAGTGTACTACACCACAGTACAAAAAGTAAAAAGAATATATATAGCCCGCTTTCCTGGTTTTACAGGTTTCATGCACTCTAAGCATTTATTCATTGGCACTATTTTATCCAAAATGTAGGTACTGATCTAGTTACTGTATGCTTTTAGTATGCAGCTCAAACCATCTCCCTAGGTCAGTCAATCTAAAATGGGACAATAAATGCATAGTTGGTTACTTGCCCATTTGTAATTTAAAGGATCACTATAGTGTCAGGAAAACAAACTATTTTTCCTGACAATATATAACCCTTAGGTCCCCCCCCCCCCCTCACTACCAAATTAGGGGCAATTTTTAATGAGAAAGGTTAGAGTCTCAGACCTTGTTAGGGGTTACCTAGGTAAGTATATTGTGATACAGAACATTTCAAGTTTGAGGCTTTTCTTACTAATTTATTTTTCACTTTTCACCTTTCTTTATGTTTGGTAGATGGGACCTGGTGGAAACCTGAATTTTTCACATATTTACAAGTCCTCTATGGTAGCATTCTGCTGTAAAAAATGAGTTTGAGTTTTCATTGGTTACAGAGCTAGGACTGGCAAAAATCTGATGAAAAGTCTACTTTATTTATGCATTTTGAGAAATAAATAAAATATGCAACATAAGCAAAAAAAACAAACAGCATTTTACAGTAATTATGGTTATGATTGACACACCACAAATTCAAGCACCGTGTTTGGTTAGAAGCTGTGAGATTATCTAAATTTATATCATTTTTGTTGTATGATACTATCCATCAAGTTAAGGGTACTGGAGGGTTGCTTGTATTCATTTTGGTGTTTTTTTCTTCACTTCACTTGATTTCAATTTGTGCTGTGTAATTTGATCCTGACCTTGTGAATTAACCTGCTGCTCTGGTTTTAAAAGCTGCAATTAACAGCATGACAGAACACTTGTTAAGTTCAATGGGTCTTAATTGTAATAATCTCACAGATCTTTACAAACACTTACACGTGTTCTAGTACTACTTTAATACAATGAGTCTCACATGCTTCACTAATACTGGTACATGTATTTTGGTTTGGGCACAAATACAAACTTTGAAATAAATGAGCATATTGAAAATATAATAATGTGATTTCTATACATAATCTACTAGAATAGATTGCAAACTCACAGATCTATGTTTGTAGTACTTCTCACGAGGTTGAAGCCCATGGACACGATTCTCTTCTTTGTATAAGTCTGTCTAAATATTTATAATTTGTTATTAAGCACTGTGGATAAGAGCCCTATATAAGAATGGTGAAATAAATTACTGAATAAATTATGGGGTCAGTTTCCCAAGTGAACTAGACAAAAAATTACCATTACATCAAAACTATATCAAAATAATGAGGTGGCAAATCTGATTTGCATTTACAAATATACTTTGTGGGGCAAACCCACTCCACAGGAAACCATAATAGTAGGGTGTATAATAAAAGCTGGGATATATAGAATACTAAAGCTGTTTATCCCATTTATAACTGTCAGAGGATGGCCAATCCATTGGTCTTAACACCCAGCAGTACCACATATCCCCTGGCACCGTTAAAATATAACACATCAGATCAGCCTAATCTCTATCTTATATACTCATGTAAAACATTCGATTTTTTTTAGAACTTTTTTCCTGCAACTCAAAACCCCATTTAATATTCTAGATTAGGGGAAACCCATTACTCTGTGTAGTTATTATAACCTGGTATATAACTCAATCCAAATGGTCTTTTCCGCCTCCAAAATTCAATCCAGTTACCTTTGCTTATGAAAGTTTTTTTTTAGTTTTTTTATAGTCCTCTTTTTGGTTTTTCCTCTGAGTACTGAAAAATCAGTTTTCTACCAAAGAAGCCCACACAAGTAAAGTAGCAATATAACCATGTCTTTAAATGTTCATGCAAATACGGTAGGTTGTTTTTTTTCAGGATCAAAGAGAAGTTCGGATCTTGGAAGGAAGTCTTTATATTTTTTTTTTAGTTGTGATTTATTTATTTATTTATAAAATATTTTACCAGGATGGATACATTGAGATTTCTCTAGTTTTCAAGTATGTCCTGGGTCCACAAAACATTGCATTGTTACAATAGGATACAAAGTATATTGTTATTTTGGAGGGGGATCATACAATACAGTGGTTAGACAAGCGAAGACAAGGTGTACTAACCTGGGAAATGGATTGACCCGTAGATGGCATCTTTGTTTTCTTACTATGCAATTCCTGCTTGTCTTTAAAGACATACTCATTCTGCACTAGTATAGACTATGAACATGATTGTGAACAAGCAAAAGGATCAGCGCTAATCAACGGAAGGTAACAAAAAATGGCAGCAACCTAAATAAAGGGATTCCGCTCAAACCCTTAGTACATGGAGAAAGCAAAAAAAAACAGGAATGAAACCTGCGCCTCCAGTGAATAATAAACAACAATAGAATGTCCGGATAAAAGAAGTCTTAAAAAAGTTTTTAGTAAAAAAATACCATCTTGTATAATGGAAAAGTCAAGTAATCAGAGGGTCAGAGCAGAGAAATCTTGTCTAGAAGGTATTCAAACTTCTATGATGAAATTCATATATAATATAAAAAGACAAAAGCCGGAGAAACTCTACATGTCAATACGTACAGAGTGGAAGTAGTAAAAGTAGCGATGAGGTATATTACCTCCACTCTATACGTATTAACATATTGAACTATTGGAGTTTCTCCCGCTTTTGTCTTTTTATAATATATATGGATTTCATCATAGAGGTTTGAATACCTTGTAGACAATATTTCTCTGCTCTGATTACTTGACTTTTCCATTGTATAAGAGGTTATTTTTACTAAAGACTTTTTTAAGACTTCTTTTATCTGGACTTTCTATTGTTGTTTATTATTCAGTATAGGCACAGCCCTCATTCCTGTGTTTTTTGCTTTCTCTATCAACATGATTCTGGACTGTGATATATATTTTTTCAACTCTGTCTAATACTATGCCTTTCATTAACATAATGGGTAAAATTAAAGAATTTTACCCCTTAAGGACCAAGCCTTTCTGTTTAAGTGCATCCATACATATAGGGCTTTCATTTCATACCCTATATATATACATAATGCTATAGTCAATAGGAATAAAATATTAAATAGGGGAAAGAATATAAAAAAATTGAGAAAAAAATAAAAAAAACAAAAAAATGTTTTCTTAGTTTCACATGCAATAGTTTCTACACACCAAGTGCAAGTAAAGAAAACTAACTCAAAACTGATTCACTAATTAGTCCTGATGTGCTCAATATGTCTTGGATTTCAATTCATTTTTAGTAGTTATAACACAAATACTGCAAGGACTGAATTACTGTTTTAAAGCTAAATTTGACATACTGTGATTACAATGTTAATAGTAGTTACAGAATCCAAAATCGCTTAACAAAAGTATATATTTTAGGTCTCCCTTAAACCTGGGTACACAGTGCCATGCTGGGGAGTGCGTAAAATATTTGAAAATTTACTGTGGTAGTGCGAATGCACTTCTACTGCATATAAAGGGATATGAGCAGCGCACACTTTGAGAACTGCCCATAGACCTCTTGTCAATCTGGGACCACTAACTGTATCAGAAGATACCTGGAGTTCCCTTTTTTTTTAACATTGGAGGCTGGGGGGCAGTGAAAAATATATCGCAGCTGAGCAAGATCGCTCAGCTAAGGTACTTAAAGTCTGGGTTCACTAGCTTTGGTCCAGGCTGACAAAGGGGATACCTGGTACTTGGTACCATCAGGCATTTAACCCCTGCTGGTACCTTTACTGCATGACAGTTTATGCCACCACTGGGCATTAAAGCCCTGCAATGCATGATGACAGGGACCGTAATGATGTCCTTAAGTGGTTAAACAAAAAATTAAGCTAAGGAATACCAATTACAATAAGAACCACAACTAAAAGCCGAATGTAAAAAGTTTTTCTCATTCAAAATAAAACTGTTAACCTTGGAAAAAAATATATTTCTGAAAAATGGTGTATTTCACAATGAAGCATCAGTCTTAAAAATATCAATTATCCCCGAACATGGGGTCAAGCATTGCCTGAAGATGGAATTTTTGTGCATTAGACTGGAAGACAAAAGTGATTAGGCAATGAATAGAGGGTGTAAAATGTACTGATGACAAATAAAAATAAAAAATGCAAGGGATTTTTCCTATCTTATCACCCATTCTGGCTGAAGAATCTACTAGGGATGTAATCTCCTTTCATAAGTTACCAGGAGCAGGGCCGGATTAAGAGCACAGTGGGCCTGGTGCTGACAATTATGATGGGCCTAATTACGGAATCATATTGACCAAAAACACTAAAACAGTCATACCTCCCAAGCGTCATGTATCTGATAGAGATGGCGCTGGAGGGAAACTCATAGGATGCGGCTATAAGAAAACACATACTCTATTCTAATCTCTCTCTTTTTGCTTTCATCTTTCAAGGAAATCCATAACCCCTAACAGCAGTGTCCAGTGAAGCAGTCAATGGGCGGGGTAAAAGGTGGGCCACTGGTGCGAATCACGTGACCAGACCTGCCAAAAGGGGAGAACATGCCCAAAAAGGGGGCATGTCTGTCCAAAGAATTTGAAGGACAGCCTGGCATGAATGCATGTCAGGCTGCCCGCCAATCCTGCAGGCTGTCCAACTAAAGGCATACTATACACAGGGCCGGATTAACATAGGGGCTGATGGAGCTGCAGCTCCAGGCCCAGGCCCATGGAATAGGCCCACTGAAAAAAAAAAAAAATTTTTTTTTTTTTTTACATTTTTTTTTTTTTTTTACACACACACACACACACACTACTCTTAGGTCTCCCACCTGACTGGTATTTTACTGGCACAGCCGGTATTTGAGAATGCTTGGCCGTGCCGGTATTGCAGTAATACTGGCAATACAAATGCAGGTATTTTTCTCAGAATAAGTGGAGATTACTCTGCAAGTTACAGCATATCCCCATAGACATATAATACCTAGACGCCGCATTGACCTCGGGGGGCCATGAAATGCGGGCGCCATTTTTGGGCCGGTCACCTGGTGTGGTATTATATGTCTATATATTAGGACTTCTGTCCCTAATTTTTTTTTAATTTACTTTGCCTTTAGTGACAAATCTCACTTTAGTAAATAGCGATGTGATTGTTTGTTCTCCTATTCTCTTTATGCTATCTCCATGCGGACTTCAAAGTGCAAAAGACAGAGCTCACAATAATAAAGACTTGTAAATATCTACATTTTATTTTGCACAGTTCCAAAATCCATATTAGTTAGAAATAGGTGAAAAGTAAATACATTACAAATCAGGCAAAGATCCAGTCCCACTTTAAAACATGTATATTAAGATGATAGATTGTGGGGTTAGTTCACATACTTATAATTTTAGCAAACCTAAATCCAAATGCAACGCATAGTTTCAATCTGGAAATTCAAATAATTTCAATGTATTGAGTAAATTTAGTCGATAACGTAAATAACCACAGAGGTCTTAAAGCAGCAAATGTCAGTTAATTTTATTTAATATCCCAGGATTAAACATCATGCTACTGGATCTATACACCCTCCAGGTGGATTTTAAGACTAACCATGTTTACTTTGAGGACCTTGCTCTGCAGATCATAGACATATATATTCTATATATGTCTATGCTGCAGATCACACTGTGACCGATCCAAGATGGCGGCCCCACGGCTCATCAGCGCCAATAGGAAGTAGCAGTCAATGCGGCGTCTAGTATTTTATGTCTATGCATATCCCTGCCTCTCTGTACTACTCACTGATCCGTGGGGACCAGCAACACAGCACAGAGTCCAGACAGCAGCTCTACAGCTCAGATAAGTGAGGGATGAGGGGGGGGGGGGGGAGGCAGCAGGGACACATGGGGACACTGAGACACTAGGGAACACATGTGGACACTGAGACACTAGGGAACATATGGGGACACTGAGACACTAGGAGACACATGGGGACACAGACACTAGTACACATGGGGACACAGACACTGGGAGACCTGGGAACACTGAGACACTTGGGGACAATGAGACACATGGGGATGCTGAGACACATGGGGACGCTGTTTCTCCCAGTGTCCCCCATCCAGTGTCGCTAGTGTCTCAGTGTCCCCAAGTCTCCCAGTGTCTGTGTCCCATGTCTCTGTGTGCCTAGTGTCACCATGTCAATGTCCACAACTGTCACCATGTCTCCCAGTGTCCCCAAGTGTCTGTCTCCCAGCCAGTGTCCCCTAGTCTCCCAGTGTCCCATAGTCTCCCAGTGTCCCATAGTCTCCCAGTGTCTGTGTTCCCATGTCTCTGTGTCCCTAGTGTCTTAGTGTCCCCAAATGTTTCAATGTCCCCATGTCTTCCAGTGTCTGTGTCCCCATTTCTCCCAGTTTCCCTAAATGTCTGTGTCCCCATGTCTCCCAGTGTCCCCGGGTCTCTCAGTGTCCCCAGGTCTCAGTGTCCCCATGTCTCTCAGTGTCTCCATGTCTCTCAGTGTCCTAGTGACATGGGGACACACTGAGACACTGGGAGAAATGGGGACACTGGGAGACTAGGCGACATGGGGACACTGACACTGTGATACATAGGGACACTGAGACACTGGGTGACTTGCGAGACTGAGACACTGGGAGCAATCCATCTATACAGCAGAATCAAACTGTGAGTAGTTTGTTGGTGATTTTACAGAATTTTCTCTGATGTCACTCCTTGTGATTATACAAAGGATTAAGGCTGGTATTTTGTTCCAAGAAAGGTGGCAACCTTAACTACTCTCCACATACTCTTGCTTAAAGTAGCACTATAGGGTCAGGAACACAATCATGTATTTCTGACCCTATTATGTTAAAACCACCACCCTGCCCCCTTCTTGCCTCCCTAAGTATAGTAAAATATAACTTGAATTCAAGGCTGCAGCTGCTGACTCTGCCTCTGAACTGACTGTCTGCTGACATCATCAGAAGTGGTGGTCTGAGCAAATTACAATACTTCCCCATAGGATTGTCTGAGACTGTCAACTAGGCAGATCAGGGGCAGAGCCAGCAGAAGTCATAGCCCTGGCCAATCAGCATCTCCACATAAAGATAAATTGAATCAATGCATTTCTATGAGGAAAGTTCAGTGTCTGCATGCCGAGGGTGGAGACACTGAATGGCAGTGCTGCACACTGCCCCAGGAAGCACCTCTAGCAGCCATCTAAGGAGTGGCCAGTGGAGTTATTTTCTCTGAAAAGACAGTGTTTACTGCAAAAGGCCTGAATGGAATGATTCTACTAACCAGAACAAATACAATAAGCTGTAGTTGTTCTGGTGACTATAGTGTCCCTTTAAGTTTGGAAGCTTAAGAGGGATGTATGGGAACAAAACTTGTGTGGACTGGCTGACAATAAAATTAGTTTAGGTAATGCAGACGTTGGTCTCTCTAACACTGTGGCATGTCCCCATTCATCTACACTCACTACATACACCTTTTATCTGTCTCAGACTATATACCAGGAACTTCTGCCTGCTAGTAAGAAGGTAAGGAGATTAGTGGACCAGCGAGTGCTAGGGGACAGTCCTTAGAAAGCATTGAGTGAGCGCATCATTAGACGCATTTATGTTAAGCTCAGGGTGCTGCCTGCATAGTATGCCCTTAGTTGGACAGCCTGCATGATTGGCGGGCAGCCTGACATGCATTCATGCCAGGCTGTCCTTCAAATTCTTTGGACAGACATGCCCCCTTTTTGGGCATGTTCTCCCTTTTGGCAGGTCTGGTCACGTGATTCGCCCATTGACTGCCTGCTTCACTGGACACTGCTGTTAGGGGGTATGGATTTAATTGAAAGATGAAAGATATAAATTAGAGAGAGATTAGCATAGAGTTTGTGTTTTCTTATAGCTGCATCCTATGAGTTTCCCTCCAGCACCATCTCCATCAGATACATGACGCTTGGGAGGTATGATTGTTTTAATGTTTTTGGTCGATAAGATTCCGTAATTAGGCCCATCATAATTGTCAGTACCAGGCCTAGTGTGCTCTTAATCCGGCCCTGACTATACAGGCAGCACCCTAAGCTTGACATAAATGCGTCTAATGTTGCGCTCACTCCATGCTTTCTAAGGACTGTCCCCTAGCACTCACATGTCCACTTTTCTCATTATTGTGTTATTAGCAGGCAGAAGTCCCTGGTATATAGTCTGAGACAGAGAAAAGGTGTATGTAGTGAGTGTAGAAGAAAGGGGACATGCCACAGTGTTAGAGAGACTAACGTCTGCAGTACCTAAACCAATTTTATTGTCAGCCAGTATTGTCAGTTTTGTTCCCATACATCCCTCTTAAGCTTTCAAACTATAGTCACCATAACAAGTACAGCTTATTGTATTTGTTCTGGTAAATAGAATCATTCCATTCAGGCCTTTTGCAGTAAACACTGTATTTTCAGAGAAAATAACTCCACTGGCCACTCCTTAGATGGCTGCTAAAGGTGCTTCCTGGGGCAGTACTGCCTAGTGTGCAGCACTGCCATTCAGTGTCTCCACCCTCTGCATACAGACACTGAACTTTCCTCATACAGATGCATTGATTCAATTTATCTTTATGAGGAGATGCTGATTGGAATTGTGCTGGCTCTGCCCCTGATCTGCCTAGTTGACAGTCTCAGCCAATCCTATCGGGAAGTATTGTAATTTGCTCAGACCACCACTTCTGCTGATGTCAGCAGACAGTCAGTTCAGAGGCAGAGCCAGCAGCTGCAGACTTAAATACAAGTTATATTTTACTATACTTAGGGAGGCAAGAAGGGACCAACGTGGTGGTTTTAACATAATAGGGTCAGAAATACATGATTGTGTTCCTGACCCTATAGTGCTCCTTTAAGCAAGAGTATGTGAAGAGTAGTTAGGGTTGCCACCTTTCTTGGAAAAAAATACCAGTCTTAATCATTTGTTTAATCACAAGGAGTGACATCAGAGAAAATTCTGTAAAATCACCAACAAACTACTCACAGTTTGATTCTGCTGTATAGATGGATTGCTCCCAGTGTCTCAGTCTCGCAAGTCACCCAGTGTCTCAGTGTCCCTATGTATAACAGTGTCAGTGTCCCCATGTCGCCCAGTCCCCTAGTGTCTCAGTGTCCCAATGTCTCAGTGTGTCCCCATGTCACTAGGATACTGGGGACACTGAGAGACATGGGGACACTGAGAGACCCGGGGACACAGAGACATGGGGACACTGAAACATTTAGGGAAACTGGGAGAAATGGGGACACTGAGACACTAGGGACACAGACACTGGGAGACATGGGGACACTGAAATAATTGGGGACACTAAGATACTAGGGACACAGAGACATGGGAATACAGACACTGGGAGACTAGGGGACACTGGGAGACTAGGGGACACTGGGAGACATGGGGACACTGGGACATATAGGGACACTGGGAGACATGGGGACACTAGGCACATTGAGACACTAGGAACACAGACACTGGGAGACATGGGGACACTGAAACATTTAGGGACACTAAGACACTAGGGACAAAGTGACATAGGGACACTGGGAGACTATGGGACACTGGGAGACTAGGGGGACACTGGCTGGGAGACAGACACTTGGGGACACTGGGAGACATGGGGACAGTTGTGGACATAGACATGGGGACACTGAGACATAAAGGGACACTGGGACACATGGGGACACTAGGCACACTGAGAGACATGGGGCACTGGATGGGAGACATGGGGACACTGGGAGAAATGGGGACATAGTGTCTCCGTGTCCCAATGTGTCAGTGTCTCCCAATGTCCCTATGCATCCCCATGTGTCCCCTAGTGTCTCAGAGTCCCCATGTTTTCCAGTGTCCCCAAGTGTCTCAGTGTTTCCAGGTCTCCCAGTGTCTGTGTCCCCATGTGTCCTAGTGTCAGTGTCCCCTAGTGTCTGTGTCCCCATTTGTCCCCTAGTGTCAGTGTCCCCTAGTGTCTGTGTCCCCATTTGTCCCCTAGTGTCTGTGTCCCTTAGTGTCTCAGTGTCCATATATGTCCCCTAGTGTCTTAGTGTCCCATAGTGTCTCAGTGTCCCCATGTGTTCCTGCTGCCTTTCCCCCCATCCCTCACTTACCTGAGCTGTAGAGCTGCTGTCTGGACTCTGCTGTGTTGCTGCTCCCTCACAGATCAGTAAGTAGTAGAGAGAGGCAGGGATATGCTGTAACTTCCTATTCCTGCCTCTCTCCACACACAGTGACCCCTACTGGCCGGTGCTGGTATTGCAGAGTAATCTCCATTTATTCTGAGAAAAATACCTGCATTTGTATTGCAGGTATTACTGCAATACTGGCACGGCCAGGCAGCCTCAAATACCAGTCAGGTGGCAAACCAGTAAAATACCAGTCAGGTGGAGGTGGCAAACCTAAGAGTAGTGTGTGTAAAAAAAAAAAAATATATATATATTTTTTTTTTTAAATGGGCCTATTCCATGGGCCTGGGCCTGGAGCTGCAGCTCCATCAGCCCCTATGTTAATCCGGCCCTGACCAGGAGGATCCAAATATCCTGATACTAAGTCTTCCAGAGTCAAAACTTTACTCCCTGCACTTTGTTTGATAAAATAAGGAAAGGGGAGAGGGGGCAGCTTTCTTCTGTCTTGCAACCTTTGACCTTTATTTGCACACAAATGTTATGGAATTTTGGATGGTCCAACTCACACTGTGCAAAACGATATACGGATTTGAAACTTGAAGGTTACAGGAGTCACAAGCTGTGTTATCATATTTTTTTAGGATTATATGAACAGCCTGAAGAAGCATTCAAAGATCTCTGCCCATGCCTAATTAATCAAGCTGGTTCCCATGACTTTACTTAGACAATTGTCTCATCTTCCCCTGCAAACTCTTCCATAGAATAGATACTCATCATAGTCAAGCAGCCTGCTCAGCCCCAGTATGCAGTCTACAAAAAATATCCCAGCGGGCAAATTTATGGGGGCTTGTACAGCTAATGCTTGTTTTTTTGTTGTTTTGTGTCCCTATTTTGGAAATTATTGATAGTTGATAGTTATTATTAATATTATTATATTTATTATTGATATTATTATTAATGACTAATTATTAGTATTTATATTGTTATTATTGAGGAGTTTCTGTCTGAGCTATTCTGAGTCAATTCAGTAGTATTTAAAGTGAATTTCAGCCAAATTGAAGTAACCAAACTGACACATTTTATTTGCTATTTTTTTCCTTAAATTGATAATGGGTGTTTAGAGTCATAATAGGGTTTTTTACATTATATATCTTACCACCATATATATGTGACCACTGATAGAGAGTTTATAGTAATAGTGTACATGAAGAGGATGTGTTATTGTTTTAACTTAGATCATTTATTAATTTAGGATTCTTTTGTCAGAGATTATTATGCAATATAAGGAAATTTAGAAAGATGCACGTAACCTACAATAATGAAACAGTATTTTATTGTTTTGCTTTTGATGTTTTTTTCTCTCATTATTCCAATGATATGTGACCTTTGTTTTACTTACTTTAATAGTTGATTGACAAATACAGTGTTTCTCTATGTTATATAGTCTTTGTGTCGTTTGGATGATAAATATACAGCAATATTATTTATTGCTACATTATTTAGCTATATATTTAAATTAACATCTACAGACATGTAACAGCTTTTTAATTTAAAGAATGTAATAATAATGTAGAGTAAAGAATCCAGTTAATATCTACTTTTCAGATTATTTTGCCATTGTACCGATAATGTGTTTGCCTTACAAGGTGGATTCTATGAGTATGTAATGCTTCATGTCCAAATGTATGTTTTACAATTTGATATACTGTCATATTTATAATCTTTAAAGAAAGTTAGCATTATTTGGTGTTTCCATTCAAGATTTAAATTCTATTAGACGATTACTTGAGCAATATGTGAAAAAATAATGAAGGATTTATATAGAATAGGAACAGTTCATTTAGAGTGTTATGAGTAGTTTGCAAAAGATAATACAGGTTTATCACCAAACACTTGAACAGCCACTGGTTGCTATAGCGTCAATATCCCCATCTTGTCTTGTAAGTGGTGTGATGGGGGTATTAATGATTTTTCTGTCATATTTTCCTACTACCCTACCCATGGAGAGTGTGTAGGGGTAAACAAAACAACTAGTCGACAGCTGCTAAACTGTTTTAATCCTTTCCTTTCAGTGGTGGTCTAAGGGAGTCTAAATAAATCCTGAATTGATCTAATCACAATTGCCCATGACCAGTGGCAGGACCTACAAAAGGGCAAGAAATATGAACCCACCAAATTGGCAGGATCTAATCTTTTCATGAGCAGTTACATATAGAAGTATTTATATATTTATTTATTTATTTTCAGTTGTGGAACTATTTTTATGGGGTTTTGTATTTTCAAGGATGCCTATTTGCAAAGGAAAGAAAATGAAGATATCAGGGATATTTATTGAATCAAATAAGTAAAATGTTTTCTTTTCTTTAAAAGATTACTCCAAACATCATGGCCACTTCAGTGATTTGAAGTGGTCGATGTGTCTGGAGTCTCTTTGTGCAGCGTTTTGCTGTGTAACGCTGCACATATCATGTTTAAAACTTTGGCTGCTAGAGGTGTAACCCCACTTCTGGAAGAGTCATGGGACATGATTAAGAAGAGTTCCTGATTGGCTTAGTACTGATATATTACAAAAGGCACCGATGTAATATTGTTGGGTAAGTTTTCCAAATGATTTCATATTTTTGGATAAACTTTTTAAATGATTTGATGGTCTGAAAAATATTAGAATTTTGTAATATTTAGATTTTTTATATATTGCTAATTTTTGTATATATTATATATTTTATGATATGTTATATGTTGAAAATTATTTTGAAAAGTTTATCCAGAAATATTAAATAATTTGGAAAGCTTATCCAACAATATTAAATTGAGGCCTAAGTGTCAAACTATTTGAAAACAAAATTATTTGTCCACCATTATATACTAGGGGTGCAAAATCGGGGGTGCTGAAGAATTTTCTACATGCCAAAGTTTAAACATATAGCCTTGACCACGACTCTATGAATTAGTCTGCCTGACTTGTTTTTGTCATCTCTGGACTATATAATGCTCTGATACCATGGTCATAAAATGATTGTCCAACTCTGATCACTTACTAACCAACTGTATCTTCTAGCCCTGCTGTCATGATTGGTAGGGAACCCTAACTCACCGTCAGGACACAACAGACAGAATTGCAATGCCGGTCCTTAGAATGGCCGGGTAATGCAAAAGGATAGTCAAAGTACAAGCCAAGGTCAAAGGGAAATAGAGAAACGGAATACGAGGAGACAAGTCGAGGTCAGGGAGAAGAGAAGACAGAGTAAACGTAAGACAAGCCAAAGATCGGTAACCAGAATATCCAGAAAAAGTACAACACGCTATGGGGCTAAGTAAAGACCACAACAGGGCACTGAGGCAAGAGGGAAGTTAGCTTATAAACACACAGGGTGTGTGTGTCTGATTGGCTAACTTCCAATAAGTGTTAATCACAGCAGGTTGGAGGTGTTTCTTCCCTCTCTTGTGATCTCTGAGGTCATCACTGTGTGCCAGGTCACATGACAGGGTCCGACACACATATAAGGAAGCTGCCTTGGAGTGTGCAGCGTCAGAAGCACTGTCAGTCTGGGGAAGAGAGGCGTGGACAGCCGCAAGCCGCTGACAGGTACCGGAAGGCGCCGCTCGTGGTGATGGGGTAAGAAAGGATGCCGCGAGCGGCGCGGGGGTAGGGGACCTGACACCTGCGTTTACACAACAGTAATATAAACATTGCAAATTTGGAGAGTGTATTAAAAACTGATCTTACTTTTGAGAACTTTAGGGGTTTTTCATGAAATAGGCAGATTTTAATTAGTCACAGGGTGTAAGAGAGGAAGGCAAACAGCAATCATTATGTTAACTGAAGGCATGGAACTTATGAGATAGGTAATTTCCAAACACTGTATATGCAGCTTTTATAAAGACTACATGAAAGACCTAGTTTTCTTTCTTTCAAAAGGGACGAGGCAATAACTGGGTGAAAGGTGTCAAACTCGTGGCATTGTCCAACAAAACTTTAAGAACCAGCTCATTAATTTGCCATTAAGGTTCAAAGTGTGAAGGTGCAGGTTTATATCTTATTTACTCATAGAATAAACATAAGGTAAATTATATTAATAAACACTGATAAATAAACCACACCCCAAGTTTTTTTTAAATCAAAGTTCTGTCATTTCTGAATTGAACCATTTGTTTGCTTTTTTTAAAATACACTAGGGCTGCCTTACAATCAGTCACAAAGTTTGGTGATATTGTAGTTAAATATATATATGGTACTTGGAATTTTTCTTTAAGTGTATATGATTTGGGTCTCATATTCATGCTGCATTTGTCTCATTCAAATCTCATACATTTAAAAACATTTTTTTTAAGCTTTTTGAACTGTGAAGTTGTTCCCTAAGCCTGGTCCCATCATTTCCCAAAGCAGCTTCCTTATTAGACGTTTTCTGAGTGCGTACTCAGCTCAGCCAGTGAGAGATCAGTTTGAGTCGACCAGCTGACATCACTCCATCTCATAGACAATTACTGTCCTCATATTGTTTGTTCCCTTAGCACGGCCTTAAAATAAATGCTAAATAAAAGTGCAGTTATTGTCGTGTAAGTAGCTTAGCTTACACTGATGTCTCATTTTTATTTTTTTAGCTACACTGCTTACCTTCCAATCAATGTTTTATGAAAATGGCACACATCCAAAGATGCACTCATGCAAAGACATACTGTCACAGGCTTCCCAACAGTTCCACTTTTGGTGGAACAGACTCGCTTTTGAGGTTCTGTCCAACCTTAGTTCTCTGTTGGACACCAGAAAACAGTCACTAGGCAGCACAGCATAAATTCAACTAATATTGAGCTTGATCACTATATATACAAGAGGTAGAGGCAGGATGTCTGCATACACTGATTCAATGTGAAGATAACAAGTATACAAACATGCATCAAAAAACTCTGTTCTTTGTCCTTCCATTAAATGTGGTAGCACATGTGTGTACACTTTAAAAACCAGCTGCACATTACTCCAATTTTTTCTGCTTTAATATTGAGCTTGGGGGGGCGTGGCCTAGACTCCGAGCAACATGGACGTCTAAACCCTGAGCTCTTCGCCACCAAGCTCCTAACAGCAAAAACCTGACTGATAAACACAAGATATGGGGCGCACTAAAAAACCGGACAACCCCCAAACACCCAGGGGAGCACCCCCAGGCCCACAAACGGGGCCGATGGACGGATTCCTGCAGATTGCGGTGGGGCCTACCCACGAGGCCCAACTTACAACTATGGCGCCGATGTCGCCGGCCTCCTCCTCTGCAGACCAGGAGCAGATAACACTAGCCGATATTGGCGCGGAAATAAGGCGGCTGGCTGCTACAATGGTCACGAAAGCCGATCTACAAGCTTTGGAGACATCTCTCACAGCGAAAATTACGTCGGCGGTTACCGCACTCCAAGCTGAAGTGGACACCCACGATGGCCGCATCCACACACTGGAGGAACAGGCCCGAACCGCACAACAGCAAGCAACTGCAGCAGACACAGCTATCACTCGCCAGGGCACAATGCTACTCACCCTGAGGAGGCAAGTGGAAGACCTGGATAACCGGAGCCGCCGCTCCAACATCAGGGTCCGAGGAATGCCTGAACCGGACGGTAAAGAGGACGTAGGGGAGATGCTGGCAGGCCTTTTCCGCACAATCCTCGGAGGCGAGGCTCCCGCGGACATGAGATTCGACAGGGCACACCGGGCCCTGAGACCGAGGCTGCAGGACAGCAAACCTAGAGACATCGTATGCTGCGTACACAGTTTTGCCCTGAAGGAACAAATCATGCGGGCGGCAAGGGCACGAGCAACGTGGAGGTACCAGGGGGCGGAGGTTGCACTCTACCAGGACCTCTCCCCAGCAACCCTGGAGGCGAGACGAGCACTGAGGCCAGTCACAACTGTGCTCAGGGACAGGAATATCCCGTACAGATGGGGCTTCCCATTTAGCCTCCAGGCCCGACACCGCAACGAGTGGGTCACGGCACGGTGTCCCGAGGACGTCCCACTCTTCCTGCAGCGCCTTGGCCTCCAGCCTATACCCGTCCAGAACTGGATCCTCGGCCCACTGACCCGCTCCGTGCCACTCCAAAGACCCCCCAGAGGCCAACGCAGAAACCTGGGGGAGGGCAACAACCGTGCACCACCATTCGTACACCCCACTGAGCCGGAGGAGTAAGCAGCGGCGGAGGGAGGGGAATCTCCTCTGTCTATGCGGGAGACCAGCCCCTAACCACGCGGGGGGGAGGAATGTCTGGCCGGAGGAGCTACACCTGAACCGTGAGTTAACTTAGCCCACTACTGCCCCCTGATATCCTATCCAAAACCGAATACCTAATCTAGGGTGGGGAATGGGATGGGGAGCCCTAGACTGAGATTGCTGGAGACTTCGCCTCCGCATAGCTGAAAACACCCGGTGCGGCCACAATAACGCTGCTACCTGGTTGGCGGAAGGCCGGCCCCTCTACCCCTTAGACTACTCTCATGCCCCTGATGACCCACATTGAGGATCGCGGCATTCCTGCTCCCCGACATCTGGGCCTAACCAAATGCCCGACTTGGGGTGGGGGACGGGGGGAAAGCATTGGACTGGGACTACCTATCACGCTGCCACCGCCATCTGACATACAGCGGATTGGGTTACCACCCGGTACAGCCACAATAACGCTGATACCTGGCCTGTGGAATGCCGGCCCCCCTACCCCTCTGATTACACCTGCACCCCTGCTGACCCACATTGAGGACCGCGGCATTTATGCTCCCCGACATCCTGACCTGCCCAATTGCCCAACCTGGGGTGGGGGACGGGGGGAAAGCATTGGACTGGGACTACTTTTCATGCTGCCACAGCCGCCTAGTACACAACGGAATGGGTCATCACCCGGGGAGGCCACAATAAAGCAGCTACCTGGCCCGCGGGATGCCGGCCCCTCTGCCCCTCAGACTTCACCTGCACCCCTATTGACCCATATTGAAGACCGCGGCATTTATGCCCCTCCGACATACTAGCCTAACCAATTGCCTAATTTGGGGTGGGGGACGGGGTGGAAAGCATGGGTTTGGGACTGCTTATCATGCCGTTACCGCCACCTGGCACAAGGCGGAATGGGTTAACGCTGACACCACCTGGAGACTATCTGGAGGGGACTTCTTCACGGACTAAGTGAGGGCCGTCTGTTCATGATAAGTTAAAAGTTTTGTTAAAGCTCTGGTGCGGCTCTGAGCCGGTATGGGAGGAGGGTGAGCCATGCACGTTGTCCCGCTAAACACACTTACACCACGCAGGGATAGTTAACTTAGCTCACAGATAGGCCTCGCTACATGACAGGTGACGCAGGCCCGGTAACTATAGTTTAAGCGATACTGGTGGCGCACCTACGCCTGACCTAGGGATCCCAGACAAACGTCACGGTAGTAGAATAACCCCCAAGCCGAGCCGCACGCCACATTGAAGCATACTGCCTCGTAGAGGCGCAAGCGGCCACGAGTCACAAGCACCCGTTAGGAGCGTAGGTTGATCAATATCCACACCTTGAATAAGAGCACTAGGCAGGGAGGCGGCCCCTACACCACCCATAGCCATGAACATAGCGACAGCTAAGCGAGAGGTATATGCCCCGCCCCTGCCACGCATATACGCAAGCGCTACACTCACTGACCGACATATCCCCGGCACCTACCCCACTAGTCTGACCGCCCCCCTGCGGGTGCCGTTCCCCCTGGGCGGCCGCCCATGGGAGCTAGCCTCCCAGATCTAAGGCACATTCTACACGCAAGCGGAGTACCACGCCTCACTAAGTTAACGACCAGCGACATAGATCTAGCTTCACCGAAGGTAACACGCACTATTATTCTAGACTGATTTGGATGGATGACATATGTAACGGTATTGGTGGGGGTGGACTGTAATATGTGTGCTATAACTGGGATGAGGTATACCTCAGTGCAGGAAATAATGTATGCGACACCTCTGCTTGTTCACTATCTATTGTCACACACAGCTACGCCCCCTGCTATGGCCGTTGCCCCCGGGCGGCCGTACATGGGGACCGGCCTCCCAGACCTAAAAGCAATATACCCGTAAGCATCGTACTGCATTCCACTAAGTTAATGGCCAGCGGAATACGCTCGGCTTACCTACAATAACACGCACTATACTCTGTTGAATGACTTAGATACATGTCATCTGTAACGATACTGCTAGTTGTAGAATTGAATGTATATACCATTACTGTGATTATGTGAGCCTCTGCGCAGGCGACAGGGCATGGGAACACTGTAACTGCTCCCTACCTAATGATATACTTAACCACACCATGATATCCCGGGCGGGAATTCCACGACGAGGCATGCCCAACGATGGTCCCCATACTACACACCCTACGCCACATGACGATGTACACAGGGTCTTAGGGGGCAAGACTGAACCACGCTTAGAGACCTTCTATCCGAGACCTGGCACACCCCCCCCCTCCTCCGCCCTGGCCCCCACCCTCACAGACACAAGGCAGCTAACCTAGCTCCCACCCCGACGGAGACGGGCAAAGCTACTAACCCACTCATCTTCATGAGGCCCATTGGGGTGCACACACCACCCCGAGACGGAGGCAAAGACACCCACAATCCCCCGCGTGGGAAGGGGGCTGTTAACCTTCCCCCGCACCAAAAAATGAAAACCAATATACACGCACACCTCGACCCCTAACACGAGCAATAACTACATCAATAACAGTCACAGATACACAGCTATACCCACGGTGGCTGAGCAATGGTAGACAACCACTCGAATCCACGTTACATATACACCAATAGGGCTCACCCACTGGGACCCTTGGACACGTCCCTGGTAGGAGAGACCACCCCCCCGCCTCAGTTCGTGTGAACACTGAAACCCTGCGGTGAGGCGCCGACGGGATACCGCCGTTGAATAACTGGTGGACCGAGTCGCTGCCTGCTACCGCAGGCACACGAACCTCCCTTCCCGGACGGGAAGGGCACCCGACACCAAACCCAGGTGTCGCAGCTGTCTCTCCCTTGAGACGCTTCCTACTACACCTTCCTTACCCACCACTACCCCACCTCACCTCCTTCCCCACCCGACCTCGGCATCGGCCGGACCGCCGGGTGCCCGCGGCCGCAGACACCTACGGGGCTCCAGGGGTCCCGACACCGCTGATGCAACACATGGATGTGCCCCCTGCCTCGCGTCCGGCAAATGTCGCACAGACAGCCAGAACCCACAAAACCTACCTCCCGGACCCATACAGAGTCCGGACTCTGAACTGCAGGGGATTAAATATCCCAGAGAGGCGATCGCAACTACTCCGAGACTTGCGTAGGGACCGTATCGCGGTGGCCTTCCTGCAAGAAACCCACTTTAAAGAAGGCTCCGTACCGCCGCTTAAAAGCAGAGAATACCCGATGGGATTCTTCAGCAACCACCCACTCGCAAAACGAGCAGGGGTAGCAATACTCCTCGCAGCAAAGCTTCAATTCCGGGAGCTAGATAGGCTGACTGACCCCCAGGGACGTTACCTCTTCCTAAAGGGCGAAATTCTGGAGCGAGTGTACACATTCGCGACACTATACGTTCCGAACAACAACCAAGCCCAACATATCCGCAGGACCCTGACCAAACTCTCCTCCTTCACGGAGGGTACCCTGATTATGGGAGGGGACCTCAACACCCCCCTACACCCGCTACTAGATTCATCCACGGGACACAGCAGCATCCCCCAGGGAGCCCTGAGGAACATTCAAACGTCCTTGCGCAATCTGAGACTGGTAGACTGCTGGAGGGCTGCTCACCCCACGGATCAGGAATTCACCCACTTCTCAGCTCTCCACAAGCGGTACGCAAGATTGGATTACCTATTCCTCCAACAAGACCAACTTACAAAGCTACGGTCGGTGGAAATGGCACCGGCCCTCTGGTCAGACCACGGATCGGTCACCATGGTGATGGACTCGCCGCTGATGCGCCCTGCTGCGCGGACATGGAGATTGCAAGACTCACTCCTGTTGGATCCGGGGATACGGGACAAGGTAAGCGAGGAACTGAACAGCTATTTTGATCTGAACACAACAGACGACCTGTCGGACACCACCATCTGGGAAGCACATAAGAGCGTCATCAGGGGCACTCTACTCAGACTAACAGCCAAGAAGCGGCGTGAAAACCGTCAACAGATAGCCGACCTCATCGAGAAGATCGCAACATTGGAGTCGAAACACAAACGGTCCCAGCTACTTTCGACGCATGCTGCATTATTGGAGGCGCGTAGGCTCCTTCGGGACCACATCACCCAAACCCACCACCGTTCGATCAAACGCTCAAAGGCGTTCTTTTATCAACACGCCAACAAGGGCGGCAAACTGTTGGCAAAAATGCTCAAGGGACCCCAAACCCTGTCTCAGGTACATAAGCTCCGCACAACGGATGGCACAACCACCCAACTACCGGATAGGATCGCGACTGAATTTAAGAACTTTTATGCAACTCTTTACAACATAGCCCCACCAGCCCATCAGCAGGACGAGGTGGACAAACAAAGACGGATACAGGACTACCTGAAGACTCACGTCGCGACTAGGCTCCATCCGGAGGAGAGGGATGCTATGGAAGCTCCGATCACAGAGGCGGAGATAGAAGGGGCTATCAAGACGGCTAAGACAGGACGCGCGCCCGGACCAGACGGCTTCACACTTGAGTACTATAAAAAGTTTAAGACCATACTCATCCCGAAACTCGCCCTGGCCCTCAATGCCCTCACAACGGGAGCCCAGTTCCACCATGAGTCACTCTCAGCTACCATCACAGTTCTACCCAAACCAGGGAAGAACCCCGAACAGTGCGGCAGCTACAGACCAATTTCACTCCTCAATGTAGACGTGAAGTTATTCACGAAAATACTCTCCAACAGACTAGGTCCCCGGCTGCCGAAGCTAGTCCACCCGGATCAAACCGGATTCATACCAGGAAGGGAGGCCAGAGACAGCACCCTACGAACCCTCTCCATTCACCATCTAACGCGACACCATAAAATCCAGACCCTCCTCCTATCCACGGACGCCGAAAAGGCGTTCGATCGGGTTGACTGGTCATTCCTACTGACCACGTTGCGGGAGATGGGAATGGGAGCTCACATGATGTTGTGGATACAAGCACTCTACCACCAACCGAATGCTAGGGTCAGAGTTAATGGCGCGCTCACAGACTCATTCCTGATACGGAATGGTACGAGACAAGGATGCCCATTATCCCCAATGCTCTTCGCACTCTCTCTGGAACCCTTCCTTGAAGCAGTTCGGCAGTCGGATGACATACGGGGCTTCCCATGGCAGAACTCCACTCACAAAGTTGCCGCATATGCCGATGACCTCCTATTCTACATCGTCGAACCGGAACGTACGCTACCTAATCTGATGACACTACTGGAGGAATATGGACGAATATCAAATTTTAAACTAAACACGACGAAATGCGAAGTGCTTAATCTTACGATACCCACCCCAGATGCCGCCACCCTAAAAACCCGATATCCCTTTCGATGGTGCTCGACCCACATGCGTTACCTTGGACTAGCACTCACCACAGATATGTCAGAACTATACCGGATGAACTACACACCCCTTCTCCAGCGGATTACTCAGGACCTAAAGAAATGGACTTATCCTCACATATCCTGGCTGGGTAGAATAGCGGTCCTGAAGATGAACGTGCTCCCTCGGATCCTCTACTTATATCAAACGCTACCAATAGCCGTCCCAGCGGCCTTCTTCTCCTCGCTCCGCACGGCCATGATCAGATATGCCTGGAACGGACACCAAGCAAGGATCCGACACGACGTCCTCTGCCTCCCAAGACCCTGGGGTGGCCTAGCATTTCCAGACATGCGCAAGTACCACCAAGCAGCCATCCTACAAAGGATTCTAGATTGGCACACACATCCCCGCCACAAACAATGGGTCGCGCTAGACAAGGGACACCTTCACCCAGACCTGATCCCGAGACTATGGAACACAGGGAGCTCGGCACCCACCACCTTAGATCCCAACTCTACCGTAGCTCACACGCTGAGAGTGTGGGACCGTCTCAGGGGAGCCGCTCACGTATCCCCGACCCCAAGCCCACTTATCCAAGTCCAGAATAACCCCAAGATAGGGGGGGGTATATCCCCACAAGCCTGGAACTTTATTGCGGAAGGTGAACACATTCCTATGCACCATACACTAGCCAACGCGACCCTGAAACCACTGCGGGAATTGACTGACGGAACCCCGGCATCAGTCATTCAAACTTTCCGATACGCACAACTCAAGAACTTCTATAGGACACTCCCAAATAGAGATGCACTTCATCGGGACCTCACATGGTTTGAGGACCTTTGTGATAACAAAACTGCCCCTGATAAAACCCTCTCCCGCATCTACCAACACCTCCTGGTCGGCCGACTCGAAACCAAAAATGCGCACAGGAGAAGCTGGGAAAGACTGCTGGACACGACATTCACCGAACCTCAATGGGAACAGATACTGATTCTACACCATAAAAGCTCGTCCAGTACGTATTACCAGGAAATAAACTTCAAACTCCTAACCCAGTGGTACAGAACACCAGACAAACTACACAGAATATTCCAGACGATACCGAATGTGTGTTGGAGGTGTGGCACGGGCCCGGGAACACTCACGCACATTTGGTGGGATTGTCCCCTTATCGCACCATACTGGGAAGAAATACAACGTGAAACGGAGGTAATACTGGGAGATATAGGCGAATTCGACAAGAAATTGGTCCTGTTACACTCCACGCCAGCCCCCATTGGAACATATCGGAAATCCATACTCCGACACCTCCTGAACGCGGCCAAAGCCCTGATACCGCAGTACTGGAAACAAACCAACACCCCAACCATCTCGCAATGGCTGGAGAGAATAGATGAGATCTACACAGCAGAATCGGTACAGGCCACGCTACGAGGATCGGAAGAGAAACATACGGATAGGTGGCGCCCATGGTTGGTCTACGTGGCGAACCGGGCGGCAGAGGAGGGGAGACACACAGGAACATAAACGGTGCGGACGAGAGGCCGGTTGGAAGACCACCCCACAACCTGACCTGGAGCCCCGGGGGCAGTAACTGGGGAGGAGCGCCCTGAGCGAGGACGGTCCGGATGCCTTCCCTCAACCCCCTCCCCTACCCCCCCCCCTCTCACCCTCCCCTCGCATCCCCCCCCCCCTCTCCCCATCCCGACTCAACAAGGTCTAAATAGACCACCACCATAACTGGGATTACACTACACATCCCATACCCACACGACACGACACTACCTGTCCGCCACGATACACACCACAAATCATACAATAGACGGAAGCGGGGCTACCACACCCCGACACCGAAGGACGAATACAGCATACTGGACAATATTACCTGAGGCACCCCCAAAAATGTCATACACCACATCATCTAAGGGGATGAAACGAACATACACCTCCTAAAACACACACCAAACATACCGCCTGTCCTCTCCGATCTAACACCATGCTAGGACCCAACACGCCCTACAAACCATAGCTCCGACGTCATGACACACCACACCGACCCGTAGCACCTGACCTTAACACAATGTTTCCGTGATATAGAGGCCCCCAACTCTCACTTCACCAATACCCCAGCTAACCTACATGATACAACTTTACTCTACCACACATCACATCTCCCCCCCCCCCATACTAATCAATATATAGCACTATCTAAACCCAATGTATGACCGTTGCTAGAGATCTGAGGACCCCAGAGGGAGGGAGGCCTCATACGCGACATACACCTACTGCACCAACACTGACCCCGGTGGGTTACTCACATATAACCCCTTCCTTCACGGATACACTACGTAACCCCGCCCCCAGGTTACCTATTTGGAATAAATGTCCTTATATCTGATTGACAAAAACGTGTATAAAAAAAAAAGGAAACAAGATCTGGACGTAAATTTAGGTGTATACGAATATGTATGTATATATCTGCAGCTATATAGGAGTATGCATAGACTTACGAAGAATGTAATTGCGGAACATAACTGAGGGTCAAACCCGAACGTGACTAAAGCTACCAAGTTTGTATTGTATTTCGAGCTTGTTGAATCCCACTCTTTTTTTTCTGTACCCCCCCCCCCTTTTTTTTTTTCAAAAAATCCTAATAAAAATTCTTGAACAATAATATTGAGCTTGGGCGTGCAGAGGATAATCAGACCATGCAGGGTGCAATTCAGCTAGGTTGTCCGGCCCCTTACAGATGTCATTTTCTGGGTTGGCGTGCCCCTTACGGGTGTCGCTTGTTGATGATAATTAATTTATTAACTGGATATTGTAGGCCTAAAAACATCTAAAAAAACATTCATATTTGACAACTGCATATGCATGAGTGCAAGTGCCTATTTCTGCTGTGTTTGTAACGTATTGTTTTTGAATCTGTATAGTGAGTGTATGCAGCTGTGTAAATGCATGTAGAGTTAAAGAAAATGTTAGACGTGGTTAAGGTAAAAGGGGGTTTAAGGCTAGAGAGGGGTTAATGTCATATTTATAGTCCATAGGGTGTTTAGTGCTCAGAAGATTAACAGCTTGAGAAGGGTTACAGTTATTGTATAATGGCTGTTAAGGATTATTGAGTTTAGGGATAGAGTCGGTTTGAATTTAGTATAGGGGTACATGAAGTGGCTAGTTAAATATAAGATAAAGGTAAAGGGTTTTTGTTCAGGTTTAGGCTTTGAGTATTGGAGTTTGAAGAGTTATTTGCAAATTACTTGCCCTACCATGTCTTCTATAGTCCAGCCACCCTCCTATGATTGATGTTAGAACTGGAATAACTGTTATACACCATGTATCAATCAGTGCTGTTCTATGATAGACAGTGGGCATCGCTTAGAGAGAGTTTTCCCTGCTCTTCCTGCAATGCATTTTCTGTGTGAGAGGTTGCTTGGGGGCAGATGGATAGTGCGATTCCTACCACATCCTGTCCATCCTCACAAACATACACTGGAGGATCTCAGGCAGCACTTTGCTTTACAGCGTCCATAACTGTTCCAGCAGCTCTGCTCTCCAGCATAGGAGGCTGACTGCACTACAGAGGACATATGGTGACCCCTGTCCACTGATGAAAGCACCTTTAATTGGGATGTGAGCGTCAGACCCGGACCATGGAGCAATGGAAGAAGTTTACCTAGTCTGATGAATCATATTTTCTTTTACATCAGGTGCATGGCTGGGAGTGTGTGCTTCATTTCCATGGGAAAGAGATGGAAACAAATGGAACATGGATGTATGTGCTAGTATCAACTAGCTGCCTACCAGTCTCTGCCACATAATTAGCAGTATTTAACACAACAATCACCCCACTCTTGTTTAGTTGTTAGATTTTTTTCAGCTGAGGAAATATTGGGGCCTTTCTTAGAATATATGGGGCTTCTGCAACACATTAGACACTTCATTGTGTACCAAAGAAATACAATTTTCAATAGCAATATCTATACAAGATGGCAAAAAAAAAAAAATTCTGAAAACCAAAATCATGCAATTTCAAAGCAGTTTCACGGTTTGAATTAGTTATATGTAAATCATGACAAAATTACTTAAAAAGTCACTTGAGTCAAATTTTTCTGTAAAACTTCAATAAATCAATGTGAATCTTAAAACGTGTATACTTGGACAAAATGATCATTCGCACCCCTAAAAAAGACAATAAAGTACCCACACATTGATTATCATCCAATGTTTCAGGTTTCTGAAGTTTGAGCCAAGGACTCGTCTCCCCTTCTCCTAATATCTGCTTTGTGGCATCTGGGTGCTTGTCAGCGATTTATGCAGCTGTTTTAGTATGGCACTCATGCTGTTCAGGATTATACACCGGTAGTGATGTCGCGAACATAAAATTTTCCGTTCGCAAACGGCGAACGCGAACTTCCGCAAATGTTCGCGAACGGGCGAACCCGGCGAACCGCCATATACTTCAATAGGCAGGCGAATTTTAAAACCCACAGGGACTCTTTCTGGCCACAATAGTGATGGGAAAGTTGTTTCAAGGGGATTAACACCTGGACTGTGGCATGCCGGAGTGGGATCCATGGCAAAACTCCCATGGAAAATTACATAGTTGATGCAGAGTCTGGTTTTAATCCATAAAGGGCATAAATCACCTAACATTCCTAAATTGTTTGGAATAACGTGCTTTAAAACATCAGGTATGATGTTGTATCGATCAGGTAGTGTAAGGGTTACGCCCGCTTCACGGTGACAGACCAAACTCCCCGTTTAACGCACTGCAAACAACCGCAAACAGTCCATTTGCACAACCGCAAACTCCCCATTTGCACAAGGTTGGATACCAAGCTAGCCATGTCCCGTTCCTTGTCCTCACTGATGTCATTGAAGGTCTCTTCCTCCACCCAGCCACGTACAACACCAAGGGTCCCCAAAAGGTGACAACAAGACCCCTGTATTTTTTTTTTTTTTTTTAAATGTACACTACTGTTACACCAGATATGAGTTGCACTGGTGTGACACTGTGCCCTGGCAGGCCCTGAAACGCACATGTGTGAAGGAAACTGACTGCTATTATTTCACAGTCAAATTTCTAGGTTTTTTTTAATGTACACTACTGTTACACCAGATATGAGTTGCACTGGTGTGACACTGTGCCCTGGCAGGCCCTGAAACGCACACGTGTGAAGGAAACTGACTGCTATTATATTACAGTCAAAAAAGTTTTTGTTTTTTTAAATGCAAGCTATTGTGCCCCCCAAACGTTTGTGTGTGGGGGTGCTGGAATGACGTGGGCCAATGGGAGCCTGAATCAACTTTTGGCTCCTACTGCCCCTTTAAGAGCGAGCTTGTGACTCGTGACTGCGGTCAGTGCACGGGGCTAAGTCAGAAGAGTAGATCAAGCTGCATGCGGCTCGTGTGGAGGCAGGAATGATCCAGCCACGCGCGGCTCAAGCTTAGGAGCCAGGTCGGTCCCAGGATAAGGCAAATACAGCCACAACCACTTATCCCAATCACACACCTTTCCTAACGTCCTATCCCATTAAAAGCATATTACCGCGTATTTAATAAAACAGATAGACCCCCTACTTCATCCAGGTTACCGATCGATGGTTCGATATTCTGAGCCCTCTCTGATTTACTGTACACGATTATTCGATATTCCCACAAATTTTATATAGCATTTTATGTTTGTTTGAGACCACCTTAAAAATATTGGATATCGCTAAAAATCATGATCACTATATACTTTCTCTACAAACCTCTAAAACGAACCAAACTACTCATCCATCCGCTATACTACTTTATCCCACCTAGAACTAGGTTAAAATACTTGATTCTTACTTACCCACACTCAGTCATGCCACACACATTTCACCACTACTCTCATGAATCCCTCTGACTACGGCTAAATTCATCTTCTACATCAGAACACTACTCCTAAGATTGGGTTGTATCCATGTCTCGGGTCTTTCATTTAGAATAGGGGCAGCTTCGGTCTCCTTCAACACTGGGGGGATAATGTATAATAAACACAGGTTACTGGTTGTGGGGGATAATGTATAATAAACACAGGTTACTGGTTGTGGGGGGATAATGTATAATAAACACAGGCTACTGGCTATGGGGGAGATAATGTATAATAAGCACAGGTTACGGTCCGGATGCCTTCCCTCAACCCCCTCCCCTACCCCCCCCCCTCTCACCCTCCCCTCGCATCCCCCCCCCCCTCTCCCCATCCCGACTCAACAAGGTCTAAATAGACCACCACCATAACTGGGATTACACTACACATCCCATACCCACACGACACGACACTACCTGTCCGCCACGATACACACCACAAATCATACAATAGACGGAAGCGGGGCTACCACACCCCGACACCGAAGGACGAATACAGCATACTGGACAATATTACCTGAGGCACCCCCAAAAATGTCATACACCACATCATCTAAGGGGATGAAACGAACATACACCTCCTAAAACACACACCAAACATACCGCCTGTCCTCTCCGATCTAACACCATGCTAGGACCCAACACGCCCTACAAACCATAGCTCCGACGTCATGACACACCACACCGACCCGTAGCACCTGACCTTAACACAATGTTTCCGTGATATAGAGGCCCCCAACTCTCACTTCACCAATACCCCAGCTAACCTACATGATACAACTTTACTCTACCACACATCACATCTCCCCCCCCCCCATACTAATCAATATATAGCACTATCTAAACCCAATGTATGACCGTTGCTAGAGATCTGAGGACCCCAGAGGGAGGGAGGCCTCATACGCGACATACACCTACTGCACCAACACTGACCCCGGTGGGTTACTCACATATAACCCCTTCCTTCACGGATACACTACGTAACCCCGCCCCCAGGTTACCTATTTGGAATAAATGTCCTTATATCTGATTGACAAAAACGTGTATAAAAAAAAAGGAAACAAGATCTGGACGTAAATTTAGGTGTATACGAATATGTATGTATATATCTGCAGCTATATAGGAGTATGCATAGACTTACGAAGAATGTAATTGCGGAACATAACTGAGGGTCAAACCCGAACGTGACTAAAGCTACCAAGTTTGTATTGTATTTCGAGCTTGTTGAATCCCACTCTTTTTTTTCTGTACCCCCCCCCCCTTTTTTTTTTTCAAAAAATCCTAATAAAAATTCTTGAACAATAATATTGAGCTTGGGCGTGCAGAGGATAATCAGACCATGCAGGGTGCAATTCAGCTAGGTTGTCCGGCCCCTTACAGATGTCATTTTCTGGGTTGGCGTGCCCCTTACGGGTGTCGCTTGTTGATGATAATTAATTTATTAACTGGATATTGTAGGCCTAAAAACATCTAAAAAAACATTCATATTTGACAACTGCATATGCATGAGTGCAAGTGCCTATTTCTGCTGTGTTTGTAACGTATTGTTTTTGAATCTGTATAGTGAGTGTATGCAGCTGTGTAAATGCATGTAGAGTTAAAGAAAATGTTAGACGTGGTTAAGGTAAAAGGGGGTTTAAGGCTAGAGAGGGGTTAATGTCATATTTATAGTCCATAGGGTGTTTAGTGCTCAGAAGATTAACAGCTTGAGAAGGGTTACAGTTATTGTATAATGGCTGTTAAGGATTATTGAGTTTAGGGATAGAGTCGGTTTGAATTTAGTATAGGGGTACATGAAGTGGCTAGTTAAATATAAGATAAAGGTAAAGGGTTTTTGTTCAGGTTTAGGCTTTGAGTATTGGAGTTTGAAGAGTTATTTGCAAATTACTTGCCCTACCATGTCTTCTATAGTCCAGCCACCCTCCTATGATTGATGTTAGAACTGGAATAACTGTTATACACCATGTATCAATCAGTGCTGTTCTATGATAGACAGTGGGCATCGCTTAGAGAGAGTTTTCCCTGCTCTTCCTGCAATGCATTTTCTGTGTGAGAGGTTGCTTGGGGGCAGATGGATAGTGCGATTCCTACCACATCCTGTCCATCCTCACAAACATACACTGGAGGATCTCAGGCAGCACTTTGCTTTACAGCGTCCATAACTGTTCCAGCAGCTCTGCTCTCCAGCATAGGAGGCTGACTGCACTACAGAGGACATATGGTGACCCCTGTCCACTGATGAAAGCACCTTTAATTGGGATGTGAGCGTCAGACCCGGACCATGGAGCAATGGAAGAAGTTTACCTAGTCTGATGAATCATATTTTCTTTTACATCAGGTGCATGGCTGGGAGTGTGTGCTTCATTTCCATGGGAAAGAGATGGAAACAAATGGAACATGGATGTATGTGCTAGTATCAACTAGCTGCCTACCAGTCTCTGCCACATAATTAGCAGTATTTAACACAACAATCACCCCACTCTTGTTTAGTTGTTAGATTTTTTTCAGCTGAGGAAATATTGGGGCCTTTCTTAGAATATATGGGGCTTCTGCAACACATTAGACACTTCATTGTGTACCAAAGAAATACAATTTTCAATAGCAATATCTATACAAGATGGCAAAAAAAAAAAAATTCTGAAAACCAAAATCATGCAATTTCAAAGCAGTTTCACGGTTTGAATTAGTTATATGTAAATCATGACAAAATTACTTAAAAAGTCACTTGAGTCAAATTTTTCTGTAAAACTTCAATAAATCAATGTGAATCTTAAAACGTGTATACTTGGACAAAATGATCATTCGCACCCCTAAAAAAGACAATAAAGTACCCACACATTGATTATCATCCAATGTTTCAGGTTTCTGAAGTTTGAGCCAAGGACTCGTCTCCCCTTCTCCTAATATCTGCTTTGTGGCATCTGGGTGCTTGTCAGCGATTTATGCAGCTGTTTTAGTATGGCACTCATGCTGTTCAGGATTATACACCGGTAGTGATGTCGCGAACATAAAATTTTCCGTTCGCAAACGGCGAACGCGAACTTCCGCAAATGTTCGCGAACGGGCGAACCCGGCGAACCGCCATATACTTCAATAGGCAGGCGAATTTTAAAACCCACAGGGACTCTTTCTGGCCACAATAGTGATGGGAAAGTTGTTTCAAGGGGATTAACACCTGGACTGTGGCATGCCGGAGTGGGATCCATGGCAAAACTCCCATGGAAAATTACATAGTTGATGCAGAGTCTGGTTTTAATCCATAAAGGGCATAAATCACCTAACATTCCTAAATTGTTTGGAATAACGTGCTTTAAAACATCAGGTATGATGTTGTATCGATCAGGTAGTGTAAGGGTTACGCCCGCTTCACGGTGACAGACCAAACTCCCCGTTTAACGCACTGCAAACAACCGCAAACAGTCCATTTGCACAACCGCAAACTCCCCATTTGCACAAGGTTGGATACCAAGCTAGCCATGTCCCGTTCCTTGTCCTCACTGATGTCATTGAAGGTCTCTTCCTCCACCCAGCCACGTACAACACCAAGGGTCCCCAAAAGGTGACAACAAGACCCCTGTATTTTTTTTTTTTTTTTTAAATGTACACTACTGTTACACCAGATATGAGTTGCACTGGTGTGACACTGTGCCCTGGCAGGCCCTGAAACGCACATGTGTGAAGGAAACTGACTGCTATTATTTCACAGTCAAATTTCTAGGTTTTTTTTAATGTACACTACTGTTACACCAGATATGAGTTGCACTGGTGTGACACTGTGCCCTGGCAGGCCCTGAAACGCACACGTGTGAAGGAAACTGACTGCTATTATATTACAGTCAAAAAAGTTTTTGTTTTTTTAAATGCAAGCTATTGTGCCCCCCAAACGTTTGTGTGTGGGGGTGCTGGAATGACGTGGGCCAATGGGAGCCTGAATCAACTTTTGGCTCCTACTGCCCCTTTAAGAGCGAGCTTGTGACTCGTGACTGCGGTCAGTGCACGGGGCTAAGTCAGAAGAGTAGATCAAGCTGCATGCGGCTCGTGTGGAGGCAGGAATGATCCAGCCACGCGCGGCTCAAGCTTAGGAGCCAGGTCGGTCCCAGGATAAGGCAAATACAGCCACAACCACTTATCCCAATCACACACCTTTCCTAACGTCCTATCCCATTAAAAGCATATTACCGCGTATTTAATAAAACAGATAGACCCCCTACTTCATCCAGGTTACCGATCGATGGTTCGATATTCTGAGCCCTCTCTGATTTACTGTACACGATTATTCGATATTCCCACAAATTTTATATAGCATTTTATGTTTGTTTGAGACCACCTTAAAAATATTGGATATCGCTAAAAATCATGATCACTATATACTTTCTCTACAAACCTCTAAAACGAACCAAACTACTCATCCATCCGCTATACTACTTTATCCCACCTAGAACTAGGTTAAAATACTTGATTCTTACTTACCCACACTCAGTCATGCCACACACATTTCACCACTACTCTCATGAATCCCTCTGACTACGGCTAAATTCATCTTCTACATCAGAACACTACTCCTAAGATTGGGTTGTATCCATGTCTCGGGTCTTTCATTTAGAATAGGGGCAGCTTCGGTCTCCTTCAACACTGGGGGGATAATGTATAATAAACACAGGTTACTGGTTGTGGGGGATAATGTATAATAAACACAGGTTACTGGTTGTGGGGGGATAATGTATAATAAACACAGGCTACTGGCTATGGGGGAGATAATGTATAATAAGCACAGGTTACTGGCTATGGGGGAATAATGTATAATAAACACAGGTTACTGGCTATGAGAGGATAATGTATAATAAACACAGGTTACTGGCTATGGGAGGGATAATTTATAATAAACACAGGTTACTGGCTATGGGGGGGATAATGTATAATAAACACAGGTTACTGGCTATGGGGGGGATAATGTATAATAAGCACAGGTTACTGGCTATGGGGGAATAATGTATAATAAACACAGGTTACTGGCTATGAGAGGATAATGTATAATAAACACAGGTTACTGGCTATGGGAGGATAACGTATAATAAACACAGGTTACTGGCTATGGGAGGATAATGTATAATAAACACAGGTTACTGGCTATGGGGAGGATAATGTATAATAAACACAGGTTACTGGCTATGGGGAGGATAATGTATAATAAACACAGGTTACTGGATATGGGGGATAATGTATAATAAACACAGGTTACTGGCTATGGGGGGATGATGTATAATAAACACAGGTTACTGGCTACGGGGGGATAATGTATAATAAACACAGGTTACTGGCTATGGAGGATAATGTATAATAAACACAAACACAAAAAAAAAAAGAACGCAGCTTCAGAATTAATCTAAATTGTATGCTGTCTAGGAGGTGGGAGGGTCTGGGAGGGAGGGTCTGCTGCTGATTGGCTGGAATGCGTCTGCTGACTGTGAGGTACAGGGTCAAAGTTTACTCACTAGGGGGTGGACTGAACATCGCATATGTTCGCCGTCCGTGGCAAACGCGAACACGCTATGTTCGCCAGGAACT
Organism: Pelobates fuscus; assembly: GCF_036172605.1. NCBI lineage: Eukaryota > Metazoa > Chordata > Amphibia > Anura > Pelobatidae > Pelobates > Pelobates fuscus. The sequence continues at coordinate 86,290,458 of NC_086321.1, forward strand.
ATTCGCCAGCGAACCGTTCGGGACATCACTATACACCGGTAGAAAGGAAAGATCCCCAGGCACTCAGAGTGTTCAGGCCACAGTCAGATTTATTGGATCACAGTGACAGAGCAACGTTTTGACCTTCTATGAGGGCTTTATCAAGCTCCATTATACAACCTACCTCTTGCATAATCCTCGAGGTCACGCTGGAACTTCCTCCACTTACGTGCCTTAACATTTTTCTGAAATGCAATCACAGAGTCAATGGTAGCAATCATAGAAGCAATTTCCTTCTGAGATGTAAAAAAGGCAGAGGGACTCCTCTAAAGCGTTTACTTCAAACTGGATCTTTGCTATTTCTCTGAGATAATTGATAGTCAGTAACATGATGTAACATAATGTCCAAAGACACAAGACAATATACTTTCAAATCTGGCCACAAAATCCACATGTTGATTAAAGAGGGTTGGTCTTCATCTGAGCTGTAATCCCTTTTGGGATCTTGCCAACCTTGTGGTATTCGGTTAGTGTAATAGCGTGTAATTTACAACCAATAAGATGCTTGCAAGCTCGCTATCATTCTCTTCTTGAAATGTCTTTATCAAGAATTAATTGTCAATAATGTAGCAGTTAACTTATACTGCTTTTTCTATTTGTTGAGACACAGAATATTAGAAGGAGATTATTTATTTATTTTTTTCCAACACTTTCCATACTGTGATACAGTATATTGGATTATGTATATATTGTTTTGCACATTTTTAATATAAAAGATTAGCTTTTGTCTATTTTTTGTATTTCATTTTGTGGTAAGTGTTCACATCAATGTATGCTTCACCATTAGGGTGGTAATTGTAATTAAATGGGAATTTAAGCTGTACATTGTAGGTTGGAACCTAGGCTAGACAAAGACTCTGAGGTTGGGTAGAAACATTACAGGTTCCAGACAGGTGGAATAAATCTCTTCAAACATATTTTTTTCTGTGTAAGGTAGGCAGGCTCTTGGATGCTGTTTTGTGTTCTTGGTAATGTTCTGCTAGGAAACCTTGGGTCCTGTCCTTCATGAGGATGTTACTGTCGGTTTTCCACCATTTATATTTATCACACTCCACAGTTACTTTGACACTTACCACCTACCTAGAGAATGCTACAGACCACATAATAATAATTCACCCTGCCACACTGCAAACATTCTTCAGGAATGGTCTGGAGAACATGACAAAGAGCTCCTTCAAGGCCTCAGCTCGTAACTTGCAGCAGTTAAAGGATCTGCTGCTAATGTATTGGTGTCAGATACTACAGGACACATTCAAAGGTATTGTTGAGTCCATGCCTCAGCACATTAGAGCTGTTTTTGATGCAAAAGGTTTTGATGTTGTGGCTGATCAGTGTATATTTTGAAGGTAGTAAGAGAGAAATATTTCACTTTCTCTTTACAGTACAATAAGCAGAACAGAAGGTACTGCGTCATTCACCCTTTTGTTTCTTCACATTCCTGCTGCTTTGGTGGCATGGAAAGAAAGATAAGAATGGCTATAATAATGAAACACACAATATTGCCAAGGTGCGGGTGGCATGCATCTTCTAGTGATGATAATATAACATAAGGGGGGGAATTGTAACAAAAAGGTAGCCATGCAATGCTTTATACAGGGAGATAGTCTCTGTATTCAGCATACATATGCTTGCAGCGTTTCATCTTCCCGTGCCGCTTAACTGTGAGCTCTCTAACTATAGTTATGGCATATTTTGCAAACTAAATAATTAGCAATAAACAAATTTAATTTGCAATAAAGAAAATTGTGTATTCATGATTCTGGGGTTGGGTGCACATTCAGGGAATCGTGTTTTCATGAATACCCATTTGAAGGTATTTAATGATCTACTACACGATTTGTATATTATTATACATTTTTTTCAAGTCTGATTTAGTGCTGGCTTAAAAATACATATCAGATTTTGATAATGCCAGTAGCTTAATTAGAGATTTTCAGGCGAAGTGTAAAGGGAATACCGATGTTAAAGTGACCCTTTCTCTGCATTTTTATAGGTGAAATTTCTACTGGGTGATGTAAGAAGTGTTCTTGTCTGTAATTCTCATTTTTTATGCCATTATCTTCTTTTGAGTACAATAAACTATGTCATCATTGTACTCTTGCACATCAATAGTCAAAATTACCCCTCTATTTTTTTTTTATTGTATTATATGAATCACTTTGCAAAAATAATACCTAAATAAAAAAAACTCACCTTGAAAATCATGATGCTTCACAGCTGGAAGAAGGTGTTTGCAGATACAGAGAAACCCCAATTTACATTTTAATTCCTATCTATGGAATAAACCGTTTAGACCCCAGTTGCAGTTCCACTCATCACATGGGTGATTGAAACTGCACAAAAAAAACCTTTGAATTCCTATGATGATTGTATCCCTGTACATATACATCATATCTGAGTCCCCTCTAGCTATATTGAGTAATTCTTGTATTCAAATCAAGAACAAATTGTAACTAAGCGTGACAATTATTCCTTCCACCACTGGAGTGCTCTATGTAAACCATTCTTTCTTGTCATAACATTCAAGCCAGTAAATCTATGTAATCTTTGGGGGGGGGAAATGCAATATTGTTACTGATGGTATGCTTTTCCTTCACATTTCTAACAAAGTAGCATTTTGCTGTTAATCACATAATAAAAAAAAAGCATCAAATATAAATTGAATAACTGCACAACAAAATAGTGCAAATATCTTTTTTTTTTGCCTGCGTCACTCTGTGAACCTCAACATTATTTGTCCAAATATATGTCTAGTCATATGCAGTATGTGTGTACAATCTGTTTACATGACAAGCACAATGGAACAAGTGTGGTAAGTGTGCATGACATTAACTTAAAAGTCCTCTCATAACCAATTGTATGCTACAGCTGTTTAAATAACGCTATAAAATCAGTGTCCAACCCTTAACTCCCATCACGTAAAAAATACATTCAGCTCAGATTAACTTGTTTACAGTACGGGAGACCCACCTACATTGAATTGTTACATTATTTTCTCTCAACAGTTACAACATCAGCCATGAAAGCATACAAAAGCATTTCAATAGAATACCAACAATGGGTTCATAATTAATCAAAGTTCTGAAGTTTAAATTGTGACATGTGGAATGCATATAGTTATTGCACAGTAAAGTGCACGTCACTGTGATTATTTACCTTGCTTCCCTGCTAAAATGTAATACCTTTAAAATACACTGTTTTGATACAGTAAATTATGCTAATCGGTTTACCTTTTGATAGTGATAACTTATAAAACAGAGTACAAACAGTAACACTAAACTTTGAGTAAAACTTTAGAGAACTCTATTGTAATGTTTAATAAGATCTATTTCAAAGGCACGCAAACAATGCAATTTGAACTATATTTGAACACATATTTTGGAGTGCCTTTGTGAGTAAAAAAAAAACTTTGAACTTTTAAACTACTAAAAATAAAAAAAATTGGGGGGGGGGGAACTTGCATATGGAGAGGTATGGAAGAGCAACTTCTTGGAGTAGGGAGCTAAAGACTGAAATCCTTGTTAGTTTTGATATGTAATTATCTACGCCCCCTCTCCCCCCCAAAAAAAGGTAACCACTAGTGTTACTTTACAAAATATTATATATGTTGCAACTGACCACTTCTAAGGAAGAAAAGTCTAGGGGTAGCAGACTTTCATAATGGTTAGAGGCAAAGAATTTAAAATATCTTCTCTATATGGATATATGGGTATGCGCTCTATATGGGTAAGTGGGTGTGTGAACTCAAACCCTATCCAGGGCAGCCCATGTGCTGAAAAGCTTTAACATGGGAAATACACTTTATATGTTATAGAAATATTTTAGTGTTAGGAGTACAAACTTAAAATAATACAAAAAAGATGACCTCACCTTTATTGTCTGGCTGACATCATCAATAGAGATCATAGGAAAGCATTGGAAGTCTAGTGTGCATGTTCAGCAAAACGCCGAGCTGCGCCAATCAGATGGTTTCCATGAGAAACAGCAGGTAGAAATAGCTGAGTTTTGCTTGGCTATTTCAGAGGAAGCGTCTCTGACAGCCACTAAAGGCATTTAACCCCTGCAATGTAAACAATGACGTTCCTGCAGAATGGCAATGTTTTACATTGTATGGTTAAACAGACAGGAACATGACACCAGACTACTTTATCTCAATTAAGTGATATGGTGCCTGTGGTGTAATCTTAAAATTTACCATCAGTCAGTTATTCCCTGTCGCTAATGGCTAGATTTTGCATGTGGGAAACAGCTACTACTCACTTAAAGGGACACTATAGTCACCTGAACAACTTTAGCTTAATGAAGCAGTTTTGGTGTATAGAACATGCCCCTGCAGCCTTACTGCTCAATCCTCTGCCATTTAGGAGTTAAATCCCTTTGTTTATGAACCCTAGTCACACCTCCCTGCATGTGACTTGCACAGCCTTCCATAAACACTTCCTGTAAAGAAAGCCCTATTTAGGCTTTCTTTATTGCAAGTTCTGTTTAATTAAGATTTTCTTATCCCCTGCTATGTTAATAGCTTGCTAGACTCTGCAAGAGCCTCCTGTATGTGATTAAAGTTAAATTTAGAGATTGAGATACAATTATTTCAGGTAAATTACATCTGTTTGAAAGTGAAACCATTTTTTTTTTTTCATGCAGGCTCTGTCAATCATAGCCTGGGGAGGTGTGGCTAGGGCTGCATAAACAGAAACAAAGTGATTTAACTCCTAAATGACAGTGAATTGAGCAGTGAAATTGCAGGGGAATGATCTATACACTAAAACTGCTTTATTTAGCTAAAGTAATTTAGGTGACTTTAGTGTTCCTTTAAGTTAACATAAGCTATTTTTGTTGTGTATTTTTGTTATTGGGGTATTAGAGAGCTACTACACCTGCCTCCTGGATACTGATTCACAATTATACGGCAAGCCATATGGAATAATCCTTTTGTTCAGTTACTGACTACTCAGTATATTGAGGTAATAGAGAGCCACACCATCTACCTCCTGTATACTGACTAATAATTTCTCAATACATTTCAAGCCTAGATTATACACATAGAATGATCATTTTGCCAACTTAATGGCTGGTTAGCACATTGATGTAATAGAAAGATACAAAACCTACCTCCTGTGTACTAATTTGCATGTTCCCAATACTTGGCAGGCCCAGATTCTACAAATTTGGTATTTTTGCCAACTTACTTCACTGTATAGTTTGTTTGATCTGCAATCTATATATTCTTTATTTCAGTAGCAGGTTATCAATGTCTAACCCCCTCGATCTCCCATCTTCTATGTCTTTTGCTGTGTGTTTTGTTTTTTTGATTTTTATTTTACTTGCTTCTATCACTTTTATTCATGAATAAAAAAAATAAAAGAATCAAACACATATATGTTTGGAACTCTGTATAACATTCTTGCTTTTTGAAACATTGCACTATGCATCCCTTTAAATAATCTTCAAAAATCATAATAATTTGACTATTGCTAGAATAAGCTCCCAAATTAAAAGTGGCCATAAGGCCCTGGAGCTATATCTACATTAAATTGAATTACTTTGGAAACTCCCTAGCCAGCACTTTCAGCATAAGCTAAATAGTATAGGACCAGAGTGACTGATGTCCCTCAGTACCAACTCTGGCAAGCTGGCAACGAAGCCAGCATGCCAACATCACTGACAGGATTTGCCCAAGCAGGGCAAATCAAAGAAGACTTCGGGAAGAGCAGAGGTGGAGCAGAGGACGGCCAGGAGGTGGGTGTTACACGAAGAGTACCACCCACCACCAGCGCTGAAAAGGAGGAAAAGTGAGTAAATCTTTGTATTTTATATTTGATACACCAGAAGCTTTATGATATATAGTATATTCAATGTATTTTGGAGCGATTTGATGTAAGTGAAATTCTTCATAACAGGTTCACTTTAAATTCCACATTCCTAATTTTTATGTCCTGACTGTCCCTACCCCTTTCCACAATGACACACTGATTGTTTATTTTCTGAATGTATATTTAGAGCAGCATATTTTTTCTATTGTTACCTTGAAGATATTCCTTGTTGCACACTGTTTGTTTTGCCTGAGAAGGTCATCCCAGTTCTTTCCCTGCTTGGCCACACTGAAGTTCTCATTCAGTCCATGATGCTCTCTGGACACATCTGAAAGGAGGGAGCTGAGACCTTTAGTAGTGTAAATTCTCTCAACATTAAAGACTGAAGTAGACTGAACAACCATGAATGAGAGTATTTTATTAATTTGATTAAAATGTGCTTTGACGTGTGCTTCCCATGTCGGTATTTTTTGTTTCTTAAACAATTTATTCAGTAAATCCATGTGGGTTTTAATGTAAAATGTGTTTTTTTTTTGCCATAAACTGGAGCAGAAATCACTCAGGGAGGAATGCTTTAACAATCCTGTGATGCATGTGAATAACAATAATGTTTCTCCCACATGGTGTTATTTTCTGCTCGACATCTTTGCTTTAATCTACTGTGAAGTTAGACTGAACTGTGATCCAGATCTTGCGGAGGATGTTTGCACTTTTAACCTTGCAATTTCACACAAGCATACTCCAGTGACACTGTAACACATGATTGATTTATTTGTATAAACAGAATAGTATATATTTTAATGAACTCACAAATAAATATTCCACTGCTTCATCTGAATCATACATACTAAATAAACAGTTGCACACTGCCTGTTTTATTACAGGTATCCTGATACAGGCACACTGCCTGTTTTATTACAGGTATCCTGATACTGAACTATACTAGCAGAAGTGCTTCCACTGTCCAATGGGATGCTTGTCTAACAGAAGCTGTCAGAAGTAGTTCAAACGAGGCAGATAAAAAGGTAATGGCTATGGTATTTACTAGATGAATGTACTTTTATAATATGTAGGCCAGTGTACTGATTACGAAAGTTGATGATTTTAGGTTTTAAATGATAATAGTAATTGATCAAATTAAATAACTCTTTAATTGTTAGAGAATTGAGCAATCTAGTAATGGTAAAGGAATGCTTTCCTCATTATTTTATCACTCCATATGTGTCATATAGTTATAAACATTTTTTCCCTTGGCGTTTTTGGATCCTGTAGTTGACAAGGTAAACAAACTGTAGTTGCCCACTTCTGGAAGTTTGCACTTGACATGGGTTCTGCAAGCACTATCGCTGTTTGTACATACTGCTGCTGTCTGCTTCAGTGCATTGGTGCCTTGCAGTTGGTAACAGGATGCACTAAAGCGGAACTCGCATGCACGAGAGTACAGCATTATGGTCTATGGAGGACTCTGCAAGACCGCGGGATGCTCCTCACCCAATGTCTACAAGTGTCGAGAGTAGAAAAAAATACTGAGACAACGTAGTCCCGAAATTGTCTCAGAATGCCTTTTGACATGGTTGAAATTTCAGTGATATTCCAACACAGTCAATATACGCATTTCATAAAGATTTAAATTTTGCAGAAGATGTTGACAGTAACACTTTAAATCTGTTTTTGTTTACAATGCAGGTCCCTGTTTCTGTGAATTTAGATCACTGCCTAGAGCTATCTGAAGTTATATTTTTCTTTTTGATGGTTATTGAATTTTGGTTAATAGATATCTTTATCAAAAAGTACCATATTCAATTAAAACTATTTAAAGGGCCATATGAAATTAAAACATTATAAGTACAAAACCTTAAACTACAGAGTACCGAAAAAAGTGATGAACAATGAGACTTCTATCATAGGTAGTACATCCAGGGGCAGGCTAGTGATATATTCATGGCTCTCAAGAAGTAGGGCCTGGCGTACCACTACACAATAATCTGGGCACAATGGAGGAAATATTAGCAAAGTCCCATTAGTTTCATGAGCACCTGGATTTCATATCTCCCTTTGTAATCGCCAAAGATCAAAAAAAAATTGCATTCCAACAGAGCATTTTACCTTTAAGATAAAGTAAGTTTTGCAGGACTCATTTGTGGGGATGAATTTATTGGAGTGTAACTAACCTAAGGAACTGGTGCCGCATCACCGTTGCTCTTAATAAGATCAGGAACAAAAGAGAGTTTAGGATCCTCAAAGGAATAAATTGGGTGCTCTCTCACAGTCTCCATAAATTAAGCCTTCCTCATATATCTCATCTCATAATCTATAAAAGTATAGTTCTTAGTATCTCTGCTTGTGGCCAAGGTGATCTCTGTACCCTGTAACTAGCTTTCAGCTTTTTTTTTGGCAATAGTATATGACCATAAGATGGTGTAGACAATGGGGCAGCTCTTTAGCTATAACCATCTCAGGCACACCACAGATTTAGAAGTTGAGCTTTTTATATCTGTCCTGTTGCCATGATCTTGAGCAGGTCAGATATGAGAATTTGGCCAGAGTTAACATTAGGTTCTTTATTGCTGAGTTTGCACATAAAAGAACAGCAATAAATCCTATAAATGAAATCATAGGGAGAATGGAAAATAAGAGAACCTATAAACGGAGTTATAGGTGATAAGGTTAAATAATAGAAACAGAGGTTTAGGCAATATGCCCCAGACAGGTTATAAAACAGGATATAAATAATAAGTAGAAAACCTATAGAAGAAAGTAAGATATTTTAAAGAAAATAAGTAAACCAAAACAGTACAGACTGGTTTCAGCAATCACAGGTAAAGTAGACTTTAGTGAATCAGCCCCCTGTTGGAATGAGTACTGATAACTTAGGAAAATAACACCGTGCAATATTAGTTAGTAGTAAAGTCCAGATTGGTGTTATGCAGGTTGGTATAGAGCAGATAGGCCGAACGGATCAGGTTGGTATAAATCAGGTAGGTAAGATAAAGCTGGAATGTAGAGTAGTTCAGGTAGGTTTGGAGCTGGTTGGCAACAGAAGGAAGATAATGTAGATCAGGTTTGTAGATAATAAAGAGGGTAAGTCCATTGGTATTATTACAGGAGCCAGGATGATCTGAAGTCTTTCAGGTAAACCAACAACTTCATTGTAAAGGCCCTGTTGTCAGGAGGGACACAGCCTGCATGAAAACAAGTGTTTCATTTTCAATCAGATGTTAACTTACTTTGTAAGTTTGTATCTCCTGCTCTGTAAATTGAACTTTAAACACACACAGGAAGCTCATGCAGGGTCTAGAAGGCTATTAAAAGAACAGTAGATTCAAAATCCTGAATTAAACAGTGCAATAGAGGAACCTAGAATATCTAGGTTCCTTTTCGGGAAATGTGTAGAAAGGCTTTGCAAGTCACGTGTGACTAAGGATGTAAAAACAAAGTGATTTAACTCCTAAATGGCAGAGAATTGAGCAGTGAGATTGCAGGGGCATGTTCTATACACCAAAACTGCTTCATTAAGCTAAAGTTGTTTAGAAGCCTATAGTATCCCTTTAATGTATTACATGTTTAATAAATATATAATATATAAATATAGATTTATTTTATTTTATTTTACTGCTCCTCCTCTTTTTCCCTCTGTTGGTTACTTTTTCTCACTTGATGTGTGAGCCAAAAAGAGGGAATGCACCTATCAGTGTACTGTAATATATAATATAGGTATGTATATGTATAGGTATGTATATATTTTAAGTACACTGATTGACCCATTTTTATGCCTTTTGATTCATCTGATTTGTTTTCCCAAATCGTTCTTTATTAAAGGGACACTATAATCTATAGGACTACAGCTTAATGTAGTTATTCTGGTGTCTACTACCTGTTTCTGTAGGCTTTTAATGTAAACACTGCCTTTTTAGAGAATTTTAACACTATAGTGTCAGGAATAGATGTTTGTATTCCTGCCACTATAGTGGTCCTTTAACAAATTCCAGCCAGCTTTTTTAGAAGGGATTTGGCGTAATCTGATTTTTCCTCAGTGCGCAGGTCTAATGGCTAATACCTTGTGCTAGCAATTGGTCTGAAGTGTTTGAAGTAATGTTGAGGACCTGCAGTCTCTACTGTGCTCTATAGCCAGATGCTCAGGCCTCTGTACCTGCCTCATAATTACATTGATACTAAGGGATATCAGTGCGTCCAATTATTGTAATTTTATCCATACTCCTGCCCACACTGTTGGTACTAATCTCAGTTTCAAAATCTGCAGACATTTGAATGGTCTCTATTTTAACAAAGCACAATGCAATGGTCACAATTGCTATGTCACTTCACTACAAACCACTTATTTGGGAATAAACACATTGATTTGGATTTGTGATTTTTGTGATAGACTAAAGTAAGTTTGCAGAACATACAGATTAGCTCTCTTAAAACAAATGTATTATGTTTATGAAAACTGCTTTAAGAACCATCAAGTGATTTTGTAAAAGCTTCTAAATATCTGAAAATGCACCTGTGCCATGTATAATATATGTCAGTTTTCACAACTAATGGTATATTTGCCAAATGAAATAGAGGATCATCAACCCTGTGAACCTTACAGGACTACTCTGGGATGACAAATACACACAGGTCATGCCACATACTGACTAGATAGATAGAAACGGATGAAATGCATGAGTGCCCAACAATGATAATAAGAGAATGTCTCTTATTTTAACGTGGGAAAAGACCAGTAGAATTATGTGATGCTATGTGCTCCCTAGGTTTTTGTAATTATTCATGTGCAAGTGATAAAGTGTATTCCTTGTCATTAGCCTGGTTCACATGGTAAAGGCTAATAAGATAATTGCAAAATATTATGTTTCGTTGCTCCCCCTTCCTCATAAAGCACGCTACCAATATATTGCTAGTTCATATATTATCTGTATTATTGTACAAAATAATAGCAGCAACGTATAAATAACATAAAATGCTTAGTATTTAAAAAAAAAATTGTTCCCTACCTAAACTATGTTTTATGTTTGTTTTTTTACTATAATGATATAATACGTAGTAATTTAGCAACCCTTGTCATTTTTTAAAATGTAATCTTTATAGAAAAATGTTCTCAAAATACATACGAAAAATACTACAATAAAAGACATCATACATTACATGCGTAAAAAAAAGTTGCGGAATTCCAGTATAGGTTGATATAAGAAAAGATAAAAAAAAATAAAAAATATAAAGGAAACCAGTGGTGTCCCCTTTCGGGCCTTTCCCTTTTCTTTTTACAGACACAACTTTATACATTATTTTTTTTAATCCTCCACATTCATACACACTTTCATCTGGGCCATTCTTGACTTAAGGGCAATATCAATGGATTTGCAAAAGAAAATCTTAGTCAGTTATGTTCTTAATTTTTCATATTAGGGATTTAATTTCCTCCTAACTAATTAATTATTTCATTGTAGAAGTGAAGGATTGAATCTTTATCAATATTATAGTGTATAGCTTTTGAGCTAATTGAGATACAAAATGACTCTTTTGCGGAACTGCATTTGTTTTCCAGTGTCTAGCAATCACCATCTTGACAGCCATCAGACGGTGAGTCATTATAATTACCAGATTTTACTATTTCATGACGTAAAGTCATGATTTTATTAATGACACAGAGGCGAGTATTATGCTGCACTCTTTCTTTATTTCCCTGAGCAGCAAAGAAAAAATAACATTACATCAGTATAATAAACAATCCATAACATGAGAGGTATATCTTCCCAGCAACAGGAACAGCCAATCAGATTCCACTCTCTAGCTTAATAGGCGTTGATCTACAAACTACTTCCTCTTTCTTGTAATCCCGAACAAGGATACGTCCAATAAAAAAGGAATTTCACCAAAAGGATAATGTCCATATCAAAACGAATTTCCAAGATAAGCATAGAACCAAAATGATACCTCGAATTTAAGCTGTAAGAGAGAAACAATATGGTAATATCCAAGCCGTAACTGGATGTATGTATAGTATTGTACTGTAATATGTATATCAGTCAAATTTGTAATATAATAGTATTCGAAATACTTGCAAATGACCAGCCCATATATGATAAAACATGTATCATTATGAAGCATTAAAACTTACCGTGAAGCCCAACTTACCCAGTCATATGTCATCTGGGAAGGGAGGGATAATACTCGCCTCCGTGTCATTAATAAAATCATAAATTTACATAATGAAATAGTAAAATCTGGTAATTTTATTAGGACACAGAGGCTCCTTTAAAGCTAGTTTAAAGCTGTTAAATGACCGTTCCTGCAAAATGTTGAATTGGTGTAAAATTAAAATTCCGAAATGTAGATTCCGATGACCAATCAGCAGCTCGTAAAATATCCTCAAAACAGCAGCCTGTCAGCGGTCCCCTCTCCCCTTACCTGTCAGCGAGCGGTTTCATCTCTTCTTGACACGCCGCTCGCGTCCTCCTCTCCTCCTCCCAGCGGCAGCATATATAACGCTGCACGCTGGGAGCCGGTACAAATATCTGAACACTCACATGACCCGGCGTTAAAGCTACAGCACAATAATCACATTGGGAGGTATAGATATCCCCCACGTGTGATTGTTAATTCTGATTGGAGCATACTTACCTTTCCTGTCTCTCAGTGCCCTGTTGTGGTCTTTGATACCTGTATTGCTTTTTGCTCGTGTGTCTCTCTGGTTACCGTATATTTGGCTTGTTATTCCGATTCTCCTGCTTTCTCCATTCCTTTGACCTCGGCTTGTTTCTCGTTCTCCTGTTTTCTGGCTCCCTTTACTTGGCTTGTCTCCTGACTATTCTTAGTGTGCTTAACCCGGCCATTCTAAGGACCGGTACTGCACCCTTTACTATCTGTGACCTGTTAGCGTGTTAGGTTCCCGAATCATGACACAGCCGATTGCCAAAGCTTTAGAAGCCATAGCACCATGCACCGAATGTGGGGAGAATGCAGAAGTATCAATGCCGACTAGGGCCATAATACATTTGACCCATTGGGCCAATAAAGGAGAGGATACCGGGTGGTGTGGTTTGCAGAAGGAGATGCATAGGCGTGCGCAGCCTATTGCATTAGGGTGTGCACCCTAAAGCACAAGCACACGCCGCGTATATATATGTATGTATGTATATATATATGTGTATATATACATATACACATATATATACACACACACATACACTGCTGTGTGTGTGTGTGCTGTTAGTGGGATGTGTGTGTGAGGGTGCTGGTAGTGTACTATGTGGGTGAGGGTGTTTGTGTGTGCGCGCTTGTGAGGGTGCTGTTAATGTACTGTGTGTGAGGGTGCTGTTTGTGTGTGTGTGTGCACTTGTGAGGGTGCTGTTAATGTACTGTGTGTGAGGGTTCTGGTAGTGTGCTGTGTGTGTTTGTTAGGGTCCTGTTTGTGTTTGTGAGGGTACTGTTTGTGTGCTGTGTGTTAGGGTGCTATTTGTGTAATGTGTGTAAGGGTGCTGTGCGTTTTTGTGAGGGTGCTGTATGTGTGTGGGTGATTGTGGGGGGGTGGAGGTGCGGGTACATTACTCAATATGTGGGGAGGGGGGATTCTTGTTCCTTGCTACATTCCCTGGTGGTCCAGTGGAGGTGGGGGCAGATCAGTTAATATCCCCCCTCCCTTGTTACCTTATGCCTGGGAGGGGGGATCCTTGCTCTGCCATCCTTCCCTGGTGGTCCAGTGGTTCACTCTCGCGAGATCTGAGCGTTGCCGTGGCAACGCTCAGATGACGCGAGAGGAAGCCGGCGGAGCTGCTGGCAAGAGCTCTGCCGGTCCTCTCCTGCCTCCCTCACTGCCTGTGGGTCAGTGGGGAGGGAGGCTGAGCGCAGACCCGGCGTTTGGATAGCGCCGACTCTGCATGAGCCGACAGGGGGGATCCTGAGATCTCCCCTGCCGGTCTCAATACATAGGCGTGCAGCGGGGATTAGGGTGTGCCCAGGCACACCCGGCACACCCCGTGCGCACGCCTATGAGGAGATGAACAGTTGATGCTTCTGAGGATTCTGTAAAGAAATTGTACGACTTTCATATTCACGTAAACGTGCCACTGGGCAAAGGAGAAGGCCTGGGAAGGCCAGGTATAGAACAGACTTAGAATAGGTCTAGAGATGTCAAAAAGGACACCTTCCGGAGTATAAGAATGAGTATCCGTGTCAAGGGCCCGTACATCAGACTCCCTTGCATAATATTAGGCAAAAAAGAAAGACTAATTAAGCAGAAAGTTGTTTGAGGGATAACGACACATTGTCTGGCCATGAGTACAGAAAGCTGAAGACAAGGGAAATGTCCCAGATTAAAGTATAACGAGGCAAAGGAGGATGAGACAACTGCACTCCGCGAAGGAGGCGACAGGCAAAGGGATGTCGTCCGATAGGGATACCATCAATGCTTTGGTGTGCTGCGGAAAGCGCAGAACGGTAAAGGTTAACCGTTCAGTACATTTTCCCTGCCTCAAAAGGAGATGTCAGAAAATGTAAGATGGATGTTTAATGATCCGATAAAGGATCCAGATTGCTTTCCAGGCACCAACCATTCCATGGATTCCAAGCAGATTTATAAGCTTGCCTCGTGCAGGGTTCCCATGCATTCTCGAGAAGTCTGATAGTAGATTGCAAAGCGCCTGGGATTGACCAAGGTCCCCTCAGCCACACTATAAGACGTAGAAGACCGTGGGTCGGAATCTCTGTCTCTATGACTTGTTTGCCCATCATTTCTTGAATCTCCTTGGATACAAGAATATCATCTTGATGGGAAAAAACTATTTCCCTGGGAGGGGAGGTTTGGACTGGTTGTGACACAAAATCTATCTGAAAACCCGTCACGGACAGAAGGACCCAAGCATCTGACATCAGATGCGACCACACATGAGAAAAATGCAGGCGTTGACACTTACCATAAGGTCGTCTTCCAGAAGGAGCTCCTCGAATGTCTCTAGTGACCCAGGGCCTGCCTCTCTGTGGGAAGAAAGCTGGTGATGTTCTTTGTTCCTGAAAACCAGCTCGTCCTGAATAGGAGCCTCAGTTCTGTCTATAAGTACCTCTTTGTATACGCCCGGACAAACGACTCCTTCCTCTTCCGGCACCGGCAAATAATTTTGGGTTATCAATTTTCCCCATATTACTTTGGGCTTTATCCAAAGCTGTAAATGTGTGGACAAACGACCCCAACTCCTAAACAAAAGAGTCACCGAATAGTAACCCTTTAGCTTGGGCACCTGGTTCATTAAGGGCTAAATTGACCAGCTTGGGTTAAATTTTGAGTAGGATGGATTTGCGTCGCTCAGTAGCAATCGCAGTATTTACATTTCCAACCAGGCAAATAATACATTGGATACAACCACGTATGTTATCTCGATCCAGATCTCGGTCGTCTTCGACCACATCAAAAATTTTGGCAGCAGGGCCTAATCTGTCCAGAAACTTATCCTGACAGTGGGTCAACAAAAAATCCAAACCCTTTCTGGGTTTCCATCCAGTTTTTCCCAAAAACTTGATGATTTTGGGGTCTACAACAGGTGTTTTACATGCATTATTAGGGACAGTAGGGAAGGGCATTCTGCCCATAACTTATTCCGTGTAGCCTTGTCCAAAGGTTTACAGACTCTAGAGGCGATGTATCTCGCCATATGTTCGGAAGGGCACCACTCCACTGAATGCGGATGTCTCAAATCCTCTGGATCAAACAGGGGTAAACCCCGAGGATTCAATATTTTTGTATCGTCACCAGAACCCGACACACTTACCTGGGCCCCGGAAATCGTAGCGAGGAAGGTGCTGTGGGAGGAGGTCGGAGTCTGGTTCAGACTTGTCATCTGAGGCGTCCAGTATGGACTCATCACTCTCCTCCTCGATGTCGCTGAGATCAGAATCAGATAAATCAAGCTGAGCTCTTGCCCCCTTCCATAGTCTAGCCGACCTTGCCCAGCTAGTGGCTCTTTTGCGCTGTGGTATTTGTGCGCCATCTGTCACAGCAGGAAAGCTGTCTGTCAACTGTTTTTGGAGGAGTGTTTAGATTTGGACGTAGCTTTATGGCCTTGTGTGGCAGGTGCCGGTATAGGTGCAGTTGACTGGGCAGTCTGCTGAGCTGACTGCTGGGCCTGTAAAAGATCCTGAGTGATGGTTTGTGACAAAGAAGTCGACATCACGCCCATAGCACACATCAAAGCCTGCATCATGGATCTGGACATTAAGTCGTCCAAAAGCACATGCATGTCTGCAGATGCAGTGAGATCAGGGGACAAAACCCCTTGTAGAAAGGTAAAAGAGCCGTCCGTTCGCCAAAACTGCTAAACCCCAACAAGGTTTAGACAGGAAGAGGCAAGGATATCGGCTAAAAGGACGCTAAATTCCACCAAACGGTGGAATTTCGTGAAACGAACGCAAACGAATTGGTGTTCTCATGAAAATTCTAAGAGCAAGAATGATAGACTATCACCCAGAGTTGACGAATGCACCCTATCCAGTACGGCCATAAGGTTCCGATTTTTGCATGTTCTTACATAAGTACTACAAATAGTTTATTAGCATTGATGCTTTATTAATTTCTAATTGATAATATTGTTATCCACGATTCCGCGAGACCTGCGTGTCTCACACATTACTTCCTCATCGCACTGTTGTAAATTTTTGATGACACGAATAAAAGCAACTGTTACGAGAGAATGATAGACAAACGTACGGCTAAAAGTACCGAACTGCGCGCATGCACAATTCATGAACTGGCACGGAAGCCCAGGAATAGAGGCAAACTACTGAACGGCGACAAATGCCAAATGCTCGTTCGCAGGGACAGAAAGTACTCCAAACTCGCGAATGGTAAACTACCGAACGGCGCGCAAATTGCGTCTGATTAGGAAAAAGCAGTGAAAAGGCACGAAAGCAAAAAATAAAGAGGGACAAAATAAAATATATTAAACTGAATAATTAGAGGATAACCCCCTCGGTCCCTAAAGGTTTACCTAAAGGGACCACGGGATATAAGGATAAAAGGCAAGAAAAGAAAACACTGTAAACATAAAACGTGAAATTAATTAAAATAACATTTAAATAATAATAATATAACTAATAATAAATAATGATAATGAGGATAATAAATCACAACGATAATATAACAGTAGTATATATAACTATCCTACAGTTAAGACAACTATGGGAGCAGCAAAGAAAGAGGAAGTAGTTTGTAGATCACCTATCGTTCCTGTAAATTTTCTTGTAATTGTCCTACGGAATCTGTTGGGGCTATATAAATGGCAAAAATAATAATAATAAGATATTTTATACCTAGCTCTATCTCCCATTTCCTCAGGGCTGAAGGCTGGATGGATTTAAATCTACTACTACTCAACACCTTTGCGCATGAATAGACTTTATTTATATTTCTTTTGCAGATCTATTTAGTTAGATCTTCTGTTTCTTTATGTAATTTTAGAATATGTTTTTGCAAGCAGCCTTTAACTCTGAGGTAGTTTAAGATCTCACGATTAGTAATGTCTAATTTTTGCACTAGTACTCCGAATTGGAAAAGTTTATGATTTTCAAGTAGATTATAACTATAAATGATCTACTTGAAAATCATAAACTTTTCCAATTCGGAGTACTAGTGCAAAAATTAGACATTACTAATCGTGAGATCTTAAACTACCTCAGAGTTAAAGGCTGCTTGCAAAAACATATTCTAAAATTACATAAAGAAACAGAAGATCTAACTAAATAGATCTGCAAAAGAAATATAAATAAAGTCTATTCATGCGCAAAGATGTTGAGTAGTAGTAGATTTAAATCCATCCAGCCTTCAGCCCTGAGGAAATGGGAGATAGAGCTAGGTATAAAATAACCCCCTCGGTCCCTAAAGGTTTACCTAAAGGGACCACGGGATATAAGGATAAAAGGCAAGAAAAGAAAACACTGTAAACATAAAACGTGAAATTAATTAAAATAACATTTAAATAATAATAATATAACTAATAATAAATAATGATAATGAGGATAATAAATCACAACGATAATATAACAGTAGTATATATAACTATCCTACAGTTAAGACAACTATGGGAGCAGCAAAGAAAGAGGAAGTAGTTTGTAGATCACCTATCGTTCCTGTAAATTTTCTTGTAATTGTCCTACGGAATCTGTTGGGGCTATATAAATGGCAAAAATAATAATAATAAGATATTTTATACCTAGCTCTATCTCCCATTTCCTCAGGGCTGAAGGCTGGATGGATTTAAATCTACTACTACTCAACACCTTTGCGCATGAATAGACTTTATTTATATTTCTTTTGCAGATCTATTTAGTTAGATCTTCTGTTTCTTTATGTAATTTTAGAATATGTTTTTGCAAGCAGCCTTTAACTCTGAGGTAGTTTAAGATCTCACGATTAGTAATGTCTAATTTTTGCACTAGTACTCCGAATTGGAAAAGTTTATGATTTTCAAGTAGATTATAACTATAAATGATCTACTTGAAAATCATAAACTTTTCCAATTCGGAGTACTAGTGCAAAAATTAGACATTACTAATCGTGAGATCTTAAACTACCTCAGAGTTAAAGGCTGCTTGCAAAAACATATTCTAAAATTACATAAAGAAACAGAAGATCTAACTAAATAGATCTGCAAAAGAAATATAAATAAAGTCTATTCATGCGCAAAGGTGTTGAGTAGTAGTAGATTTAAATCCATCCAGCCTTCAGCCCTGAGGAAATGGGAGATAGAGCTAGGTATAAAATAACCCCCTCGGTCCCTAAAGGTTTACCTAAAGGGACCACGGGATATAAGGATAAAAGGCAAGAAAAGAAAACACTGTAAACATAAAACGTGAAATTAATTAAAATAACATTTAAATAATAATAATATAACTAATAATAAATAATGATAATGAGGATAATAAATCACAACGATAATATAACAGTAGTATATATAACTATCCTACAGTTAAGACAACTATGGGAGCAGCAAAGAAAGAGGAAGTAGTTTGTAGATCACCTATCGTTCCTGTAAATTTTCTTGTAATTGTCCTACGGAATCTGTTGGGGCTATATAAATGGCAAAAATAATAATAATAAGATATTTTATACCTAGCTCTATCTCCCATTTCCTCAGGGCTGAAGGCTGGATGGATTTAAATCTACTACTACTCAACACCTTTGCGCATGAATAGACTTTATTTATATTTCTTTTGCAGATCTATTTACGTAGTTAGATCTTCTGTTTCTTTATGTAATTTTAGAATATGTTTTTGCAAGCAGCCTTTAACTCTGAGGTAGTTTAAGATCTCACGATTAGTAATGTCTAATTTTTGCACTAGTACTCCAAATTGGAAAAGTTTATGATTTTCAAGTAGATCATTTATAGTTATAACCTCAGATTTTTTCCACTTCATTAGATTAAGATCTGGGATAACCATTTCTAAAATTCTAACATTAGCACCACCATAGCTTTTATCCAAGAATTTTAGCTCAGTTTTAATGGATTTCCATTGGTTCAGAGTTTGTCGTAAAACGATTGGGAAATCTGACATATCAATACGGTCCTTAAGATCATACCAAATTAGTCTTCGAAGATTTTTTCTTTAACTTGCTCTGTTTCTAATTTGTACCAGTTAGAATTGGGTAGTTGTAATTTATATATATGAACTAACATATTGGCTAAATAGGTCTCTTTAATTAGTGGGTTTCCCAGTCCTCCCTGGTAACCTTTTTTAGAAAGTGCAATAGCAGACCCAGACTGGCCATCAGCAAACTGGTCAAATGCCCAGTGGGCCACGATGGACATGGGCCGAGCCTTCACCGACCCACAGGCAGTAAAATGTGGCAGCCCAGGAGCTCTATCTTGCAGTTCCATCGGTTCCTTCCTCTTTCAAAATCGGATTGTTGCTGTGATTACCATGGCAACGCTCCAATCTCGCGAGAGGGATCTCTAGCTCCCGCAGCTGCTAGAATTCACTCCCCACTAGGACCAGCAGTGCTTCACAAGCAGTGTTCCCCCCTAGCACCAATATATTAGCAGCAGATCCTTCAAGTCTTGCAAGTAGCAAAGTGTGGCCTCCATGGATCATTTTTGTTCTTCCAGCACTTCCCACAGATGCTCAACTGGATAGAGATCTGGGGAATTTGGGGGCCAAGGCTATAGGGATCGACTGATTATCTATCTGGCCGATATTAGTGTGTGTGTCTGTTAGTGTGTGTGAGAGTGTGTGTGTGTGTCTGTTAGTGTCTGTGTGTGTCTGTTAGTGAGTGAGTGTGTCTGTTAGTGAGTGTGAGTGTGTCTGTTAGTGAGTGTGTCTGTTAGTGAGTGTGTGTCTGACTGTATGTGTCTGAATGTGTGTGTGTGTGTGTATCTGTTAGTGAGTGTGTGTGTTTCTGTTAGCTAATGTATGTGTATCTGTCAGTGAATGTGTGTGTGTGTATTTAGAAGGCGGGGCGGGGGGAAGGGTTGGGTGGGGGGGGTGAAGAGGGCGCCTGAGTTTTGTCCTGCCTAGGGCAGCACAAAACCAGGATACACCACTGGCTGCACACCTGGCTCAAGAGATTTGTAGAGAGGACAGAAGATAGCGTGTGCTGGGTCCTAACCGCCCCCTCTACAGTATGAAACCCCCTGGCATCCTGCACAAAGCTATTGGACCACCAGGGAGTGTCATGCCCCCTCCCTTTGAAAGATAAAAGTCAGAAAAGAGGGAATAAAATGTTAATTATTTTATTTGTATTATTATTAAACAATGTAATAATAATTATATAAATGTTTTTTTTATAAAAAAAAAAGAAACCACAGAATCCTACCAAAATATTTACACACACACTCCATTCACCACACAAATACACACACACTACATCCACCACACAAACACATTCACTGCATCCATTACATACATACACTACACAAACACTTACACTGCATTCACTACACAAACACATACATTTTCTTAAACACATAAAAAACCTGACTGGTATTTATATTTTGTGCATTTACCACTCCTTAAAGGAAAGATTAGCAAAAACAGAAAAAGCATTACATGCTAAACATGGTCAGTTAACGACAGGTTTGTATAGAAATTTTTTTTTTTTTTTTTTATGGAAAATGTACAGAATATCGGTACAAGTTATCGGATATTGGCCTGAGAGGCCACAGATTATCGGTATCGGCCCTAGTAAAGCAATATCAGTGGATCCCTACAAGGCAACACCTTAAACGTTTTGTCATGTTTCTCAAACCATTTCTGAATTTTTTTTCCAGTGTTGCAGGGTACATTATCCTGCTGAAAGAGGCCACTGATCAGTCACAACATTAAAACCACCTGCCTATTATCGTGTAGGTCTCCTCGTGCTGCCAAAACAGCTCTGATGCGCTGAGACATGGATTCCACAAGACTTTTGAATGTTTCCTGTGGTATCTGACACCAAGACATTAGCAGCAGATCCTTTAAAGGGACACTGTAGGCACCCAGACCACTTCTGCCCATTGGAGTGGTCTGGGTGCCAATTCCCACTACCCTTAACCCTGCAAGTGTAATTATTGCAGTTTTTTTTAAAACTGCAATAATTACCTTGCAGGGTTAAGTCCTCCCCTAGTGGCTGTCTACTAGACAGTCACTAGAGGACACTTCCTGGATTATAGCACAGGTTTTCTGTGCTAGAGCGTCGCTTGACGTCCTCACGCTGTGTGAGGACCTCCAGCGTCGCTCAATTCCCCATAGGAAAGCATTGAAAATCACTTTCAATGCTTTCCTAAGGGGTGTGCTAATGCGCATGCGCGGCAATGCCGCGCATGCGCATTAGGTCTCCTCGGCCGACGGGCGAGATCAGTCTCGCCCACCGGCTGACGTAGGCAGAAGGTGGAGCGGCGGGGGAGGAGCAGGCAGCGACGTGGGACATGTCGCTGCCTCAGGTAAGTCACCCCTTCAGCAACTGGGGATTGGGGGGTGGGAGGGAGAGGGACCCTCCAGTGCCAGGAAAACTGATCGTTTTCCTGGCACTGGAGATTCCCTTTAAGTGGTGCAAGTTGTGAGGTGAGGCCTCCAAGGATCAGATTTGTTGTTCCAGCACATCCCAAAGATACTCAACTGGATTGAGATCTGGGGAATTTGGAGGCCAAGGCAACACCTTGAACTCTTTGTCATGTTCCTCAAACCATTCCTATTTTTGTAGAGGGGGTACTGGGCAGTGGTTTTTGTACAGGGGGACTGGGCAGGGATTTTGTAGATGGAGGGAGGCAGGTGTTTTGTGGAAGGGGGAAGAGAATTTGTAGAAGGGTACTGGGCAGGGGTTTTGTAGAAGGGGGAGGAGTTGTAGAAGGGGGAATGGGCAGGGTTTTTAATAGAGGGGGTGCAGGGTTTTTGTGGAGGGGCAGGAGATTTGCAGAAGGGGATTAGAAAGGGGACCGGGCAGGGTGTAGTAGTAGACAATAAAAAGAAAAATTAGAAAACATAAAAAAAAATTGTGTTTTTTTTTACATTTGAATTGAGGGGAGGGGATGCCAAAAAAGCTCTAGGTACGCCCCAGGTCTGCAACAATCTTTAGGTAGGTGGTATGTGTCAAAGTAAAATCCACATGAATGCTAGTGATACCGGAGAAACTGACGGAAGCGAAGCACAGAGAGATGGACACAGGTTTCTTCAGGAAGGAAGAGATTCTTTATTGGATCACCGATCGGGACTCAGAGGGACTAGCGTCACCAAAATACCACAAGTTCTGAGCCCCGGACAATAGTGCAGGCTTCTTATATAGGCACATAACTCCTCCCATATTAAGCTCCACCCGCACATTCTCTTGACCAATCAATACAAATAAGAATTAACTTCCTGCTTGACCGCATGGCTTGTCCAGCACAATGGAGGAGGGGGAATACTACATCCTGTATTCTTGCACATGCTCCGTACACTACTGATCGTATCTTGCCTCGTGCAACCAACTGATCGATACGTCAGCATATGCACGTACACATGCCACGTGGTAATCTCGGCCTACTAAATTTATTTTTACCGAGATTCCACCACATTCCCCCCTTTGATGCCTCTTGATATTTCACAATTACTTGAGGCATCACTTAACCTTAGTTTGCATACACCGCAAGTTACCTTGAACCAGACCAGACTTAACTTATGATGTGAATCTTCAACACTCATCTTCCTGCATTGGTTCTCCTTGATCTAGAGCCTTATATTTATAAATTGCCATTATCTGTGCAGCAGCCTTCCTCTCTGCTATATTTTCTATCAGGCTTTGCACAGACCTAACTACTAAGGGTATAAGACACGGCAGGAGTAGACACAACATTAAAATCAGTAGGACTCCACCTACCACTGCCTTAAGCCCTCCAAACCACTCATACCAGCTACCAAACCAACTACTTGGATTATACCCTTTCCATACCTGAGTAGGCACATGCGCTAGTTTAACCATATGGCTAGTAAGCTCAGCTATTGCTTGCCCTTCGTCATCTATTTGAAGACAGCAATTGCTCAGGTTAAACTTCCCACATACACCTCCCTCTACTGCCAAAAGGTAATCCAAGGCTAATCTATTTTGGTAGACTGCTGTCCTCATCCTGGTATTATGCTTCGCTAGAAGATTGAGCGCTTGTGATGTCTCGTTAGTAATAATCTCAACCACCGCCTGTAATCTTATAATACGGTTGAGCATATAAATAGGGGTTCTATAACCAAAGGTACCATCTTCTGCCCACGTGGCTGGCCCATAATAATCTATGATACGCTGGGGAGGCCATTCATCATCTTCCCAGGCTCCTATCTCTATGGGTCCCCTTTTCTTCCTATGATTCACATCATACACTTTAACACCTAAAGTCTCACCTGTTTCAATAGGTAACAAGAAGAAGGATGGTTTGAGCATACCCAAAACACATGCCCCTTCCCAATCCTGTGGCAACTCCGAATAGGCTTTCTTACCACAGATCCAGTACAAATTTGCTGGGGCTCTCCAGGTAGATGTGATGGATAAATCAAACCACACATCCTTTAAATTGGCGTATCTAGCAAACGGGTTAGGTGGTTCTGAGACATTTGAAGCCGACCACCAAGTTGTATTCTTTGTATCATCATCATAAGCTTTTTGCCCTAGACAAGTTAATTCTCCCACAGAAGTATTATACATTATTCCTTTCCTTGCTATGCAAACATAACCTATGATGGAGGTCTTTAATCTCCACTCAGATTTACCTCTAACACTCATATGATAATCGGCTTGTGTAGATATTAATTGGTCAACTGCCTCAGAACCGGACATTACCTCCTTTGCTTCCCAAGGCCATTGGTCTCCCATGTTAGTACCTCCACACACATAGCAGTTGGTAACATTAAGACTACCGGCAATACTTTCAGCTAAATCAATGAACAGGTTTTTAGCATTATGGGGGATCTTATTATCTATGCTCATCTCTTCATAAAAGGAATGGTATACTTGATGAGTTTGGGAGGATACCGTATCAGTCTCTATCCCTATAAACAATACTGTCCCAGGATCTAAACCCGTCCCGTATATTTGAAACCCAAATAAATTGCCATACTTGTCTAAGAACTTATCGGGGTTATTTATAAGTATATGGACTGGGTTGCATTCCATAGACTTACAATATGGGCTTGTAGGCAACTTAGTCACTATCATGTCTTTGTCTACTGTCTGTCCCCAAGTTGCCCACCCCACACAAGACCAATATGGGCAAAAGTTATAGTCTTTATTTGGGCATCTAGGACTCACATATTTATTTTTACTACTGGGACAAATATATTTATCATTAGACCCATACGTCCTCTCCCATCTAAGATCCCCACATACATTCCACGGCTTTCTACCACTTGATATCGCCTTACACGCATCAAATAGCAGAACACCCGAAGAATGTACGGATTCTAACACCGTCTTATTAATTAGGGTCCCCTGAGGATCTCCATTCCTGAGAGTCAACCAAATTGTACGGGGTTGATACTCTGGACTGAAGCACTTAGGTTCTCCTACTCCTAAATGGCACACACTATAGTCTATATTTAGGTATCTACATCTCGATACATCTCCTTTACACTCGTATTGTGAATGCCAAATTAGGGTTTGGGAAATATGGTTACCTGTTCTTGTAGTCTTAATGCATACCTCACAGCTAGGAGTGTCGGTACCTCTACCTTCCTGAATATAAAAATACACATAAATAAACATTATCATCAACACATCTTTCGCCGTCATCCTCAGTCTTCGTCCGTGCGAAGGCACCTCAGCTTCCAGGATGTAAGGGCTGCAGGGAATGGAGTTCTGCTCGTCTTCACAGGAGTCCCTTCGAGACTTTCCCTGGCTTATACACTATACGTCGGTGGGCGGACAGGCTTTATTATGGCCTTCTCACTCACGCACCAAATCCCAAAAATAATAAAATTTGTAATCCACAATAGTTCCTCGTTACTCCGACTGAGTCGTGCGTTTTAACCGGATCTTGCAGGGATTCTCTGGATCTGCTGTAACTTGCCAAGAATCGACTGCTGCTGGTTTAACCCTGGAGTGATGTATCCACGGAGTCACTTCGGCTACTTTTATTGCTGTAGGGGTAGACAAAAGAACAACATAAGGACCTCTCCACTTGGGCCCTAACGGTACATTATTCCACTCTTTAATCCACACTTGATCTCCTGGATGATAACTATGAACTGGGGGATAAATATTCACAGGTAATCTATCTTGTACCCATTTCTGTACCTCCTCCATAGTCTTACCCAACTCTACAACCTGCTGCCGGGTAATTCCTTCTCCCAACTGACTCAAGTCCCCCCTTAAGTTACCAAGTACGGGAGGTGGTCGCCCATACATGATTTCAAAAGGAGAGAGGCCCATCCTTCTGGTAGGGGTACTGCGGATTCGCAATAAAGCTATGGGTAAGAGAACGTTCCACTTAAGTTGGGTTTCCTGACACATTTTAGCCAACTGATTCTTAATAGTTCTATTCATTCTCTCTACCTTACCAGAACTCTGGGGTCTATATGCTGTATGAAGCCTCCACTTTATACCAAGCATATGAGTCAGTTGTTTTAGGCACTGATGAACAAAAGCTGGACCATTGTCCGATCCTATAGAACAGGGTAGTCCATATCGGGGTATTATTTCTCGTAGCAGGAATCTCACAACTTCTCCTGCTTTCTCTGTACGAGTAGGAGCCTCTGTACGAGTAGGAGCCTTCTACCCAGCCTGAATAGGTGCACACAATTACCAGCAGGTAACGATGTCCACCCGATTTAGGCATCACTGTAAAGTCAATTTGTAAATCGGACATGGGGAGTCCCCCCATAAACTGGACTCCTGGTGGCTTTACTGGTCCTTGTCTTGCATTATTTTTAGCACACATTACACATCTTCGTACAATGGCCTGAGTCAAGTTGGACAATCTTGGTATGTAGAAATGTTTTCTGAGAGATTCTTCTGTGCTGTCTCTCCCAGAATGTGTCCCGTTGTGATAATTTTGGACAATTTCTACCGCTAGTGATGCTGGTATGACTATTCTTCCATCTTCTAGCTGATACCACTTGTTCTCCAAATACTTTCCTGGTTCAGTCTTTAACCACTCCTCTTCTTGAGCTGTATAAACTGGAGTCCATTGGGACAGTGGAGTTGGTATAAGAGCAGCTATATGCCCCACATATTCCTGTCTTCCTGATTCAGCAGCACGCTTAGCTGCACTATCTGCCATCCCATTTCCCTTGGTTACATCACCATCTCCTCTCAGATGCGCTCGACAATGTATGATACCGACTTCTTTCGGCTCCCACACTGCTTCCAATAGTTGTAGGATTTCAGCTGCGTACTTGATTTCTTTGCCTTCTGAATTCAGTAGTCCTCTTTCTTTATACAAAGCTCCGTGGGCATGAGTGGTTAAAAACGCATATTTGGAGTCCGTGTAGATGTTCACTCTTAAACCTTCAGCCAATTGTAACGCTCGTGTCAGTGCTATCAATTCTGCCTTTTGTGCTGATGTTCCTTTTGCCAGTGGCCGAGCTTCTATCACCTTGTCTATTGTTGTTACTGCATATCCTGCATAGCGGATCCCTTCTTTCACATAACTACTGCCGTCGGTATAATATTGAACATCGGGGTTCTGGATGGGAAAATCACGAAGATCTGGTCTACTTGAGAATACTTCATCCATTACTTCCAAACAATCATGTTGACTTTCAGTAGGTTGTGGCAAAAGGGTAGCTGGATTTAAGGTGTTTACAGTCTCTGAATGCACTCTTGGGTTTTCACACAACATTGCTTGATACTTGGTCATACGGCTATTACTAAACCAATGATTTCCTTTGTAATCCAACAACGTCTGTACTGCATGTGGGACTCGTACATAAAGTTCTTGACCCAGAGTGAGTTTATCAGCTTCAGCTACTAGCAGGGCGGCTGCAGCTACGGCTCTTAGACAAGGTGGAAGTCCGCTGGCCACTGCATCCAATTGCTTAGACATGTAGGCAACAGGTCTTTGCCATGATCCCAAGTACTGTGTCAATACTCCCACAGCCATTCTTCTTTGCTCATGTACATACAGGTAGAATGGTCGTGTGTGATCAGGTAGACCTAATGCTGGGGCACTCATCAAAGCCTTCTTCACATCTTCAAATGCCGTTTGCTGTTCTTGAGTCCATAAGAAGGGGTCGTGCTCTGTACCTTTGATAGCTGCGTACAGAGGTTTTGCCAGTATCGCGTAGCTGGGAATCCATATCCTACAGAAGCCTGCTGCCCCCAAGAATTCTCGCACTTGTCTTCTATTCTTGGGTATCGGTATTTGGCACACAGCTTCTTTTCTCTCTGGCCCCATAATTCTTTGACCTTCAGAGATATGGAATCCCAGATATTTGACAGTTGGCAAACACAACTGAGCCTTCTTTCTAGACACCTTGTATCCTGCCTTCCAGAGAATGTGTAGTAGATCGTGCGTTGCTTGCTGACAGATTTCTTTTGTAACTGCTGCTATCAACAAGTCATCTACATACTGTAACAATACACACTCTCCTGGGATGGACTCGAAATCCAATAGATCTTGACTTAAAGCTGAACCAAATAGGGTAGGTGAATTTTTAAACCCTTGGGGCAGTCTTGTCCAAGTCATTTGGCGTTTTGAGCCCGTTACAGCGTTCTCCCATTGGAAAGCGAAAATACATTGACTTTCTGCGGCAATTCGGAGGCAAAAGAAGGCATCTTTGAGGTCTAAGACTGTAAAGTAAGTAGCCCCGCCCGGAATTAAAGCAAGCAGGTTATATGGATTGGGTACAACTGGATGTATACTAACAACCGCATCATTGACTGCTCTCAAGTCCTGCACAGGTTGATACTCATCTGTACCGGGCTTTTGAACAGGCAGCAATGGGGTGTTCCAGGGGGAAGTACAGAATTTTAGGATACCATACCGTATGAACTTATCCAGATAAGATTGGATGTTCTTCTTAGCCTTCTGCGGGATGTGGTATTGTCTTAGGCTTACTGGATAAACCCCAAGTTTTAATTCAATTTTAATAGGTGGAATATTGCGGGCCAGTCCTGGTGGGTTGTTCTCTGCCCAAACTCCTGGTATGTTGAATAGGGACTCATCACTCCTAGGGTTTTGGCTAGTCAACGCTGTATAAAGTCGCCACTCTTCTTCCTTTGGTACAGATAATGTCATAATACCTGAGGGTCCATTAAACTTTAAGGATGTTGTTCCATTTGGTAGGAACGTAATCTGCGCTTGTAATTTTGATAGCATATCACGTCCCAGCAATTGGACTGGACATTCAGGCATATAAAGGAATTGATGTTTTACTACGTGGCCTCCCAATGTACAGAGTCGACTTTTAAGAACCGGTTTTTCAGCACTTCTTCCAGTTGCTCCTATTACAGTAATAGTCCTTCCAGATGGAGGAGCAACTAGATTAGTCACCACTGAATGTTCAGCACCAGTGTCGATCATGAACGCACTCCTTTTTCCCCCTATTGATACATCGACCATAGGCTCCGCTCGACCAAGGGGGATGGAGCCCGGTCGGTATCAATAGTCCTCCATGACCGTGTCAGCCAATCCTACAAAGTCCCTACCTTCTCTATCGTGGGACCTTTGCGCTGCTGGGAAATACCTATCTTCCCTAACACTGCCTCTGCTCCCATTGCTCCCTCTATTACCATTACTCCCTCCGGGGCCTCCTCTACCTCTCGCTCTGCCTCTAAAGTTTCCATAACCTGTCCTAGGTCTGTCTCTCTCACACTGTTCTCTTCGAGGACACTCATTTCTCCAATGCCCTTCTTCCCTACAGTATGCGCACTGATTTCTACTTAGAGGTTCCTCACTCCACTTACTATCGCCTCTATCTGGGCCCCGTCTATCTACGCCTGCGATCGCTGCCGCTAGCATGTCTGCCTTTCTACGCATCTTGCGCTCTTCCTCTTTCTTACTTTCTGTTTCCCTGTTCATATATACCTTATTCGCTACCTCCATTAGTTGGGTGATGGACATACCTGCAAACCCTTCTAACTTCTGTAGCTTGCGCTTAATATCTCCGTAAGCTTGGCTGACAAAGGCGGAGTTCACCATTCGGGAATTATCTGCGTCTTCCGGATTAAAGGGGGTATACAAGCGGTATGCCTCCAATAATCGGTCATAAAAGACACTGGGCGCTTCATCACTTTTCTGAATCACCTCAACTGTCTTCGACATATTAATGGCTTTCTTTCCTCCGGCTTTCATGCCAGCAATTATAGCGTCTCTATAGGCTCTGAGTTGAACCATATCAGCACCATTTACATTCCAATCGGGATCGGTGTTGGGATAATGTGTTGCGGCCCATGCTGATGGATTGGCTTGGTTTAAAGTACGGGCTTTATCTTCTAGCGCTTTAATGGCCGCTTGATTAATTCTTGTCCTTTCCTCATTGTTGAATAAAGTCATTAATAACTGCTGGCAATCAGCCCATGTCGGGTTATGTGTCTGTACTATTGAGGTGAACAGATCAGTCATAGCTTGTGGTTTCTCAGTATACGAGGAATTGTGGGTCTTCCAATTTAAGAGATCGGTTGTCGTGAACGGGACATATACAAAGACTGGGTCAGCATGTGCCATTTGGCCTGCGGCATCGATATAGGCTGACCCAGGATTCAGACGAAGAGGCATCTGATAGTGTTTTAATTGTTGGGTACCGGTCAGTTGTCGGGTTTGTATGGGGCTACGTGGAGGGGCGTCAGTCATAGGTTCCAGTCGGGGAGAAATAGGGTATGGGGATGTGGGAGCTTGGTTTTGGGAAAAGGTTGTAAATAAAACACTTCGAGTCGAGCTAGAAGAAGCTTGACCGGAAGTCTGAAGTGGCGCCAAATCAGGATATTCGGATCTAATGGGGGTTGGCTCTGATTCCGGAAGGGGAGATTTAGTACGAGAGGGGGTGGATTCTGTACTGGAGGAGGAAGCGGAAGTGGATGAGGGTAATGAGGGAAGGGTTGCAGGACTTCCTGCATTTGCGTCACTTCCTCTTAACGGAAAGTAAGGGGGCGGCAAAGGGATCTCGGACTCAGGGGGCGTGTCCAAAATGGGCCTAACACCAGTCCTAGTGGACAAACAAGTCCTAGCTACCATGAGGCGACATTGCTCCTCGTGGCATGTCTGGAGCCATTTTGGCGAGTCATTTACGGCCTGTCTCCAACAATCAATATAAGGGAACTGGCCGTAAAATTCAGGCCTACCCGATACAGCCACGTGTAAGCGCTGTACCAGAGTTGGATCCAAACTGCCACGTGGCGGCCATGCCGCAACCAAAGTAGGCCACTCCCTAGTACACAAAGTGACCAAACGTACAGGAGACATTTTAACCCCAAAATCACAAGTTTTGAATCCCTTTTTAAAATTCTTCACCATACAACCTAAGGGATCCGGAATCGTTGACTGCGACGCGCCCATACTTATCAATGGAACGTCGTTGACAACGAGTACTATTGCACGCGTACTATTCAACAGTCACACCCGTTTCCTCTGGCAACAGCACCACGTGGTACAGTTACCAAGTGAAACGTATACAATAACACAATAAACACTCAGGGAATTCCCGTACACACACAGCTGTTACACCAGTCACTAGATAATCAATATTATGCCCTTTGGCGAAACTATACAGTCACCCACGCTATAATTCTCTATATACGAATTACCCGTCTATAACACACCCCAGTAACATCGTCTTTTACAAATAGCGGTTACAGTACGGTTAGCATAGGTCAAAGCACAAGTTAAGGTCACAATACAATTATTAGTGGTTATGGTGTTAAACATGCAATGGACGACAATGATTAGTACTTAGATACAGTGTCAGTAAATATACAGGGTTATGGTACCGTGCACTATAATACAGCAACACACTATTAACACTCTCGCTAGACGGCTGAGCTCGCGCTATCTGACAAGATATACACTTTACTAAACAATCTTTATCACATTTACAATTCCCAACTAAACTATTGGCCAGTACCTTGAATGGACTACCTAAAAACAATCTACATACTTTTTGGTTAGCCCCACTGCCCAAGCACCACATATAGCGAGCTAGAGGACCGAATTTACACAGACGCCTCTTAGTCGATTACTATCAAAAATCTAGTGGGTTCCAAATTTACACGCCTTCCCACTTAGCCAAGATAGGTTGAGAGCTAGCGAACCGAATTTACACAGACGCCGCTTAGTCTCCCGGTCCCTCCGACCTAGCGAACAAAATATACACCCTAGAACGCTAGTCTAGACAAGACACCGGTGTCCGGCTAGGGCTATTTACACCAGAGCCCCGCCTGACTAACAAAATCAAACGGTCTGACTAAAGAGCGTTCGATCGAGCGGTGCGCCTTCGCTCCTTCCCTCCGACAGAGGGGGCAGATTCCATACACAAATAACCCCTTATGGGCCTACCGCACAATCGGTATACCCCTAGTGGGTCTGCCGTCTAAAACAGCAGTTGTCTTACCTCCTCGTTCCTGAACCTGAGTTCACACTCATCGACGGGGACACCCCAGCACTTCTCACGTAGAGGCCGATGATCTCCTGGACAACAGACCAGTGGCGCCGAGACGAAGGGAGGTCCACGCAGAAGTTCAGGGGTGCAGCCGTAGAGAACGTGGGCAAAGATAGACCGTCTCACGCCTCTGCCTCTCAGCTACCGTTGAACGATGAGCTTCCCGGCCAATGCACCAAATGATACCGGAGAAACTGACGGAAGCGAAGCACAGAGAGATGGACACAGGTTTCTTCAGGAAGGAAGAGATTCTTTATTGGATCACCGATCGGGACTCAGAGGGACTAGCGTCACCAAAATACCACAAGTTCTGAGCCCCGGACAATAGTGCAGGCTTCTTATATAGGCACATAACTCCTCCCATATTAAGCTCCACCCGCACATTCTCTTGACCAATCAATACAAATAAGAATTAACTTCCTGCTTGACCGCATGGCTTGTCCAGCACAATGGAGGAGGGGGAATACTACATCCTGTATTCTTGCACATGCTCCGTACACTACTGATCGTATCTTGCCTCGTGCAACCAACTGATCGATACGTCAGCATATGCACGTACACATGCCACGTGGTAATCTTGGCCTACTAAATTTATTTTTACCGAGATTCCACCACATTAGGACTCAAGGTTTTCCTAGAAGAACATTGCCCAGAACATAACATTGCCTCTGATAGCCTGCTTTCCTCCAATAGTGCATCCTGGAGACATTTTTTTACACTGTCGCACATAGAAGGCTTATTAATAGACTGCAATCTTTGTGTTTGGATTCCAATATTGTTGAATGGGTTAAGCAGTGGCTGAGTGACAGGCAACAGAGGGTTGTAGTCAATGGAGTATATTCAAAGCTTGGGCTTGTCACCAGTGGGGTACCTCAGGGATCTGTACTTGGGCCCATTCTCTTCAATATTATTTATTAGTGATATTGCAGAAGATATTGATGGTAAGGTATGTCTTTTTGCTGATGCCACAAAGATTTGCAACAGGGTTTATGTTCAAGGAGGGATAAGCCAAATGGCTAATGATTTTGGTAACTAGAAAAATGGTCAGAGCAGTGACAATTGACATTTAATGTGGATAATTCATCTTGGGGTGTAAAAACCCAATGGTAGAGTAAATAATATTTGATAGAATCCTAACCTCAACATCTGGATTTAGTGGTAATTATTTCAGATAACTTAAAGGTAGGCAGACAATGTAATAGAGCAGCAGGAAATGCTAGCAGAATGCTTGGTTGTATAGGGAGAGGTATTAGCAGTAGATAGAGGGAAGTGCTCATGCCATTGTACTGCTGAGACCTTGGAGTATTGTATGAAGTACTGGAGACCGTATCTCCAGAAGGATATTGATACTTTAGAGAGAGTTCAGAGAAGGGCTACTAATATGGTTCATGGATTGCAGGATAAAACTTACAAGGAAATGTTAAAGGATCTTAACATGTATAGCTTGGAGGAAAAACAAGACAGCGGGGATATGATAGAAACATTTCAATACATAAATGGAATCAACACAGTAAAGGAGGAGACTATATTTAATAATTGAAAAATTACCACAACAAGAGGACATTCTTAAATTAGAGGTGCAATGGATTAGAAATAATAGCAGCATGTATCACTTTACTGTGAGGTTAGTGGATACATTGAATAGTCTTCCAGCTGAAGTGGAAGAGGTAAATACAGTGAGGGAGTTTGAGCATGCGTGGGATAGGCTTTCTTAGATCTAGCAGCCATCTGAGGAGTGGCCAGTGGAGTTATCACTAGGCTGTAATGTAGACACTGTGTTTTCTATGAAAAGACAGTGTTTACTGCAAGAAGCCTGAAATGACTGATTCTACTCACAAAACAATTACAATAAGCTGTAGTTGATTCAATGCTT
Organism: Pelobates fuscus; assembly: GCF_036172605.1. Taxonomy (NCBI): domain Eukaryota; kingdom Metazoa; phylum Chordata; class Amphibia; order Anura; family Pelobatidae; genus Pelobates; species Pelobates fuscus. The sequence continues at coordinate 86,324,202 of NC_086321.1, forward strand.
TCCTATGGGGAAGGTCTAAGGTGGCACAGCGCTGGGGGCATATGCACAACAGGTTCCGCCTTAGCACTGACATTGGAGGAGACAAAACCAACGCCGAGGGACCTCAGCACTGGAATCTGATTATTGCGTTTTGATTGAATGAAAGGGTTACTTAACCATTTCTGTGCAAAAGGGACGCAGGAGAAGCAAAGTAACAGTTTAGTGTTTAAAAGAAAGCATTGTATTCCTTCAATAATGAAGTATGAATAAGATGGTATATTTTGCTTCTGTACCCTTGCTAGCATTTGCTTTGTGATACAATTTTTACTACAAAATAATGAATCTTGGTTTGTTATATTTATTATTTTGCTGTTGTGTTTTTTTAATTTGGTTTTCCAGTGCCAACCTTATTTATTTCTAGAGGATTTTGTCTGCGATAAAGAGCTGTGGTGCCCTGTGTTTGCTACACATTATCTTATGGCAGCTAGCCAAGTAAAGAGGAGGTCATATGTAATGAAAAGTTATGTCGTTTGAAGTGAAGGTTTTTACACTGTGCTAATCTTGTGACAATATTAGCAGAGACAATACATTAACGTAGGATCTGTAGGCTAGGCACATTTTTGAAGAAAGCCACAATATTTTCTTCCTGGAGCAATTACAGCTCCTCTTATACACCTGCACATATCTTGCTAGCCATTCACTTATGTCAACATTGTTCAAACATTGTTGTAACTTTTCGGAATTGATGTGCTTCTTAATATTATTTCATGCATTATACAAAGGAAAAAACATCTAATCTTTAACCCCTTATGGACCAAACTTCTGGAATAAAAGGGAATCATGACATGTCACACATGTCATGTGTGCTTAAGGGGTTAAAACTGCACTGTCACTTGTGGAGTGAAATATCTGAATATATGTTGGCAAGTGAGGGAGGAGCAGCTAAGTAGATATACTTACCTTAGACTGTCTCTCTTAAACTGCCATCTACTTGCTGCTGCTATACTTCTTTAGCTCCTGGGGGCTTCAATTGCCTGAAGCTGGCATAACTTTAGTATTTTCTTGTTTCGAGCTGAAGAACAAGTGGATATCCAACAAGACTGTGCATGCCATAGGCATATATTAACGATCATGCATGATGATGCCTGATTTCAAAAGCTTCTGGGAAATGGCTGTTAGGGATAGACCGATTATCCGTTTGGCTGATATTATCGGATATTCTGGATTTTGGCAAATATCGGTATCGGCCACTATTGATACCGATGTGGCCGATAATGTGAGAGACGGCAGTGGCCAAGCGCGCGGAGGTGCCAACGCGCGCAGGGCCAACGCATCCTCTTGCTGTGGTAGTTTTTCTTGTTTTAAAGGGACACTATAGTCACCTGAACAACTACAGCTTAATGTAGTTGTTCAGGTATGATCTATAGCTCCCTGCAGGCAATCTAATGTAAACACTGTATTTTCAGAGATTGATTCATAGGAATACCTCCAGTGGCCGTCACTCAGATGGCCACCAGAGGGACTTCCTATCATGCAGGGCCCTAAAAAGGCCCTGTACATGTCAGACGTATTAAAATACGTCTGACGTGTGCAGGAGAGAGAAGGCACGGTGTGCGCGCCTACTCTCTCCAGCCTGTCAGCAGAGGAGGGGGGCGGGCAAAGACCGCTAGCTGAGCTGTCAGTCAGCTCAGCTCGCGGCCGCGCACACGTGCGCATGCGCGGTAGTGTGCTCAGGACTTCAGAGGGCGGCATGAAATACGCCCTCTGAAGTATGTGTGCATGTGCGGCAAAGCCGCGCATGCGCACAAGGTTGCAATGACGCTTCCAAATGGAAGCGTCTGATTGCTCCCTGCTCGCGCCCGCCTATTTCGTCATTTTGACGAAATTGGGGGCGCGGCTTCACGAGGCTCCCGGCGCTGGAACGAGGTGAGTAAAAGACTCTGCCTGGAGAGTCCCTTTAAATATAATCTCCTCATTTACTGTGTTGATTCCCTTTATGAACCAGTTTAGTAGCCCTTCTGTGAACTCTCTCTAAGGTATCAATATCCTTCTGGAGATATGGTCTCCAGTACTGCGTACAATACTCCAAATAAGGTCTTACCAGTACTTTGTACAGTGACATGAGCCCTTCCACCCTACTGCTAATACCTCTCCATATACAAACAAGCATTCTGCAAACATTTCCTGCTGCTCTATTTCAATACTACCTACCATTAAGTTGTCTGAAATAATTACGCCTAAATCCCTATCCTCAAATTTTGAGGTTAGAACTGTATCATCTTTTCTATACTCTGCCTTTGGGTTTTTACCCCCAAGATGTATAATGTTGCACTTATCCACAGTAAATGTCAGCTCTGACCATTTTTCTAGTTTATCTAAATAATTTGCCATTTGGCTGATCTCTCCTGGAACATCAACCCTGTTACATATCTTAGTATCATCAGCAAAAAGACATACCTTACCATCAAGACCTTGTGCAATATCACTAATAAAAATATTAAAGAGAATGGGTCCAATTACAGATCCCTGAGGTACCCCACTGGTGACAAGCCAATGCTTCGAATACACTCCATTGACTACAATCCTCTGTTGCCTGTCACTCAGCCACTGCCTTACCCATTCAACAATATTGGAATCCAAACTCAAAGATTGCAGTTTATGTAAAAGCTTTCTATTTGCCACAGTGTCAAAAGCTTTACTGAAATCTGGGTAAGCAATGTTCACTGAACCACCCTGATCTATTATTTTTGTTACCCAATCAAAAAAATCAATTCGATTAGTTTGGCATGATCTCCCTGAAGTAAACCCATGTTGTCTCTGATCTTGAAGTCCATGTGATTTCTTACATTTTTTTTTTAATCTTTATTTGAATTTTTTTGACACACAAAAAGAAGTACATTCTACCTGTGTGAAAAGGGGGGCTGACCTTTTTTTATTGTCCGCAAGCTGCCTTTTTTACGTTTGGTCAGATCTCCTCAGTGTCTTGCATATTTCAGTGGAGACTACCAGTCCCTTGTTGCCCTGCAAAGGCTTCTTGTTGTTGGCTCTAATCTCCTGACTCTAATCTCTAAAGCAGTCAGCTAGACCTTTTACATACCTTCCTTCTTTTGTTTTTAGTCGAACTATTCCTTGTTTTACTTTCCTTTTCTGATTTATGTATCTATAAAATGTTGTATCCCCTTTTTTTTTTACTGATTGTGCTATTTTCTTTTCTGTGTGTGCTTTGGGAGCACTTATATGTGATTGCCCCTTTCTGCCTAATCTTAAAGATCTGTTTACATATATTTATTCTGGTGTTGGTAACTATCTCCTGGTTGCAGCAAATTGATTTCTTCTTTTTGCTACCTTTTTTCTTCTTATAGATCTGTCTGTCATCCTCATTCTGTATTTTTTATTATTACTAAATGCTAACTTTTGTTTTTTTACTATCTTGGTCATTTCTCCGAAGTACCACAGTGGTTTATTTAATTTGTTGCTCTTACTGACAAGCCTAATGCAATTTTCTGTTGCTCTCTGTAGTGCATCTTTTAAATAATCCCATTTCTCCTGGAATCAATTTAAACTGCTCCAGTCTGGTAATGACTCCTTTACACACATTATAATTATAGAAATGTCTGTTTTTCTCAAATCTAAAACTTTTGATTTTGTGTGGTATGACTCAGACACTGTTCCAATATTAAACCACACTGACTGGTGATCACTAGATCATAAACATTCTCCTACAGAAATATCTGATACCAAATCTAAATTTGTTAACACTAAATCTAGTATGGCCTCTTTACCAGTTGGCTCCTCAAGGACTTGTTTTAGAGATAATGCGAGTAGACAGTTTAAAATATGTGTACTCCTGACACATGCAGCCATTTTGGTTTTCTAGTTCACATCTGGAAGATTAAAGTCACACATTATGTTAACTTCCACCTTCAATGTCATTTTCGTTATCTCCTCAACTAGTAGATTATCTAACTCTTCTATTTGTCTAGGGGGCCTATAAAATACATCTACACGAGTTATGGTCCGATTACAATCCAAATTGACTCTATGTTCGCCTCACTAACTTGTATTAGGTTTGATTTTTACATACAGATACCCTTCCCCCTTTCTTGCCTTCACTCTCTTTTTTATAGAAAGAGTACCCTAGTATTGTTATTTCCCAGTCTTTTTTTTTTTCATTATACCATGTCTCAGCAACAGCCACTAAATCTGCATTCTCATTTGCAGTTTATTATTGCCACAAGTTCATGGATCTTATTCTATAAGCTGCAAGCATTTGTAGACACGACTTTAAGCTTATCATTTTTTAACACTTACTACAGATACTTTATGTCCTTGTTTTGAGGGGAAGTTGGATTGATGTTTTATTATCCATTTGGCCCTCCCCGTCCTTGTTTAAATACTTCATAACAAAATCTCTGTACAGCCACAAACTTTGCAACTCACTTCACTGAGAAGACTTCTACAATCAGGGAAGAGATCTCTCATCTCTCTCCCTCACCTACCAACAGGCCCGGACTGGCCATCGGGCACACCGGGCAAATGCCCGGTGGGCCGCGGTGGCCATGGGCCGAGGCCGGCAGGGGAAGGTCCCAGGATCTCCCCTGCCGGTCTATGCAGGGCCGGCACTATCCGAGCACCGGCCCCGCTGTTTTCAATGAAGGGCTGGTGAGGAGATCAGAGATCTCCCTCACCGGCCCCCTTGGAGAGACATGCGGCTGGGGAGGGAGGTAGAGGACCCGGCGGAGCTCTATCTTGCAACTCCGCCGGGTTCCTCTCGCGAGATCCGGCGCGTTGCCATGGCAACGACCGGATCTCGCGAGAGTGAACTCTAGCCGTCAGGCTAGAGTTCACTCACCACTGGACCACCAGGGATGGTGTCGGAGTGCCGGTCCCCCCCTCCCACTCACCAGCATGCCGGTCCCCCCCTCCCAGGCTAAAGGTAAGAAGGGAGGGGGGGACATAATGCATACTCTTTTATTTTATTTTACCCCCCCAACACTCAATCCCTTCTAACATTCACACACATCACTATCACACACAGCACTCTCACTCCCATCACACACAGCAATCTCACTCCCATCACACACAGCACTCTCACAACCATCACAGCACTTTCACACACAGCACTCTCACACACAGCACTCTCACTCCCATCACTCTCACTCCCATCACACACAGCAGTCTCACACCCATCACAGCACTTTCACACATAGCACTCTCACTCCCATCACACACAGCACTCTCACACCCATCACAGCACTCTCACACCCATCACACACAGAACTCTCACACACATCACACTCAGCACTCACACACATCATCCACAGCACTATCACACTCGGCACTCTCACACACATCACATTTAGGACTCACACACACATCACACTCAGCACTATCACAAAACACATCATACACAGCACTCTCACACACATCACACTCAGCACTCACACACATCGTCCACAGCACTATCACACTCGGCACTCTCACACACATCACATTTAGGACTCACACACACATCACACTCAGCACTATCACAAAACACATCATACACAGCACTCTCACACACATCACACACAGCACTCTCACACATCATCCACAGCACTATCACACTCGGCACTCTCACACACAGCACCCTCACACACATCACCCTCAGCACTCACACACATCATCCACAGCACTATCACACTCAGCACTCTCACACACATCACACTCAGGACTCACACACATCACACTCAGCACTATCACAAAACACATCATACACAGCACCCTCATACACAGCACCCTCACACACATCACACACAGCATCCATCATACACACATACTGCACCCCTCACATACACACCGAACCTCCCCAACACACTGCACCACACACATACACAATACTTCCAAATATATATATATATATATATATATATATATATATATATATATATACACACGCACACACACACTACATTCCTGACATACACACTCTGGATACCCTATACACACACTAGATTCCTTGTAAGCAAACACATACTACACCCCTAAACACACACTCTCTACAAACACTACATCACATATACACACACACACACACACACTATAGCCTGTATGCACACACTTGCTACATCCCCTATACACACATTCTTTACAGACCCTAGCCACATATGCATTACATTACACCACAAACACAACACGACTAAAATCGACCTTATTACACAATACCACACCACAATCAGCTCACTCTATACACACACACACACAATCCCACAAGCAGGCTCCAAACACAGCACGATACTCTTTCCTGGCATTTTTGTCTCCTGGTATCCATTTATAGAGACACCAGAGACAAGTTGCAAGGAAACACAGTGCAAGCATGTTATTAAATTTGCTTGCACTGTGCAGAACAAATACAGGGCTTTTTTCTCATGCTAGAGCTCTTTAGCAGAGCTCTGCGCATAGTCTGCCCTGGCCTGCACTTTGAGAAGTGGGCGTGTTTGTCGTTAGTGACGACAAAACACACCCTCTCTGCACCGCCCCTTCTTAGTGGGCCGCTGTGATCAAAAAATGCCCGGGCCGAATTTTTATCCCAGTCCGGCCCTGCCTACCAATACTTCCCCCAACTCAACTCCCTCCACTGTTGTATGCTCATTCACACCTGCTACAGCAGAAGAGGTTTCTTCCACCATAGGTTCCCTCGATTGTATTACTAGTTTCTCACCCGCACTCTTTCTCCTTCTCTTGCCATCCCTCTCACTAAAATTTTCGACATCTCCCTCTCCACTGGCACATTTCCTTCACCCTTTAAACATGCAAGTGTAGCCATGATTCAAAAAAGCCCTACTCCTGATTGCCTCCAAGATCCTTGATAGAGTTGTGTATGCAAGATTGACAGACTTCTTCGAATCCAACTCCCTGCTTGACTTGCTTCAATCTGGATTCAGCGTTTGTCACTCTGTCGAAACAGTTGTAACCAAAATATCCAATGATCTAATCACTACTTGTGGCCACTATTCTATCCTAATTCTCCTTGACCTTTCTGCTGCTTTTGGCACTGTTGATCATCAACAGTTGCTTCTCATCCTACGTAATCTCGATGTACGTGATGCTGCTCTCTCCTGGTGCCTGTCCTATCTCTTCCAGCGCTCTTTCCATGTTTCTTTCTCTCGAAATTCTGGATGGTGTGAGAAGCAAGGTTAGAAGATAGATTGTATCCTGACCCTCACATTACTCCTATTCTCGGCAGGATCGTACCTGCACACTTTTTTTCAATATGCAATTAATATTATCATATATTGAAACTGTAAACTATTCAACAAATCTACACTATCAAACATTTAATATCATTTAAACTGAAGGATGAGTGACTTATTGAGGAAGATAAAAGAAATACGGAGCTTTGGTCGAGTAGAAACAGCTTGTGACAATTCTCAGAGATCTTATAATTCATAGAGGAGATTATACAGTTATTCACAGATTTCCACATATACCACAGGTGCTGGTAGTTTGTCTATAAATCCACTCAAGAGAACACATACATCATCAGTAATAGTGCTGATTGTTCCCTTTTACCACTTGTAAGCATCTGAAGATTGATCTTCATTCTTAACTGTCGAAAAAACTTTGTGTACAAGTGTAACCATTGATTCCGTCTCATAAATAGGAAGGAACACATCAAATTAATCAAAAGCACCTCTTTACAATGCACCAGGTCATTTCCTACATCTGTTTGTGTTAATTGCTCCTACCACCATATAGCAAATAAAAGCATAAGCAAAAAGATTTTTAAATGACTTCCCATTCTGTTTCATATCTATAAAAATTGTCACACAGCTGTCTCAGGGTGTACCTGTAGGGATGGGCGTGCATTTCATTTGGAATACTGAAAGGTTCCGTGTATTAGCACAGTTCAAACACAAAAGTAAAAGACAATTGAGTGTAAAACAATATATAATGATCAAAATGTACATATGGGGGGGAGGGGGGGTTGGAGCCAGGCAGCCAATATGGCCGGACGTGTTGTTCGTTAGCTCCGACACAATCCAACTAAAATAATCTCCAAACTACTTAAAACTGCTGATGCCAACGCTGGACACAGCGGTTTGAACACTGTACATTGCCTACCCACGAGTGTGAATGGAGCGACACCAGTAATCGGCACCGTTGGCAATGAAGCCACGCCGACTGGATATGAGGCCTGGCAGTTGCGGTGACCTGCTGCCCGGGGGAAGCGGTCGATCCCCCGACACGGGACACCGCACTCCATGCAGAGCTAGGGACCCAAGCTCCCACTCGGAAATGCCAACGCCACCCTGGGCTCAGTACTCGAAAGAAGGGGAAGCCCACCGATCGCACAAGCAGACCTAAGCACTCCCCCAACCCGAAGATACCTCGGACGAGCAACCTGGGACAAAGAGAACGAAAGCTCCTGACACAAGCAGAGAGGACGTGGCCCAAAGCATGGACACCGGAAAAACCAAGCACGGACGCCGCGACTCACCCCAACCCACCAAGCCACATCACGACAATGAGCCCCATCGAGAAACCAGCGGACTTATGCACCCCAAGGTCGACAACCTACCAGAAAAAGGAACAGCCACATGCAGGACCCGTGGGGTCAAACTCCATTCTGGGGGCAGGAGATGAACTGACTTGCAGCAACATCATAAGCCTGTACCTAAAATGCATAATTCCTCCTCTGGTATGACTAATGGTGGGGGGCAACCCAGCGGTATTATTGTTTTACTACTGCATCACTCATTATTTATTATAGTATTCTACTTAATTTCCTGCAGTGAACTCAAAAGCATAATGTCGGGGCGGAGCCTGACCGCTGAACAGATCAGACGTGTCTCGTCTGAGCTCCAGGATCTGGGCCAGAGAATCGGAGCCAACTCAGTGCCACAAGCAGCCACCAACCCAAATCGGCCCCCATACTGCCCACAAGATGGGGACACACAAGATGATACCACTCACGGTCTGGTGCGGCACCGGAGTAACCCGACCAAGGCCTGGGGCCTACGAGAGCTTGAGCCGGGGAGAGACGGCCGCTTCCCCGGGTCTTTGAACGGCGTCCTGCGATCCCCCCCCCCTTTGGACCGGTGGGGGTTATCCCGGTCCCCACGGGCGACCACCAATGAAGTCTGCCGAGCCCAAACGCCAACAGGGCCACAGAGCACAACCCGGACAGAGCGCTCCAAAATGGCAGACAGCCTGCAACCACATGGACAAATAAAGAATGACTCACCGAGTCCTGCAGGGACCATCAAATGGAAGAACCGGCTAGCAGTTCGCACAGGCTCCCAGAATAAACCAGCAACCTACCCTAAGTTGCAAAAAACACCGGCAAGAAGCCGCATGTCGAAAGACAAAGAGCGAGAAACAAGGGAATTCTCCCCGGACGTCTGTAGCACACATACCATGCAACCTTATCGTACAAGCCCTCCCAGACTGCAGCCGCCCAGAGGCTTCAACCTCAAACTTCTGCTTCAGAAGCGGCGAACCCGAAAGCACAGGAGGAAACGCCACGCTGAGATCCATGACAGCCCCTACGCTGCCTCCAAAGAAAGCACTCAAACAACGAGCCGCAGAAGCAGACCCCCAGGAGTGCCCACGGCTACGAGAATATATGCCCACTACAGAGGCTAGTCACCGTTTTTTCTGGACGCTGCTCCAATCCTGCACATACTGAAACAGACGGTACCCACAGACCCACACACACCAGGACTTAAACAGCAACCAACCAGCACAAAAATAGGCAGAGAGAAACACATACACGCAAACCAAGACACTACTCAAGGCAGACACACACTACCGCAGACAGCTACAATACACACAAGCCCTGACAAACTCACCTGATACTAACCAAGCAGACTAACATCACTGAACTCCACACACTCCAAGGTGGCACCCGAGGCAGACCAAGCCAGAGTTAAACCACTTCGCCCAAACGACACACTAGCGACTGTACAATCATATGATTAGAACCTGTATATGTTTAACTATATGCCAGGCAAACCTCAGCGAAACAAACCGTAATCTTAAGTATACCTGTGTTTATGCACCAATTGTTAAAACTGACAATACTAGCGACGAATATAGCGGGAGCACCACATGCTTAAGCTTAATACTCTACCATTATCATTATAAAAATTGTGCAGACATTAAATGTGCCATATGTGAAATGTATGTTGAAATTGTTCACGTGACTGCTATTGTGGCACCACGGCTCATTTGTGAAATCTTGCACACAAAAAATAAAGAATTAAAAAAAAAAAAGGCATAATGTCTCACTCTGTTATGTCTCACTGTTGCTTTCTTATTAGACCAGCCTGTCACAGCACACATGGGCATTAACCATCAGCTTATCCTCCACTACGTCCCTAGACATGTTGAACAAGCCTGTTACCTATATGTTCAGTATTATTATTTTATTTTAGAATTTGTGCTGATTCAGCGAATTGTTCAGCTTGTGATTTTAAGCAGCGCACAGACAAGATGTGCTTTAGCTAAGCATGCGACCCCATAATACTTCAATAATGCCAGCTTGTTTATGCTAAATGAATAACTTGCCTCTCTTATCTCTTAGCTGACATGTTGGTTCCACTCTTGACAAATCTACATTAACATATAAAAGGTGCAATGTTATATTATGCCAAACAAATGTCTCTAATATGTTGACCATTACGCTTGCAATCGCTGTTGTGGCATTGTTTGTTGCTATGTACTTTTCTTGCACGATAAAATAAAGAATTATAAAAAAAAAAAATGTACATATGCTCCTAAATTCTGTTTACATATGACAGAAATATTATAATAGACTGTAAAGTGAATGCCCCCTTCCAAGTTAATGTGCTTCTTTTTATACTGATCATTAGGATAAATCATTGCATGCCCACAAGTTTAATATTAATTTTTCGTATCACTAAATGTGGTGGAATCTCGGTAAAAATAAATTTAGTAGGCCGAGATTACCACGTGGCATGTGTACGTGCATATGCTGACGTATCGATCAGTTGGTTGCACGAGGCAAGATACGATCAGTAGTGTACGGAGCATGTGCAAGAATACAGGATATAGTATTCCCCCTCCTCCATTGTGCTGGACAAGCCATGCGGTCAAACAGGAAGTTAATTCTTATTTGTGTTGATTGGTCAAGGGAATGTGCGGGTGGAGCTTAATATGGGAGGAGTTATATGCCTATATAAGGAGCCTGCACTATTGTCCGGGGCTCAGAACTTGCTGTATTTTGGTGACATTAGTCCCTCTGAGTCCCGATCGGTGATCCAATAAAGAATCTCTTCCTTCCTGAAGAAACCTGTGTCCATCTCTCTGTGCTTGGCTTCCGTCAGTTTCTCCGGTATCATTTGGTGCATTGGCCGGGAAGCTCATCGTTCTACGGTAGCTGAGAGGCAGAGGCGTGAGACGGTCTATCTTTGCCCACGTTCTCTACGGCTGCACCCCTGAACTTCTGCGTGGACCTCCCTTCGTCTCGGCGCCACTGGTCTGTTGTCCAGGAGATCATCGGCCTCTACGTGAGAAGTGCTGGGGTGTCCCCGTCGATGAGTGTGAACTCAGGTTCAGGAACGAGGAGGTAAGACAACTGCTGTTTTAGACGGCAGGACCCGCTAGGGGTATACCGATTGTGCGGTAGGCCCAAAGGGGTTTTTGAATCTGTATCTGTCCCCCTCTGTCGGAGGGAAGGAGCGAAGGCGCACCGCTCGATCGAACGCTCTTTAGTCAGACCGTTTGATTTGGTTAGTCAGGCGGGGTTCTGGTGTAAGATAGCCCTAGCCGGACACCGGTGTCTTGTCTAGACTAGCGTTCTAGGGTGTATATTTTGTTCGCTAGGTCGGAGGGACCGGGAGACTAAGCGGCGTCTGTGTAAATCCGGTTCGCTAGTTCTCATCCTATCTGGGCTAAGTGGGAAGGCGTGTAAATTTGGAACCCACTAGACTTTTGATAGCGCGACTAAGAGGCGTCTGTGTAAATTCGGTTCTCTAGCTCGCTATATATGTGGTGATTGGGCAGTGTGGCTAACCAAAACGTATGTAGATTGTTTTTAGGTAGTCCATTCAAGGTACTGGCCAATAGTTTAGTTGGGAATTGTAAATGTGTTAAAGATTGTTAGTAAAGTGTATATCTTGTTAGATAGCGCGAGCTCAGCCGTCTAGCGAGAGTGTTAATAGTGTGTTGCTGTATTATAGTGCACGGTACCATAACCCTGTATATTTACTGACATTGTATAATAAGTACTAATCATTGTCGTCCATTGCATGTATTAACACCATAACCACTAATAATTGTATTGTGACCTTAACTTGTGCTTTGACCTATGCTAACCGTACTGTAACCGCTATTTGTAAAAGACGATGTTACTGGGGTGTGTTATAGACGGGTAATTCGTATATAGAGAATTATAGCGTGGGTGACTGTATAGTTACGCCAAAGGGCATAATATTGATTATATAGTGACTGGTGTAACAGCTGTGTGTGTACGGGAATTCCCTGAGTGTTTATTGTTATTGTGTACGTTTCACTTGGTAACCGTACCACGTGGTGCTGTTGCCAGAGGAAACGGGTGTGACTGTTGAATAGTACGCGTGTATAGTAATCGTTGTCGACGACGTTCCATTGTTAAATATGGGTGCGTCGCAGTCAACGATTCCGGATCCCTTAGGATGTATGGTTAAGAATTTTAAAAAGGGATTCAAAGTTTGTGATTTTGGGGTAAAGATGTCTCCTGTACGTTTGGTCACTTTGTGCACTAGGGAGTGGCCTACTCTGGTTGCGGCATGGCCGCCACGTGGCAGTTTGGATCCAACTCTGGTACAGCGCTTACACGTGGCTGTATCAGGTAGGCCTGAACTTTACGGCCAGTTTCCTTATATTGATTGTTGGAGACAGGCCGTAAATGACTCGCCAAAATGGCTCCGGACATGCCACGAGGAGCAATGTCGCCTCATGGTAGCTAGGACTTGTTCGTCCACTAGGGCTGGTGTTAGGCCCATTTTGGACACGCCCCCTGAGTCCGAGATCCCTTTGCCGCCCCCTTACTTTCCGTTAAGAGGAAGTGACGCAAACGCAGGAAGTTCTGCAACCCTTCCCTCACTACCCCCTTCCACTTCCGCTTCCTCCTCTAGTGCAGGATCCACCCCCCCTCGTACTAAATCTCCCCTTCCGGAACCTGAACCCATCCCCATTAGAAACGAATATCCTGATTTGGCGCCACTTCAGACTTCCGGTCAAGCTTCATCTAGCTCGGCCCGAAGTGTTCTATTTACCACCTTTTCCCAAAACCAACCTCCCACATCCCCATACCCTATCTCTCCCCGACCGGAACCCATGACCGACGCCTCCCTACGTAGCCCTATCCAAACCCGACAGTTGACTGGTGCCCAACAATTAAAGCATTATCAGATGCCTCTTCGCCTAAATCCCGGGTCAGCCTATATTAATGCCGCAGGCCAAATGGCACAAGCTGACCCTGTCTTCGTATATGTTCCCTTCACTACAACCGATCTTTTAAACTGGAAGACCCACAATTCCTCGTATACTGAAAAACCACAAGCTATGACTGATCTGTTCACCTCAATAGTACAGACGCATAATCCGACATGGGCTGATTGCCAGCAGTTACTAATGACTTTATTTAACAATGAGGAAAGGACAAGAATAAATCAAGCAGCCATTAAAGCATTAGAAGATAGAGCCCGTGCTTTGAACCAAGCCAATCCAGCAGCATGGGCCGCGACACACTATCCCAACACCGATCCCGATTGGAACGTAAATGGTGCTGATATGGTTCAACTCAGAGCCTATAGAGACGCTATAATTGCTGGCATGAAAGCCGGAGGAAAGAAAGCCATTAACATGTCGAAGACAGTTGAGGTGATCCAGAAAAGCGATGAAGCGCCCAGTGTCTTTTATGACCGATTATTGGAGGCGTACCGCTTGTACACCCCCTTTAATCCGGAAGACGCAGACAATTCCCGAATGGTTAACTCCGCCTTTGTCAGCCAAGCATACGGAGATATTAAGCGCAAGCTACAAAAGCTAGAAGGGTTTGCAGGCATGTCCATCACCCAACTAATGGAGGTAGCAAATAAGGTCTATATGAATAGGGATACAGAAAGTAAGAAAGAGGAAGAGCGCAAGATGCGTAAAAAGGCTGATATGCTAGCGGTAGCGATCGCAGGCGTAGATAGACGGGGCCCAGATAGAGGCGATAGTAGATGGAATGAGGAACCTCTAAATAAAAATCAGTGCGCTTACTGTAGGGAAGAAGGGCATTGGAGAAATGAGTGTCCGCGAAGAGAGCAGTACGAGAGGGTCCTACCCAGGGCAGGCTACGGAAACTTTAGAGGCAGAGCGAGAGGTAGAGGAGGCCCCGGAGGGAGTAATGGTTATAGAGGGAATAATGGTAACAGAGGAAGTGTTAGGGAAGACAGATATATTCCAGCAGCGCAAAGGTCCCGCGATAGAGAAGGTAGGGACTTCGTAGGATTGGCTGACACGGTCATGGAGGACTATTGATACCGACCGGGCTCCATCCCCCTTGGTCGAGCGGAGCCTATGGTCGATGTATCAATAGGGGGGAAAAGGAGTGCGTTCATGATCGACACTGGTGCTGAACATTCAGTGGTGACTAATCTGGTTGCTCCTCCATCCGGAAGGACTATTACTGTGATAGGAGCAACTGGAAGAAGTGCTGAAAAACCGGTTCTTAAAAGTCGACTCTGTACATTGGGAGGCCACGTAGTAAAACACCAATTCCTCTATATGCCTGAATGTCCAGTCCAATTGCTGGGACGTGATATGCTATCCAAATTACAAGCGCAGATTACGTTCCTACCAGATGGAACAACATCTTTAAAGTTTAATGGACCTTCAGGTATTATGACTTTATCCATACCAAAGGAAGAAGAGTGGCGACTTTATACAGTGTTGACTAGCCAAAACCCTAGGAGTGATGAGACATTATTTAACATACCAGGAGTTTGGGCAGAGAACAACCCACCAGGACTGGCCCGCAATATTCCACCTATAAAAATTGAACTTAAACATGGGGTTTATCCAGTGAGCCTGAGACAATACCACATTCCGCAGAAGGCTAAGAAGAACATCCAATCCTATCTGGATAAGTTCATACGGTATGGTATCCTAAAATTCTGTACTTCCCCCTGGAACACCCCATTGCTGCCTGTTCAAAAGCCCGGCACAGATGAGTATCGACCTGTGCAGGACTTAAGAGCAGTCAATGATGCGGTTGTTAGTATACATCCAGTTGTACCCAATCCATATAACCTGCTTGCTTTAATTCCGGGCGGGGCTACTTACTTCACAGTTTTAGACCTCAAAGATGCCTTCTTTTGCCTCCGAATTGCCGCAGAAAGTCAATGTATTTTCGCTTTCCAATGGGAGAACGCTGTAACGGGCTCAAAACGCCAAATGACTTGGACAAGACTACCTCAAGGGTTTAAAAATTCACCTACCCTATTTGGTTCAGCCCTAAGTCAAGATCTATTGGATTTCGAGTCCATCCCAGGAGAGTGTGTATTGTTACAATATGTAGATGACTTGTTGATAGCAGCAGTTACAAAAGAAATCTGTCAGCAAGCAACGCACGATCTACTACACATTCTCTGGAAGGCAGGATACAAGGTGTCTAGAAAGAAGGCTCAGTTGTGTTTGCCAACTGTCAAGTATCTGGGATTCCATATCTCTGAAGGTCAAAGAATTATGGGGCCAGAGAGAAAAGAGGCTGTCTGCCAAATACCAGTACCCAAGAATAGAAGACAAGTGCGAGAATTCTTGGGGGCAGCAGGCTTCTGTAGGATATGGATTCCCAGCTATGCGATACTGGCAAAACCTCTGTACGTAGCTATCAAAGGTACAGAGCACGACCCCTTCCTATGGACCCAAGAACAGCAAACGGCATTTGAAGATGTGAAGAAGGCTTTGATGAGTGCCCCAGCATTAGGTCTACCTGATCACACACGACCATTCTACCTGTATGTACACGAGCAAAGAAGAATGGCTGTGGGAGTATTGACACAGTACTTGGGATCATGGCAAAGACCTGTTGCCTATATGTCTAAGCAACTGGATGCAGTGGCCAGCGGACTTCCACCTTGTCTAAGAGCCGTAGCTGCAGCCGCCCTGCTAGTAGCTGAGGCCGATAAACTCACCCTGGGTCAAGAACTTTATGTACGAGTCCCACATGCAGTACAGACGTTGTTGGATTACAAAGGAAATCATTGGTTTAGTAATAGCCGTATGACCAAGTATCAAGCAATGTTGTGTGAAAACCCAAGAGTGCATTTAGAGACTGTAAACACCTTAAATCCAGCTACCCTTTTGCCACAACCTACTGAAAGTCAACATGATTGTTTGGAAGTAATGGATGAAGTATTCTCAAGTAGACCAGATCTTCGTGATTTTCCCATCCAGAACCCCGATGTTCAATATTATACCGACGGCAGTAGTTATGTGAAAGAAGGGATCCGCTATGCAGGATATGCAGTAACAACAATAGACAAGGTGATAGAAGCTCGGCCACTGGCAAAAGGAACATCAGCACAAAAGGCAGAACTGATAGCACTGACACGAGCGTTACAATTGGCTGAAGGTTTAAGAGTGAATATCTATACGGACTCTAAGTATGCGTTTTTAACCACTCATGCCCACGGAGCTTTGTATAAAGAAAGAGGACTACTGAATTCAGAAGGCAAAGAAATCAAGTACGCAGCTGAAATCCTACAACTATTGGAAGCAGTGTGGGAGCCGAAAGAAGTCGGTATCATACATTGTCGAGCGCATCTAAGAGGAGATGGTGATGTAACCAAGGGAAATCGGATGGCAGATAGTGCAGCTAAGCGTGCTGCTGAATCAGGAAGACAGGAGTATGTAGGGCATATAGCTGCTCTTATACCAACTCCACTGTCCCAATGGACTCCAGTTTATACAGCTCAAGAAGAGGAGTGGTTAAAGACTGAACCGGGAAAGTATCTGGAGAACAAGTGGTATCAGCTAGAAGATGGAAGAATAGTTATACCAGCATCACTAGCAGTAGAAATTGTCCAAAACTATCATAACGGGACACATTCTGGGAGAGACAGTACTGAAGAATCTCTCAGAAAACATTTCTACATACCAAGATTGTCCAACTTGACTCAGGCCATTGTACGTAGATGTGTAACGTGTGCTAAAAATAATGCAAGGCAAGGACCAGTAAAGCCACCAGGAGTCCAGTTTATGGGGGGACTCCCCATGTCCGATCTACAAATAGACTTTACAGTGATGCCTAAATCGGGTGGACATCGTTACCTGTTGGTAATTGTGTGCACCTATTCAGGCTGGGTAGAAGCATGTCCTACTCGTACAGAGAAAGCAGGAGAAGTTGTGAGATTCCTGCTACGAGAAATAATACCCCGATATGGACTACCCTGTTCTATAGGATCGGACAATGGTCCAGCTTTTGTTCACCAGTGCCTACAACAACTGACTCATATGCTTGGTATAAAGTGGAGGCTTCATACTGCATATAGACCCCAGAGTTCTGGTAAGGTAGAGAGAATGAACAGAACGATAAAGAACCAGTTGGCTAAAATGTGTCAGGAAACCCAACTTAAGTGGAACGTTCTCTTACCTATAGCTCTATTGCGAATCCGCAGTACCCCTACCAGAAGGATGGGCCTCTCTCCTTTTGAAATTATGTATGGGCGACCACCTCCCGTACTTGGTAACTTAAGGGGGGACTTGAGTCAGTTGGGAGAAGGAATTACTCGGCAGCAGGTTGTAGAGTTGGGTAAGACTATGGAGGAGGTACAGAAATGGGTACAAGATAGATTACCTGTGAATATTTATCCCCCTGTTCATAGTTATCATCCAGGAGATCAAGTGTGGATTAAAGAGTGGAATAATGTACCGTTAGGGCCCAAGTGGAGAGGTCCTTATGTTGTTCTTTTGTCTACCCCTACAGCGATAAAAGTAGCAGAAGTGACTCCGTGGATACATCACTCCAGGGTTAAGCCAGCAGCAGTCGATTCTTGGCAAGTTACAGCAGATCCAGAGAATCCCTGCAAGATCCGGTTGAAACGCACTACTCAGTCGGAGTAACGAGGAATCGTGTGGATTACAAATCTTATTGTTACAGGTAGTGAGTGTTTAGACGGCCATAATAAAGCTGTCCGCTCACCAACATATAGTGTATAAGCCAGGAAAGTCTCGAAGGGACACCTGTGAAGATGAGCAGAACTCCATTCCCTGCAGCCCCTCACATCCTGGAAGCTGAGGCGCCATCGCACGGACGAAGACTGAGGATGACGGCGAAAGATGTGCTATTGATAGTGTTTATTTATATGTGTTTTTATATTCAGGAAGGTAGAGGTACCGACACTCCTAGCTGTGAGGTATGCATTAAGACTACGAGAACAGGTAACCATATTTCCCAAACCCTAATCTGGCATTCACAATACGAGTGTAAAGGAGATGTATCGAGATGTAGATACTTAAATATAGACTATAGTGTGTGCCATTTAGGAATAGGAGAACCTAAGTGCTTCAGTCCGGAGTATCAACCTCGTACAATTTGGTTGACTCTCAGGAATGGAGATCCTCAGGGAACCCTAATTAATAAGACGGTGTTAGAATCCGTACATTCTTCGGGTGTTCTGCTATTTGATGCGTGTAAAGCGATATCGAGTGGTAGAAAGCCGTGGAATGTATGTGGGGATCTTAGATGGGAGAGGACGTATGGGTCTAATGATAAATATATTTGTCCCAGTAGTAAAAATAAATATGTAAGTCCTAGATGCCCAAATAAAGACTATAACTTTTGTCCATATTGGTCTTGTGTGGGGTGGGCGACTTGGGGACAGACAGTAGACAAAGACATGATAGTGACTAAGTTGCCGACTAGCCCATATTGTAAGTCTATGGAATGTAATCCCATCCATATACTTATTAATAACCCCGACAAGTTCTTAGACAAATATGGCAATTTATTTGGGTTTCAAATATACGGGACGGGTTTAGATCCTGGGACATTATTGTTTATAGGGATAGAGACTGATACGGTATCCTCCCAGACTCATCAAGTATACCATTCCTTTTATGAAGAGATGAGTATAGATAACAAGATCCCCCATAACGCTAAGAACCTGTTCATCGATTTAGCTGAAAGTATTGCCGGTAGTCTTAATGTTACCAACTGCTATGTGTGTGGAGGTACTAACATGGGAGACCAATGGCCTTGGGAAGCAAAGGAGGTAATGTCCGGTTCTGAGGCAGTTGACCAACTAATATCTACACAAGCCGATTACCATATGAGTGTTAGAGGTAAATCTGAGTGGAGATTAAAGACCTCCATCATAGGTTATGTATGCATAGCAAGGAAAGGAATAATGTATAACACTTCTGTAGGAGAGTTAACTTGTCTAGGGCAAAAAGCTTATGATGATGATACAAAGAATACAACTTGGTGGTCGGCTTCAAATGTCTCAGAACCATCTAACCCGTTTGCTAGATATGCCAATTTAAAGGACGTATGGTTTGATCTATCCATCACATC
This sequence comes from Pelobates fuscus, assembly GCF_036172605.1. NCBI lineage: Eukaryota > Metazoa > Chordata > Amphibia > Anura > Pelobatidae > Pelobates > Pelobates fuscus. The sequence goes on from NC_086321.1 coordinate 86,343,733, forward strand.
TACCTGGAGAGCCCCAGCAAATTTGTACTGGATCTGTGGTAAGAAAGCCTATTCGGAGTTGCCACAGGACTGGGAAGGGGCATGTGTGTTGGGTATGCTCAAACCATCCTTCTTCTTGTTACCAATTGAAACAGGTGAGACTTTAGGTGTTAAAGTGTATGATGTGAATCATAGGAAGAAAAGGGGACCCATAGAGATAGGCACCTGGGAAGATAATGAATGGCCTCCCCAGCGTATCATAGATTATTATGGGCCAGCCACGTGGGCTGAGGATGGTACCTTTGGTTACAGAACCCCTATTTATATGCTCAACCGCATTATAAGGTTACAGGCGGTGGTTGAGATTATCACTAATGAAACATCCCAGGCGCTCAATCTTCTAGCGAAGCATAACACCAGGATGAGGACCGCAGTCTACCAAAATAGATTAGCCTTGGATTACCTTTTGGCAGTAGAGGGAGGTGTATGTGGGAAGTTTAACCTAAGCAATTGCTGTCTTCAAATAGATGACGAAGGGCAAGCAATAGCTGAGCTTACTAGCCATATGGTTAAACTAGCGCATGTGCCTACTCAGGTATGGAAAGGGTACAATCCAAGTAGTTGGTTTGGTAGCTGGTATGAGTGGTTCGGAGGGCTTAAGGCAGTGGTAGGTGGAGTCCTACTGATTTTAATGTTGTGTCTACTCCTGCCGTGTCTTATACCCTTAGTAGTTAGGTCTGTGCAAAGCCTGATAGGAACTATAGCAGAGAGGAAGGCTGCTGCACAGATAATGGCCATATATAAGTATAAGGCTCTAGATCAGGGAGAAACTGTGCAGGAAGATGAGTGTTGAAAAGATTCACATCATAAGATAAGTCTGGTCTGGTTCAAGGTAACTTGTGGTGTAAGCAAACCAAGGTTATGTGATGCCTCAAGTAATTGTAAAATATCAAGAGGCATCAAAGGGGGGAATGTGGTGGAATCTCGGTAAAAATAAATTTAGTAGGCCGAGATTACCACGTGGCATGTGTACGTGCATATGCTGACGTATCGATCAGTTGGTTGCACGAGGCAAGATACGATCAGTAGTGTACGGAGCATGTGCAAGAATACAGGATATAGTATCCCCCCTCCTCCATTGTGCTGGACAAGCCATGCGGTCAAACAGGAAGTTAATTCTTATTTGTGTTGATTGGTCAAGGGAATGTGCGGGTGGAGCTTAATATGGGAGGAGTTATATGCCTATATAAGGAGCCTGCACTATTGTCCGGGGCTCAGAACTTGCTGTATTTTGGTGACATTAGTCCCTCTGAGTCCCGATCGGTGATCCAATAAAGAATCTCTTCCTTCCTGAAGAAACCTGTGTCCATCTCTCTGTGCTTGGCTTCCGTCAGTTTCTCCGGTATCATAACCATTTAGGAAACAATCCAAGCACCATAACTACTACAGAACGCTGCAGTAGTTATAGTACCACAAATACCCTTATGTCCCCCAATGTAACTAGTCAATCTGTTTTATAACATACCTAAAGGCACAACTCCTCACCTCCAATAAATCCAAAAGAGAGCAGTAAGCTGCTACTAAGCCCTTCAGTGCAGCTCTAGTATAAAAACTATGAATGTTAGCTGATCACTCTCACCAATGAGCTAAGTCCTGTATTGCTGGCAATCTAGGGAGCAGTGGAATCTCTCTGATAGTCTACAAGTATGTGTAAAACATGTCAAATAATTTTATGGGATATAAAGATGCACAACAAATATATAAGTGGACGCCCTGCATGTAGGGAATTTAATTAATGATTGTAGAAAGCTCTCTCTGACAAGGTTATTCACTAAGGTGTGAATTGTGGATTATTGAATAACCCTGTCAATGGTACTTGCACCAACAGATGAAAAAAATGCACCTAATTGTATTCTCCTCAAGATGAAAAATAAATAAATACAAAACAAAATGACAATGGTGTAATGCAGCTCTGGTGTAATTTTTCATAAAAATAAAATCTTTGTGAAACTCTCAAAAATGTATTGTCTTTGGGGGGTGGGGCCTGACTGCTCCTCAGAGAAATCGTAATTTCGCCACTTTTTAATGACAAAGTGAGCACTTTAAGCCTTTAACTTGCTAAATATGCTGGGGAAGACGTAGTCCATCGCTTGCTTGAATTGAGCTCTAATTTATATACCAGCGTTCAGGTTGCCTGTGTATCTGCGGCCTGCTGGCGCACTCAGGAGAGCAGAGACCGCCAATCCTTTGTCCCTTACTACTGCTAAGCCTAAACCACTTCACTGGCCCACACCCAACTGGTCCGCATTAATCAAATGTTTCTGCCTTAAGCCTTAACCCCTGTGGGCATCCTGTTCTGAGCTCCTTTGGAATTTAGTTGACCACACACAGGCTAGCTTATAATGTTTTCAGTGCCATGATACTGCATGAAGCACTTATTTTTTGTTTACTCATGTTTACCTATGTTTTATTCACTGAAATTCCAACACATTTAAAATATATCATAAGACAATATATTTCCTCTGCTTGATAAAATGTGACAAAAGGGAGAGACAAAACTCATTGTGAGACAACATTTTTGGAGACTATGTTTGCACATCTGCGATAGTACATCAGTGACCTCGTCTCCTGGCGGATGAAGTGATAGGTACAGAAGAAATAAGATGGTGAAACCCATGAGGGCAGCACCAGGTAAATATATCTAACCTTCGCTGCACTCCTGGGCCACCATTCACCAAGATAGATTACCATCTGAACATGCACATGCAAGAAAATGGAATCGCATAACCCTTTGTAACTTCCTCTAATAATGAGCACACATTTGACAGTTACAGTCCTTGTGTCTCTTATTATCAGTTCAGTAATTGGTAAGTAAATCTATTGGTGTGTTTGAGTTTGTGTGTATTTGTAACATAAACTCCATGCATCTTGTCATTGGTATGAAAAGAGATCCTGTATAAGTCTGTGTTGTAAAATTAAACTTTGGGGGGTTGTTTGTTTCTTTGTTTCCTGTAGTCTTGTCGCTGTCTGAATGGTGTAAACAACTGTGCAAGTTTGCAAAAACTTTGTTTTACACTTACTACTCCCCACTTCCATCTAACAGCTGACCAAAGTGAAGGATGGTGTTGACAGCATATTGTTGTCAAGTTTTGTTTTTTAATCTTTCAGATGCTTTGTATATAATATAATTATGCCATCCTCTGTTTATATATGATTCTGTGTTACATATCTCCTTATAATAAAACATTATTTAAAATGTAAAAAGATGACAAGGTATTTAAAAACCTTAATCTCAAACCAATCACTATTTCTCCACTGTGAAATGAGGACTCAAGTGAGGACTTTTCCATTTCACCTTGTTACATAGGAAGGTGTTTTGAAACAAATTAAAATGACAGGCTTGAGGAAACCCTAGTTAGTAACCACTTATGGAAACACTTAGTATTAGATATATGAGGCTCCTTTGGTCCAAAATGTGGACCAGGGGGCGGAGCCTAGCATCCAGGCAGAGTGGTTGTGCTGAACCTCAGCTCCAGCTTCACTCTGCACTTTTCGGGGGTAATCCCCCAACAAATCGGCGCAATCGCACACTGGAGAGGAGCTACCATGAAGGGGACACCCGGGGGTATCACCTGATACCAAAATCAAGCCTGTAACCCCCTGGGAACCCGACAATCTGCACTGAGGCCTACCGGAGATCGGGCAGCGGGGAGACGGCCGCTCCCCATGCTGACTGACCTGGACATGGACCCCTCGAGATTGTCACCTCCTACCCCCACCCCTCCCTCTGAACCGATGGGGGTCATCTCGGTCCACATCAAGCTACTGGAGTGGCAGTAATGAGCCAACCATACAACTCGACGAACCGCAACGCCAGAGCAGCCGCTCTTTCTCCGCTCCCCGTGGGCACGGTCTAGCTTGCACTTATCTGGCAGGGAGTGCAGGTTCGCTTGAGTTGCTTGCAGCCGTTTTCCTAGCCTGTGCCAGAATCGGGCAAAAGCAGCATCTATTCGCCGCTGGATGTTGCTGTGATCCTCCGTCTCAGGTAGGCATTTTGGCTCGCTTGGTGTGCGTGTCGCCACCATTTTGGGTGCGCCATGTGCTCACTGTGTGCCAGACATGCCATTACTTCCTTTTGCACAATTGAGTACAGGTTTGGGATTGCCTTTTGTGCAAAGAAATTTTTGGCCGGGTACCTTCCACTGCGGTATCCCAATAGCCACAAATTTTTTGAACGCCTCAGACTCCACCAGCTTGTATGGTAAAAGCTGGCGGGCTAATAGTTCAGACAAGCCAGCTGTCAGACGCTGGGCAAGGGGGTGACTTTCTGACATTAGCTTCTTACGCTCAAAAATGTCCTTGACAGACACCTGACTGTGGGCAGATGAGCGGGAACTGCTCAAGGCGAGAGACGGAGTGGCGGATGGTTGAGAGGGGGCAAGGAGGACAGCAGTGGTTGACGTGGCTGAAGATGCTGGACCAGGAGGAGGATGGCGGCTTTGAGTTTGTGTGCTGCTTGTACTCATGTGTTGATCCCATAGGTGTTTGTGATGTGCGATCATGTGCCTACGCAAAGCAGTTGTACCTAGGTGGGTGTTGGACTTCCCACGACTCAGTTTCTTTTGGCACAGGTTGCAAATGGCATCACTGTTGTCAGAGGCAGACACACAAAAAAAAATGCCACACTGCTGAGCTCTGCAATGACGGCATTCTGGTGGTGGACACAGCATGCGTTGATTGGCGTGCTGTCGGGCTGACCCCGGGTGCCGATGCATGATGTCTGACTGTGCCACTAGCTCCTTGCGACGACCTCCCCCTGCTTCCAACTCGTCTCCTCCTCCTCCTCTCTGTCTCTCCATCTGAACTTTCGCCCTGTTCTTCTTCTTGCCGAGCGGGCACCCACGTTACATCCATGAACGCATCGTCATCATCAACCGCTTCACTTGTATCTGACAACTCAGCAAAGGAAGCAGCAGCGGGTACAACATCATCATCATCACACCGTACGTCCATGTGTGTAATGCTGCCTGCCTGAGACATATCCCTGTTATCTACATCCTCTGGCAATAATGGTTGCGCATCACTCATTTCGGATGTGTAAATAACTCCTCTGACATACCAAGTGAAGCGGCTGTGGTGCTAGTGTTGGTGGTGGCGGCAGGCGGGTGAGTGGTATCTTGAGAGGTGCCCGAAGCTAAGCGGAAGGAGGATGGTGCGTCAAGGTTCCGAGCGGAAGCTGTAGAAGATTGGGTGTCCTGTGTTAGCCAGTCAACTATGTCCTCAGAACTTTTCAAGTTCAGGGTACGTGGCCTCTGAAAACTGGGCATTATTCTAGGGCAAAAGGGAATCACAGCACCACGACCACGATGGCCCCTGGGGGGTGGCCTGCCTCTTCCTGTCATTTTTTTTTGGATTAGTGGTACTATGCGTGCAAGCTACTGTGAGACCAGATATGAGTGGCAATGTGCACTGGCAGAGGTTGGCAGAGTACACGCTGTAGGCCTGACACCCGCTTGAAGACAACTAACTGCTATTCAATCTATAACAGTGGAAAAAGTTGTTTCTTTTTAAAGGCACACTATTGTGACACCAGATATGAGTGGCAAAGTGCACTTGCAGAGGTTGGCATGGTACAAGCTGAAGGCCTGACACCCAGACGCTTGCAGACAACTAACTGCTATTCAATCTATTACAGTGAAAAAAAACGTTTTGTTTTTAAATGCAAGCTTAAGCTATTGTGACACCAGATATGAGTGGTGGCACTGGGCAAGTGGGCACAGTATCCACTGTGAGCCTGACACAGAAGCTGGCAGGCAGGCAACTGCAATTACATTACACAGAAAGAAAAAAAAGCAGACTGATGTTCTAGCCCTAAAAAGGGCTTTTTGGGGTGCTGTCCTTACAGCAGAGATCAGATAAGTCCTTCAGGACTGTAGTGGACACTGAATACCCTAGCCTAGCTATCAATTTCCCTATCAAATGAGCAGCAGCTACACTTTCCCTCCTCTATCTTAGAATGCAGATTCAGAATGAATCTAAAATGGATGCTGTACAGGAGGTGGGAGGGTCTGGAAGGGAGGGTCTGCTGCTAATTTGCTGGAATGTGTCTGCTGACCGTGAGGCACAGGGTCAAAGTTTACTCAATGATGACGAATAGGGGGCGGATCGAACCGTGCATGTGTTCGCCCGCCATGGCGAATGCGAACACGCTATGTTCGCCAGGAACTATTCGCTAGCGAACAGTTCGGTACATCACTATTCAGGAAATGTAATTTCTCCAAGTTAACGAAGTACTGACCCTATACTGTAAAATGTTCTTGCATTTCCCTCTTTTATTTTGTATCCCATCTCGTATGTCTCAATAAAAGAAAGATTGACAAAAAAAAAAAACATGGACCAGTGATTGGGCAAGTGACCTGCACACATTATCTTTTTCCCTCCATCCCACTAAATCAAAGGATGCCAAGAATGGATATATAGTATAATTTTCCACAAATTCTCTTTAAAACAACTGGGTGTCTGGTCCTAAACTTGACTACCTTTTAATACAGGGGACATATATACTATGGCTAACTGCTAGAAGGAGATTTGAAATACACAACAAGGGGGCGGACAAGCAGAGCAGACGTGTATGTCCTGAGCTCCTGCAAATTGGGCTGAATTTAAGTCTTTAACCCCGGTAAACAAGTGACTTTAACACAATAACGAGAACCACAATACTGAGGGGGATCCAGCAAAGCGACCTAAAGCCTAAGCAAAGCCTAATACCCACCGGGAACCGGCGATCCACTACTGCAACCTGCTATAACGGAGCAGAGGAGAGGCGGACGATCTCCCTGCTCACAAGCAACACAAACGTTTGGAACTGCTTCTACCCTCCCCCCCCCCTTGGACCAGCGGGGGTTATCCCGGTCCCCACTGGACTATTTAAGGGGCCACCACTGCACTTACCTTATAATCCACACTGAGGCCCAGATCTACAGGCCTCACCGCTAACACACTCGGAGCAAAGCAACCTGAATTAAGATGGAGGTGGCGACTTACCCTCAAAACGATACCAGCGTGCAATCAGAACTGTTCCCTTGTTGCCACATAGAGCGACTCCTACAACGAATTGATGAGCACTTTAGGCACTTCTGGAGAGCTCTGGGGCACCAGGTAGAACAGCTGCAGCCCCAACCACGTGCGAAGGCGCGGAGGGGTGCAAACCAGGGAGCGCAGGAGACCCCCTTGGGCCTAGTTGCTCCGGCCACTGGCCTACCTGGGCTGAGGGCCACCAAGGGCTCGACCCTAAGACATCGCCCACATAGACGGAGGGTTCACCGCCATTGGCGTCGACGCACCATCGGAACCCACCTGGGAGGGACCCGGCCCATCCGGACTGCCGGGTCCATGGCAAGAAGATGTCGGCCTCATCACCGGCCCGGGGCTGGAGGGCATGGTTGCCTCGCTCCCAACGGGCCGCTACCTCTGCGCACTACCTCACTGCAGCTATCACCGACTCGGAAAGGGGCTGGAGGTGGAGATATGCAGCACACTCGAATTGCAGCAGAGCTTCCCCAGTTAGATCCCGCAACCAGTCCCGAGCAGAGCCCAGACAGGGTATTGGGTGAAGAGCCGCTACACAAGGGACAGCCTGATTCATAGGTGCCGACCGCTAACTACTTCAGCCGATGACCAGTACCCGCACTTGAGCCCAAATCTGCAAAATAATGACCTAGGAGCTCCTGGGCACGCACACTGGACTTCCACAATAGTGAGAGCCTCGTATGAACTAACTAATTACCTGCAGCCTCATGCCTAAATGCTAGAATGTACAAGGGCCTTGATAACTGGGTCCCAGTGGTTACAGCGCCCGCTGGCTTTAATCTGCGCAATATCTACGCGTAAACAGTTCCAGCCTTAAGATTACATGCATGTTTATTGTATTCCATTGCAGTACCGCATCCCTTAAACACTTGTTTTTGACCCATTCATATTGCGGGTATGATATTTTGCCTAATACATAATCCCAATGGAAATGCACGGTATATAAGATTTCGTGTTTAACATGTATGTTTATATCCAGCATGTTGACCTAGCCTATTATTTAGCACCTACTATATTCGATCAGCATGTCTAGATTTATATGTTGCATGTTAACCTGGCAAGAACAGGAACAATTCTAATTGACTGCACTGCTTTGGTTCAACTAACATCACTCAATCCTGAACCTCTTTCCTGATATGCATCTAACTTATTGTACCTACCAGCTATGCATGCCTGCATAGCCTGTTGTCATTTTTTTTTTTTGTTATTATTATCATTATCTACATGAAAACTGTGCAGACTCACTAAATGCCATGCTAGTGTAAAAAAGGGGAAGGAGAAAGAGAAAAGAAAATGCAAAACGATTGGTAGGTTGTGGCTATAAAAAATTGTGACTAGTAAATCTCAACACTCTATATCACGGTTCTTCTGATTTAGCAAAGCTGCTGATTTAGCGCAGATTAAGATAGTCACTTTAACTGGAAAAGGCAACCGATGTTAACTCCTGTTATGTTTCTACATTTATATACAAAAAATGTGCATTGCTCAAACGCCATTATTGTAAGATCAATGTGCTATGTTGATGCTTGCGAATGCTATTGTGGCAGAGTGAGCTGTTTTGTCTACTTATGCACTCAAAAATAAAGAATTAAAAAAAAAAAAGAAATACACAACAACCCTTGAAATATACAGTTTGAGTTCAATTAATATTCACTGACTTACATGTTGGGATTTTTGTTTGGAATCAATTGTATTTCTAGGTAAACATATAGAACAGTTATGCTTTATTTTGTATCTAGTGTAGGTGAAAAAAGATTTGTAGCCCTTACACTGAGAGACCAGGATAAGCAACACAATATTAAAATCCTGATAACTGACCTGTTTGTTTTTAGGTCACTTTGTTAATTGCACTTTTTATGTGATGTGATGACTATACGTCATGTGAATAAAACCTATTTTTTGCATAAACTGGTGTGCTATGGGTCTCTTGTCTTAGGTAAATAGTCCCTATTACGAAGATGGAAGCTCCAATCACATACAGGTGATACTCGAAAAATTAGAATAACTTGCAAAAGTTAATTTATTTCAGTAATGCAACGTAAAAGGGGAAACTAATATATGAGATAGACGCATTACATGCAAGATAGTTCAAGCCGTGATTTATCATAAGTGCAATGATTATGGCTTACAGCTCATGAAAACCCCAAATCCACAATCTAAGTAAATTAGAATATTACATGCAATCAGTAAAACAAGGAGTGTACATAGAACAATATCGGACCTCTGAAAAGTATAAGCATGCATATGGACTCAGTACTTGGTTTGGGCCCCTTTTGCAGCAATTACTGCCTCAATGCGGCGTGGCATGGAAGTTATCAGCCTGTGTTATGGAAGACCAGGATGCTTCAATAGCGGCCTTCAGCTCTTCTGTATTGTTCGTTCTCATGTCTCTCATCTTTCTCTTGGCAACGCCCCATAGATTCTCTATGGGGTTCAGGTCAGGCGAGTTTGCTGGCCAATCATGCACAGTAATCCCACGGTCATTGAACCAAGCTTTGGTGCTTTTGGCAGTGTTGGCAGGTGCCAAGTCCTGCTGGAAAATGAAGTCAGCATCCCCATAAAGCTCGTCTGTGGAAGGAAGCATGAAGTGCTCCAAAATCTCCTGGTAGACGGCTGCGTTGACCCTGGACTTAATGAAGCACAGTGGACCAACACCAGCAGATGACATGGCTCCCCAAATCAACACAGACTGTGGAAACTTCACACTGGACTTCAAGCATCTTGCAGTGTGTGCCTCTCCATTCTTTCTCTAGACTCTGGGTCCTTGGTTTCCAAATGAGATGCAAAAGTTGCTCTCATCCGAAAATAGGACTTTGGACCACTGAGCAACAGACCTGGTCTGTTTTTATTTAGCCCAAGACGCTTCTGACGTTGTTTGTTGTTCAGGAGCGGCTAGACAAGAGGAATACGACATCTGCAGCCCATGTCCTGGATCCGTCTCTGTGTGGTGGCTCTTGATGCACTGACTCCAGCCTCAGTCCACTCCTTGTGAAAGTCCCCAACACTTTTGAATGGCAATTGGGTGCATCCCTCTTGGGTCAGCTGTCAGTCATTGTTCTAAACTCTTTCCTTTGCACCAAGTAGTCAGCATATTGAAAGTGTACAGAGAAGGTAAATGAGAAAGTAAATATTGTTTCTATTTATTCTCTTCATTTGCAATGTTTGCATTGACTTGGCCTGTGTGAACTGGTTTATGGTGACACATGCTAAATATTTAAAACACATTTAAAAAACATGGAGAATGGGGTTTGCCTCACTTTTAGTACTATAAACCACTTTTATTAGTTTTATAAATTTCCCCCACAATTTCAATAATCTTCTTCTGTGTATGATTTCTCTCTTTTAAACTACCAGTTACAAAACACAGAGCTTATAACAATGATTGACATAGAACCAAAATGGAGACAATAGGATAAAAAACTGTGAAATTCTAATTTTATTTTAAGCAAATTTCATTTATATCACTTTTTCCAGGTGCATTTGTCTATATAGAGGTTTAGCGAGCTTCCCCTTTGCATAGATTTGGACACAATATGTTGGACCTGGTGTCCATAATTTTGATACCGATTATTACCTTTTTCCTTCCTATGTGCTTCCATAGGAGGCTTGCGTATAAGCTCCCAGCAGTGAGCTATTGCTGTGTCTATATCTATGCAGGACAGCATACTTACCTTGGTGAGTCTTGAAAAAGTGCTAAGAGAGCAAATAACGTTTAGCCTGTGTAACTGTGTTGTAGCAACTCACCTGGAGTGTTTTTACACTGCATTTGGATGGAAAACATTTTTTAGTATTGATTAATAAAACTTAAAAAAGAAATTCTTTTATGAGACATCAGCAGTGTAGTAATTTGTCTGCAGTAACCAAAGCCAGTACCTGTATTGTTGTTGTATTGTGACTAAGTTATCCTTTTCACCAGAATTGGCTGATATTTTTGCAAGGATGTCTGTCACTTACATGGTATACCTATGGAAATAATATCTGACAGGGATTCCCAATTTGTTTGCTGATTCTGGAGGGCTATTTGAACACAGATTGGTATTAAACTTCATTTCTCGTCAGCTAATCATCATCACTCTCATAGAGCAGCAGAATGTTCTAATCAGAAAGTGGACACTATTGAAGATGTTTCATATATGCGCATCAGGACAATTGGGTTGGCTTGATTCCCTGGGTTGAGTTTGCATATAAACAACATGGTTTGTAATGCCACGCGACATAGTCCTTTTTTTTAAATTACGTTTTTTACTGTTTTTGCATCCACATTTCCTTTATGGGGAATGCCAATGGTTGATGAACACACTGATAGTCTGAAAATACTTGGGAACATGCTCAACACATCCTGACACACAAGTCCAGTCTATACAAGGAATATGATGATAAACATAGGCGTGCTGCTCCTGTTTACCAACCAGGTGATAAGGTCTGGCTAAGCACCAAATATATTTGTTTACAAGATCCTTCCATTAAATTTGATTTGTGGGTCCTTACCTAATTAAACACGGTAATCCTGTAGCGTATCGTTTTCCTCTACCTTCTGCCTTAAGTATTTCCAATATGTTCTATATCCTTGTTAAAACCTCCAACATGTAATAGGTTCACCAGTCATATCTTGCCTCCATCATCTGTTGAGGTTGAGAGCAAAAAAGAATATGAAATACAGTCTTTTCTTGATTGTCGTGTTTTATGAAGTTGGCTGCAATACCTAGTTGATTAAAGGGGTATGGTTCTAAGAAAAGGTACTGGGTTGATTATTCATATGTCGATGCTCCTTGTCTTCCTTCTCGCCCTGTCCCATCAGCCAATTCCGCTGTTCCTTAAGGAATGGTCCTGTCAGGGTACCTGTTGTTTTTATCCCAAGCTAGGACAGAGCTTAGAGACATCCTGCGAGTGGAGGGGGCCTTCTCCATGGTCCCTCTCCTCAGTGATTCCGACACCGGTCGCTGTACCTCCACCCCCTATTATAATGCACGCCTCATTGATGACACTGATTGCGTCTCGGCCTGCCAAAATGTTAGAATATGACAGTAATATGAGCCACACTTTAAAAAGCCGCACTATGAAGTATTACTCTACTGAGAAGGTAGTGGATGCATGGAGTGGTAGAGGTTAACACAGTGAAGGAGTTTAAGCATGCGTAGGATAAGCATAAGGCTACCCTAACTATAAGATAAGGCTAGGGACTAATGAAAGTATTTCGAAAATTGGGCAGACTAGATGGACAGAATGGTTCTTATCTGCCGTCACATTCTATGTTTCTATGTTGCCAGAGCATAGGTAATTGTCCTGTTGTGGTTCTAATTTTGAACCCAATAGCACCTTATATATTTCTTGTGTATTATATCTTGGCATTAACCCACAATTCTACTTTTTATAATCCTTTGACTTGGCTATTGTTAATTTGTTATTCCTGATATCTTGCTTTCCTGACTATGGCTTGCCCTGACTATTCTCTATCCTGGTATACGTTAAGCCCAGCACTCAAAGGTCCATTTGTCCTTGCTATATTACTAAACTTTGCGTGTTGGGTCTCTCGGAATTCCTGACAGAGAGGACCACCCGCTCAGCTACGTGGACTGAGATTGAAATATCTCAGCAGCAGTGTGAATCTGTCAGTGAGTATCATTTTTTTGCAAATTATTTTAGTTACTGATTTGGACTTTATTATAAGAAGTATTGATATTAAATAGCCTTACAGCTTCTGTTGTTTTTTTTATGGGGCTCTCTTCCAGTGGCTGTAGTTTCCTTTTCATTGCAAAGTCTCTACTTGATGCTATATAAAATAATTTTGTACTAAACAAGCAGTGCCACTACCCTAAACAAACAGGTATTTTTACAATATCAAATGTTGTTTGCATGGAATTGGATTTGCTTTGGAAGTGACATTTTAACTTTTGATATTTTCCATTTGAACAGTAGAATTCCATATGACTCTTATCAATATCCATGAAACAATTGTAACACATAATTATAATTATAAGCAGCAACATGCCACTGAAATAGTTATTAAGCGATTATTCACCTGCACTGACCCTGTTAATCACACAAGTACATTCACTAAATGGGTTAATCTAATGGGGACCTAAAAAATAACCTGAAATAATCTTGCAAGTAGTTTGAATAACAATTGGTATAATACTGAATGTGTGCAGTGTACATGTGACCTTAAACTTGCAGTTATCGCAAGGAGGTCTCAATATTTACATTCTCTGTGTCGATAACTGGGTATTGTGCTATCCCTTCACTTATCTGCAGAGTGTGACAAGGATAGATTGCTTTACTATTGCCTTGTTTTATATGGTTTATTGTAACCAATGTTTCAGCTATAAAAAAAAAAATCTTAATATCAGTTTTGCATCTTCCATGTATAATAAGACAAATATGTCTTTAAATAATTTGACAAGTAAGCCACCAATTGTTACACAGATATAATTGTGGATTACTCTAGAATTAGTGATGAAATAATCGTAATTTTAATAATGACTAGAGGCAAATATACTATTCAATGCACCTCCAATAGCAGCAACAATGAACCAATCAAAAAACAGATGCATTTCATAAATAATAAAAAACACTAGTAAGCATAAGCACCTCTTCTTTCTTTGTGCCAAGACAAACAGATTATATTAAAAATAATAAACATCTCAAGAAAAGATGATATAGGAACAAGAGACGCAGGATTTCGGTCAGGAAACAAATAGCAAATAGCATTCATAGAAAAAAAAATCAGTAGATGAATTTCACACTGGAAGAAAAAGAAAAGATATGATAGGACCATGAAAAATCAGAGATGAATCAATCATAAACAAATAGCACGGGAAAAGCAACTCACACCAGTTTCTTTGGAATAAAACAATATAGAAATGCCAATCATGAAAATAGTATGTAAGCTGGTACATCAGATATATTACAATTTATTAAGTCAAATCAAAAGGGTTACATAGTTACATAGTTACATAGCTGAAAAGAGACTTGCGTCCATCAAGTTCAGCCTTCCTCACATTTGTTTTTTGCTGTTGATCCAAAAGAAGACAAAAAAACCCAGTCTGAAGCGCTTCCAATTTTGCAACAAAAATTCTTCTTGACCCCAAAATAGCAGTCAGATGTCAACTTGGATCAAGCAGCTATTACTGCACTAATTAGAAATTATATCCCTGTTAGTGATGTTGCGAACATAACATTTTCGCAAATGTTCACGAACGGGCGAACCGCCATAGACTTCAATGGGCAGGCAAATTTTAAAACCCACAGGGACTCTTTCTGGCCACAATAGTGATGGAAAAGTTGTTTCAAGGGGACTAACACCTGGACGGTGGCATGCCGGAGGAGGATCCATGGCAAAACTCCAATGGAAAATTACATAGTTGATGCAGAGTCTGGTTTTAATCCATAAAGGGCATAAATCACCTAATATTCCTAAATTGTTTGGAATAACGTGCTTTAAAACATCAGGTATGATGTTGTATCGATCAGGTAGTGTAAGGGTTACTCCAGATAGGAATAGTACTACTTAACACACCACTCCTATCAGTTTAATCCCTGTTACGTCCCCTATAAGGGGACGTGTATATAAGGCATCGATTTTAGGAAGCGGGAGATGGAAAAAGATGCTTGGTCGGTCCTCCTACTTCAAATTTGGGGCACTGCGCGTGCAATCTAATGTGCCACCAGATAGGAGTAGTGTGTTAAGTAGTACTATTCCTATTAGTTTAATCCCTGTTACGTCCCCTATCAGGGGACGTGTATATAAGGCATCGATTTTAGGAAGCGGGAGATGGAAAAAGATGCTTGGTCGGTCCTCCCACTTCAAATTTAGGGCACTGCGCATGCAATCTAATGTGCCAGCAGATAAAAGTAGTGTGTTAAGTAGTACTATTCCTATTAGTTTAATCCCTGTTACGTCCCCTATCAGGGGACGTGTATATAAGGCATCGATTTTAGGAAGCGGGAGATGGAAAAAGATGCTTGGTCGGTCCTCCTACTTCAAATTTGGGGCACTGCGCATGCAATCTAATGTGCCACCAGATAGGAGTGGTGTGTTAAGTAGTCCCCCTCATCAGGCCTTTTTTAGTTGAATGTATCACCAACTGTCAGTCCCTTCGGGATCCATCCCTCATTCATCTTAATAAAGGTGAGGTAATCTAGACTTTTTTGACCTAGGCGAGTTCTCTTCTCAGAGACAATACCTCCTGCTGCACTGCAGGTCCTTTCTGACAGGACACTTGAAGCGGGGCAGGCCAGAAGTTCTATCGCAAATTGGGATAGCTCAGGCCACAGGTCAAGCCTGCACACCCAGTAGTCAAGGGGTTCATCGCTCCTCAGAGTGTCGATATCTGCAGTTAAGGCGAGGTAGTCTGCTACCTGTCGGTCGAGTCGTTCTCTGAGGGTGGACCCCGAAGGGCTGTGGCGATGCGTAGGACTTAAAAAGCTCCGCATGTCCTCCATCAACAACACGTCTGTAAAGCGTCCTGTCTTTGCCGGCGTGGTCGTGGGAGTAGGAGGATTACTTTCACCTCTTCCCCTGTTAGATTCCCGTTGTGCTGTGACATCACCCTTATACGCTGTGTAAAGCATACTTTTTAATTGATTTTGGAACTGCTGCATCCTTTCCGACTTGCTGTAATTCGGTAACATTTCAGGCACTTTCTGCTTATACCGGGGGTTTAGTAGCGTGGACACCCTGTACAGGTTGTTCTCCTTCAGCCTTTTTATACGAGGATCCCTCAACAGGCACAACAGCATGAAAGACCCCATTTGCACAAGGTTGGATGCCGAGCTACTCATGTCCTGTTCTTCGTCCTCAGTGATCTCTCTGAAGGTATGTTCTTCCCCCCAGCCACGTACAACACCACGGGTACCAGATAGGTGACAACGAGCACCCTGGGATGCCTGTTGTGGTTGGTCTTCCTCCTCCTCCTCAAAGCCACATTCCTCCTCTGACTCCTCTTCCTCACAATCCTCTTCCAGCGTTGCCGCAGGTCCAGCAAGCGATGCTGATAAGGCTGTTTCTGGTGGTGATGGTGACCACAACTCTTCCTCTTCACGCTCATCTACGGCCTGATCCAGCACTCTTCGCAGGCTCCAGGAAGAAAACAAATGGTATGATGTCGCTGATGGTGCCTTCGGTGCGACTGAGTAGGTTTGTCACCTCCTCAAAAGGACGCATGAGCCTACAGGCATTGCGCATGAGCGTCCAGTAACGTGGCAAAAAAATTCCCAGCTCCGCAGAGGCTGTCCTAGCACCCCGGTCATACAAATACTCGTTAACTGCTTTTTCTTGTTGGAGCAGGCGGTCGAACATTAGGAGTGTTGAATTCCAACGTGTCGGGCTGTCGCAAATCAAGCGCCTCACTGGCATGTTGTTTCGCCGCTGGATATCGGAAAAGTGTGCCATGGCCGTGTAGGAACGCCTGAAATGGCCACACACCTTCCTGGCCTGCTTAAGGACGTCCTGTAAGCCTGGGTACTTATGCACAAAGCGTTGTACGATCAGATTACACACATGTGCCATGCACGGCACATGTGTCAACTTGCCCAAATGCAATGCCGCCAACAAATTTCTTCCGTTGTCACAAACCACTTTGCCGATCTCCAGTTGGTGCGGAGTTAGCCACTGATCCACCTGTGCGTTCAGGGCGGACAGGAGTGCTTGTCCGGTGTGACTCTCTGCTTTCAGGCAAGTCAACCCCAAGACGACGTGACACTGCCATATCCGGGATGTGGAACAGTAACTGGGGAGCTGGGGGGTGCCGTTGATGTGGAGAAAGACGCAGCAGCAGAAGAGGACTCAGCCGAGGAGGTTATGGAAGAGGATGGAGTAGGAGGAGTAGAGGAGGTGGCAGCAGACCTGCCTGCAAGTCGTGGCGGTGTCACCAACTCCTCTGCAGAGCCACGCATTCCATGCTTGGCAGCCGTCAGCAGGTTTACCAAATGCGCAGTTTAGGTGATATACCCCCAGGTTGGGGATTGCCTTTTGTGCAAAGAAATTTCATCCGGGTAACTTCCACTGCGGTGTCCCAATAGCTACAAATTTTTTGAACGCCTCAGACTCCACCAGCTTGTATGGTAAAAGCTGGCAGGCTAAGAGTTTTGTCGAGCCAGCTGTCAGACGCCGGGCAAGGGGGTGACTTTGTGACATTGGCTTCTTACGCTGAAATATGTCCTTGACAGACACCTGACTGTGGGCAGATGAGCAGGAACTGCTCAAGGCGAGAGACGGAGGGGCGGATGGTTGATAGGGGGCAAGGAGGACAGCAGTGGTTAACGTGGCTGAAGATGCTGGACCAGGAGGAGGATGGTGGCTTTGAATTTGTGTGCTGCTTGTACTCATGTGTTGATCCCATAGGCGTTTGTGATGTGCGATCATGTGCCTACGCAAAGCAGTTGTACCTAGGTGGGTGTTGGACTTCCGACGACTCAGTTTCTTTTGGCACAGGTTGCAAATGGCATCACTGTTGTCAGAGGCAGACACACAAAAAAAAATGCCACACTGCTCAGCTCTGCAATGACGGCATTCTGGTGGTGGCAACAGCATGCGTTGATTGGCGTGCTGTCTGGCTGACCCCGGGTGCCGATGCATGCTGTCTGACTGTGCCCCTAGCTCCTTGTGACGACCTCCCCCTGCTTCCAACTCGTCTCCTCCTCCTCCTCTCTGTCTCCCCATCTGAACTTTCCCCCTGTTCTTCTTCTCTTCTAGCGGGCACCCACGTGACATCCACGGACGCATCGTTATCATCAACCGCTTCACTTGTATCTGACAACTCCGTAAAGGAAGCAGCAGCGGGTACAACATCATCATCATCACACCGTACGTGTGTAATGCTGCCTGACTGAGACATATCCCTGTTATCTACATCCTCTGGCAATAATGGTTGCGCATCACTCATTTCTTCCAACTGATGTGTAAATCACTCCTCTGACTGATCAAGTGAAGCGGCTGTGGTGCTAGTGTTGGTGGTGGCGGCAGGCGGGTGAGTGGTATCTTGAGAGGTGCCTGAAGCTAAGCGGAAGGAGGATGGTGCGTCAAGGTTCCGAGCGGAAGCTGTAGAAGATTGGGTGTCCTGTGTTAGCCAGTCAACTATGTCCTAAGAACTTTTCAAGTTCAGGGTACGTGGCCTCTGAACACTGGGCATTATTCTAGGGCCAAAGGGAATCACAGCACCACGACCACGATGGCCCCTGCGGGGTGGCCTGCCTCTGCCTGTCATTTTTTTTTCGATTAGTGGTACTATGCGTGCAAGCTACTGTGACAACAGATATGAGTGGCACTGGTGTGACACTGTGCCCTGGCAGGCCCTGAAACGCACACTTGTGAAGGAAACTGACTGCTATTATATTACAGTCCAAAAAGTTTAGTTTTTTTTTAAATGCAAGCTATTGGGACATGAGATATGAGTGAGTGGTAGCACTGGGCAGGCCCTGAAATGCACACTAGTGAAGGAAACTGACTGCTATTATATTACAGTCCAAAAAGTTTAGTTTTTTTTAAATGCAAGCTATTGGGACACCAGTGAGTGAGTGGTGGCACTGGGCAAGTGGGTACAGTATACACTGTGAGCAGGGCCGGATTAAGAGCACACTGGGCCTGGTGCTGACAATTATGATGGGCCTAATTACGGAATCTTATCGACCAAAAACATTAAAATAATCATACCTCCCAAGCGTCATGTATCTGATGGACATGGTGCTGGAGGGAAACTCATCGGATGCAGCTATAAGAAAACACATACTCTATGCCAATCTCTCTCTAATTTATATCTTTCATCTTTCAATTAAATCCATAACCCTTAACAGCAGTGTCCAGTGAAGCAGGCAGTCAATGGGCGGGGTAAAAGGGTGGCCACTGGTGCGAATCACGTGACCAGACCTGCCAAAAGGGGAGAACATGCCCAAAAAGGGGGCATGTCTGTCCAAAGAATTTGAAGGACAGCCTGGCATGAATGCATGTCAGGCTGCCTGCCAATAATGCAGGCTGTCCAACCAAGGGCATACTATGCAGGCAGCACCCTGAGCTTAACATAAATGCGTCTAATGATGCGCTCACTCAGTGCTTTCTAAGGACTGTCCCCTAGCACTCGCTGGTCCACTTGTCTCCTTACCTTCTTACTAGCAGGCAGAAGTTCCTGGTATATAGTCTGAGACAGATGAAAGGTGTATGTAGTGAGTGTAGATGAATTGGGACATGCCACAGTGTTAGAGAGACCAACGTCTGCATTACCTAAACTAATTTTATTGTCAGCCAGTCCACACAAGTTGTGTTCCCATACATCCCTCTTAAGCTTCCAAACTTAAAGGGACACTATAGTCACCAGAACAACTACAGCTTATTGTATTTGTTCTGGTTAGTAGAATCATTCCATTCAGGCCTTTTGCAGTAAACACTGTCTTTTCAGAGAAAATAACTCCACTGGCCACTCCTTAGATGGCTGCTAGAGGTGCTTCCTGGGGCAGTACTGCCTAGTGTGCAGCACTGCCATTCAGTGTCTCCACCCTCGGCAGGCAGACACTGAACTTTCCTCATAGAGATGCATTGATTCAATGTATCTTTATGTGGAGATGCTGATTGGCCAGGGCTATGATTGTGCTGGCTCTGCCCCTGATCTGCCTAGTTGACAGTCTCAGACAATCCTATGGGGAAGTATTGTAATTTGCTCAGACCACCACTTCTGATGATGTCAGTAGACAGTCAGTTCAGAGGCAGAGCCAGCAGCTGCAGACTTGAATACACGTTTTTACTTTATTTTACTACACTTAGGGAGGCAAGAAGGGGGCAGGGTGGTGGTTTTAACATAATATGGTCAGAAATACATGATATGTGTTCCTGACCCTATAGTGCTACTTTAAGCAAGAGTATGTGAAGAGTAGTTAAGGTTGCCACCTTTCTTGGAACAAAATACCAGCTTTAATCCTTTGTATAATCACAAGGAGTGACATCAGAGAAAATTCTGTAAAATCACCAACAAACTACTCACAGTTTGATTCTGCTGTATAGATGGATTGCTCCCAGTGTCTCAGTCTCGCAAGTCACCCAGTGTCTCAGTGTCCCTATGTATCACAGTGTCAGTGTCCCAATGTGGCCCAGTCCCCTAGTCTCCCAGTGTCTCAGTGTCCCCATTTCTCTCAGTGTCTCAGTGTGTCCCCATGTCACTAGGACACTGAGAGACCTGGGGACACTGAGACCTGGGGACACTGAGAGACACGGGGACACAGACATTTAGGGAAACTGGGAGAAATGGGGACACAGACACTAGGGACACAGACACTGGGAGACATGGGGACATTGAAACATTTGGGGACACTAAGACACGAGGGACACAGAGACATGGGAACACAGACACTGGGAGACTAGGGGACACTGGCTGGGAGACAGACACTTGGGGACACTGGGAGACATGGGGACAGTTGTGGACATAGACATGGTGACACTAGGCACACAGAGACATGGGACACAGACACTGGGAGACTTGGGGACACTGAGACACTAGATGGGGGACACTGGGAGAAACAGCGTCCCCATGTGTCTCAGCATGTGTCCTAGTGTCTGTGTCCCCATGTGTCTCCTAGTGTCTGTGTTCCCATGTGTCCCCTAGTGTCTCAGTGTCCCCATATGTCCCCTATTGTCTCAGTGTCCCCTAGTGTCTCAGTGTCCCTATGTTGCTTTTCCCCCATCCCTCACTTACCTGAGCTGTAGAGCTGCTGTCTTCACTCTGTGCTGTGTTGCTGCTCCCCACGGATCAGTGAGTAGTAGAGAGAGGCAGGGATATGCATAGACATATAATACCTAGACGCCGCATTGACCGCTACTTCCTATTGGCGCTGAGGAGCCGCGGGGCCACCATCTTGGATCGGTCACAGTGTGATCTGCAGCATAGACATATATAGAATATATATGTCTATGATCTGCAGAGCAAGGTCCTCAAAGAAAACATGGTTAGTCTTAAAATCCACTCGGAGGATGTATAGATCCAGTAGCATGATGTTTAATCCTGGGATATTAAATAAAATTAACTGACATTTGCTGCGTTAAGACCTCTGTGGTTATTTACGTTATCGACTAAGTTTACTCAATAGATTGAAATTATTTGAATTTCCAGATTGAAACCATGCGTTGCGTTTGGATTTAGGTTTGCTAAAATTCTAAGTTTAGTGAACTAACCCCACAATCTATCATCTTAATATACATGTTTTAAAGTGGGACTGGATCTTTGCCTGATTTGTAATGTATTTACTTTTCCCCTTTTTTTAACTAATATGGATTTTGGAACTGTGCAAAATAAAATGTAGATATCTACAACTCTTTATTATTGTGAGCTCTGTCTTTTGCACTTTGAAGTCCGCATGGAGATAGCATAGAGAATAGGAGAAATCAAGCAATCACATCACTATTTACTAAAGTGAGATTTGTCACTAAGGCAAAGTAAATAAAAAAAAAATTAGGGACAGAAGTCCTAATATATAGACATATAATACCACACCGGGTGACAGGCCCAAAATGGCGCCCGCATTTCATGGCCCCCCCGAGGTCAATGCGGCGTCTAGGTATTATATGTCTATGGGGATATGCTGTAACTTCCTATCCCTGCCTCTCTCCACACACAGGGACCCCTACTGGACGGTGCTGGTATTGCAGAGTAATCTCCACTTATTCTGAGAAAAATACCTGCATTTGTATTGCCAGTATTACTGCAATACCGGCACAGCCAGGCAGTCTCAAATACCGGCTGTGCCAGTAAAATACCAGTCAGGTGGCAAACCTAAGAGTAGTGTGTGTGTAAAAAAAAAAAAATGTAAAAAAAAAAAAAAAAATTCATTTTTTTTTTCAATGGGCCTATTCCATGGGCCTGGGCCTATTCCATGGGCCTGGGCCTGGAGCTGCAGCTCCATCAGCCCCTATGTTAATCCGGCCCTGGCTGTGAGCCTGACACACACCCTGGCAGACAACTAACTGCTATTCAATCTATTACAGTCAAAATTGTATTTGTTTAAAAAAAATGTACACTACTGTTACACCAGATATGAGTTGCACTGGTGTGACACTGTGCCCTGGCAGGCCCTGAAACGCACACTAGTGAAGGAAACTGACTGCTATTATATTACAGTCCAAAAAGTTTTTTTTTTGTTAAAAGCAAGCTATTGTGACACCAGATATGAGTGGTGGCACTGGGCAAGTGGGCACAGTATATGCTGTGAGCCTGACACACAGGCTGGCAGGCAGGCAACTGCAATTATATTACACAGAAAATAAAAATAAATTAAAAAAAAGCAGACTGATGTTCTAGCCCTAAAAAGGGCTTTTTGGGGTGCTGTCCTTACAGCAGAGATCAGATGAGTCCTTTAGGACTGTAGTGGACACTGAATACACTAGCCTAGCTATCAATTTCCCTATCAAATCAGCAGCAGCTACACTGTCCCTACTCTCACTAAGAATGCAGCTTCACAATGAATGTAAAATGGATGCTGTCCAGGAGGTGGGAGGGTCTGGGAGGGAGGGTCTGCTGCTGATTGGCTGGAATGTGTCTGCTGACTGTGAGGTACAGGCAGGGTCAAAGTTTACTCAATGATGACGAATAGGGGGCGGACCGAACAGCGCATGTATCCGCCATCCGTGGCGAACGCGAACAAGCGATGTTCGCCAGGAACTATTCGCCAGCGAACAGTTCGGGACATCACTAATCCCTGTATGTTATGTTTTTGCAAGTATTTATCCAATTGCAGTTTAAACATCTGTATAGACTCTGACAAAACCACCTCTTCAGGCAAAGAACTCTTACTGTAAAAAAAACTTTTCTTTGCCTTAGATGAAATCTCCTTTCTTCAAGCCTAAATGTGTGACCTTGTGTCCTATGTATAGCCCTGTTTATGAATAGATTTCCAGATAATGGTTTGTACTGGCCCCGAATATATTTGTATAATGTTATCATATCCCCTCTCAGGAGCCGTGTTTCCAAACTAAAGAGATTTAAATTTTTTAACCTTTCTTCATAACTAAAATGCTCCATTCCTTTTATCAATTTTGTAGCTTATCTCTGCACTTTTTCTAGTGCCATGATATCTTTCTTTAGAACAGGTGCCCACAAACACCCAACAAGCGGCAACACACCTAGTATTGAGCCCACCTGGGCCGAGAGCCGCCGGGGTTAATCCCCCTACGCATCACCCTCGGAGGCAGAAGACTCGCCGCAAGCAGCGGCCCACCAAGCGTCATGGCCTCAACTGTGAGTACCCAGGCCCGTGGGACACTGATGCAGGCCCTCCCCACAGCCCGGGGCTGGAGGGTTGTCACATTTAACCCCCTCCAGGATCTGTCCTCCGGATATGCCAGCGAGCCCCACTTTTATCCTGCACCTGCCTCCAGCTACTCACCGGCTGGTCCCAGCAGCCTCCCTTTGCGGGGCATCGGATGAGGAGGACTATTGTGGACTCATGCCAGCCACCCAGGGAGACGTGTCCTTGGTGCACAGCGCTGGATACTCCACCAGGGTGCTTTTTGCGTATGCTGGGCTATCTTGCACCCCTCTTTTTGGCCATACTACTTAAAGCGTGTTTGGCTCCCTAGATGATACTCGGTACTAGTGGTTGCACTGTTTTTGTCCTACCTGTTACAGTCAGCTAGCCTAACAAAGCTATTTAAATTTGTATATCTTGTATTCTATGAAACACTTGTTTAATTTTAATATTGTTTAATAAGAGAGTCCAGCATGTTTTCACTACCAATTAGCCTCAGGCTTTACTTACTTTCATAGCTTTAACAACATGTCTACGACCATGCAAAGCTTAGCCACTAATGATTCCAGACATATGCTGTTTAACCTATACCCTATGCGTACTATAAAACTTTTAAAAAATGTGCCACTTATGCGAATGCCACAACACTGTTTTGAATGTCTTGTTCGCTTTCTGTTTGCGGAAGCTGTTGTGGCTTACCAAACCTTGTGTTATCTCCTTGCACTCTATAAATAAAGAATTAAAAAAAAAAAAAAAAAAGAACAGGTGCCCAAAATTGCACAGCATATTCAAGGTGTGGTCTTACCAGCGATTTATAAAGAGGCAAAATTATATTTCCATCTCGAGAATTTATGCCCCTATTTATACATGACAAAACCTTACTGGCCTTAGCAACGGCAGATTGACATTGCATATTACTACCTAATTTGTTGTCTATAACAATTCCCAAATCCTTCTCTTGTTGAGAGAGGGTATATCTTCCCACTGTCATTATTGCAATTAAGGCCCTGGGGAGATAGCGCAGCTAAGCGGACAAGGGCACATGTAGGAGTGTGGGGATAGATGCATGGGATTGGTTGGGAAGAATCTGTGGGTGTGATTATGTTCTGTGTAAGACAGTGTGGGGGAGGTCTTACCTCAGTGCCACTTGGGATTCGGGCCAGCAAACAGCTTCCCTCCCGCCCACCCTATACTATATTTTGTCGCAGCTAGCCGGGGGTATGTCCTTGCCAATTGAGTTTGAGGTTACGTTTAAGTAGATGGAATGAGATGAACAAGTTTTTTAAGGTCTCAAACCTCCCCTGCTCTAAAGGTTTAACTTTAGGTTGCCTGAGGTCTCGTGCCCATCGAGCGTGGATAAGGTCGGCTGATGGCAGGCATTGGAAGGATTTTTATGACGAGGGGGGAGGTGAGAGGGAGTGGTGATTAGGAACCACTCCATGTTTTTATTGGCAAGGACGGTTGGGTCACTGTATAACACTATGGGTGGAGTTATATATGTATATATGTTAATTTATGCTTATTTATGTATAATGTTTTGGTTACAGAAAAGAAGAGATTTAATAAATAAAGTTATGGATGTGTTATGCAGTAATTTAGTAATAAATGCTGTGGCCTGTTTCATCCATACTAAGTGGTCTGTCGTTATTGGGGGGTTTAATGGGGTTAGATTTTGTTCTAGGCTGCATCGCGATTCCCCACTACGTACATACAGGATTATTTCTTCACTGTAGCTAGAATAATTTGCAATTTTACTACACCACAGGAGACTTCATATTTACATTTTTATCATTCAAGAAAAAAGAAAAAGACAGGGGACGAAAGGACGAGGAGCAGTAACTGTAGCATATCGAAGAACAGAAGCAACCGCACAAAGTTTTGGTTTGAAAAAAAGGATAGAAAATAGCAGAAGAATTCATCTTGGTTCGATGGCAAATAATAAAAGTAACCCCGTCATTGAGGGAGGTTTGGTAATCCATGTCGAAAAGGCAAATATCCGAGACCCAAGAAACTGTAGAACAGCTCTTTAGAAAAACACCTCTTGGTGAGATAATTTAAGAAACCTTTCTCAGTGATGTTTACACTTTATTTAAAGATGTGAATAGGTTTATGTTCTTTTGTACCTGTTTTATGAAAGAGTCCAAATAGTATACCCTAATACCATTTCAGACATCTTTATCCTGTGGTTTCCACAACCAAAAAATGCATAAACTTTGCTACATGCCCAAGCAGTGTCTACTCTGCAAAACATGGGTACCTAATGTTCCTGGGATTAAATAGATTGTTTCCAACATAACCGCATCATCTGTTGGAGCATCTAAACACTTGCCCTCCATGGAATTTATTTTGTGGAGTTTGGTCACATAAGATTTGCAAACAAACAGGCATACCTAAGATGATCTAAGTGCTGCAAAGACCTTACAAAATGGTGGTCACAGATTTCTTGAGATCCAAGATGGCTGCTGCAAGCATCCAGCAGGGCAAGAGCCTAAAAGAACACGCAGCCAAAAGGGTTCCAACTCCTTCCCGAGTCAACAGATAGGTGCTTAAGCCCCCAGTGCTGTGGAAGACCCACAAGAACAGGGACTGAGGGGAGTTGACTCAAATTTACTTTGAGCGATTAAACACACCGAAAACAGCCATGAGATAAAGCACAGAAAGAATTGGAAAAGCAGCTGAAGGGTCAGAAATGCAGAGTAATGCACCTACCAAAATAGAATTGGTAATAAATAATAAAAGGTGAGAAAGGGAAAAAACTATTAATTAATCCAATGTAGAGGTAAGCAATTACTCTGACCTTGCAATGAAGGCTTGGAGCAGCAAAGAAAGACGATTTGCTTGCTACCGTGTCTCATTAAATATAGAATGCATCTGTTTTTTTATTTGTTGATTGTTGTCATTGTTTTTGCTGCATTTGGAGGTGTAGTAAAGAGAGCAATGCAAACATAAAGCCTTCTGCTATGTAGTAAAATTTGAAATGATTTTTTAAGGTAAGTCACTAAAATGCGAACTGTTGTGAATTTCCAAGATGATTTTAAATTTTAGTCTAAAATAATCATACTGAAAATAAAGGTGACTTGTAAGATTTTTGTTTCAGCTATTGTGGCCATATTTATCAGCCATAGAAGAGAGCTGGCAATTAGCTCTTTCATTTTTGAGTTTTCAATACAATAGGAAGCAAGGGAGATACAGAGAAATATCAGCTCATGGTTCGCAAATATTGCAATGCTATCTTATATGTCGAGAGGAATAGCTTCAAATACAAGGAAAGAACATGTCAGCTGACATGCTCAGGCCTCTCAGTGTCATCTAAATATGGCATTAATGACACTTTATCTTTAGCAATGCAGCAAGGGTAATCAGGCCACACATGCCTTAGAGACACCTGGTTCATGGCAAATCCCCGAAAACACGTTTGACACAAAGCCGAGGCAAGAAGCCTACAGCTAACTAGCACCATAATACCATAATCGATATTACTGAAAGTAGTGCTTAATTTGCTTAGACTATCACAATTACTTAAAAATGTAGACCACTTGAATGAATGCATTCTCCACTTCCTTATGTATTCTATAAGCATGACAGATCCTGGAGGGTTTATTGTGGGTTTTTTTTTTGGGGGGGGGGGTTAGCTTCTTATCCTTGACCTTTTTTGGAATATTTATAAATACACTAAACAATATTATAAACACAACACTTTTGTTTTTGCCCCCATTTTTCATGAGCTGAACCCAAAGATCTAAGACTTTTTCTATGTACACAAAAGGCCAATTTCTCTCAAATATTGTTCACAAATCTGTCTAAATCTGTGTTAGTGAGCCCTTCTCCTTTGTCAAGATAATCCATCCAGCTCACAGGTGTGGCATATCAAGTTGCTGATTAGACAGCATAATTATTGCACAGGTGTGCCTTAGGCTGGCTACAATAAAAGGCAACTCTAAAATGTGCAGTTTTATCACACATAGCAATGTCACAGATGTCGCAAGTTTAGAGTTTTGAGGGAGCGTGCAATTGGCATGCTGACTTCTGGAATGTCCACCAGAGCTGTTGCCCGTGAATTGAATGTTCAT